>NW_026623272.1:2944897-2973429 GCF_030028575.1 Malurus melanocephalus | reverse complement strand
GAAAAGGCTGCTCAATACTGAGCAGCCTCCTAAGATGTTTTAAATATGGGGCTAAAACCAGTCAGAAAACCTTTAAGCATGAGAAATTGATAGAATTACTCTTTGTTTCTTTGCAGATCTCTGAATGGCACCATTTTTTAATAACCACAAAACTTAACACTGTAGATAGTTCTTTAGAGCTATCCCCGACCAATTCCCAGAAACTCTGTTGATGCAGAGCACATCCATCAGCAAAACASAGTCCAARGTTTTTAAACTCTAGACAYGCATAAMYCCCTGTAGTRTTTTGTCTACATGTTTTATGTACCATTAATTGCTACCAGTTTATTTACAAGATGTAATTTACTAATTTTAGTATGAAGAATTGCGTGGAGTACCTATCTCTATCCATGCTCCAATACCACTACCCAAAATCAAAAACAGCCTGTTTTTCATAGGCATTTGAGTGCCTAGATGGTCATGCACTCATTTCTTGGTAAARATCAATTMGAATTTAGCATACACCTGCCTTTGAAAAGACCACATTTGTCTTGAATACCAGGAAATTCTTATTACTCAAATATAAATGATATAGTTAATAGTTATAAATGATATAGTGGCCAGGACAGACGTAGCCTGCAATAATGTTCTGATGCCTGTCTTATAATGAGTAGTTAAAATTAGCCCCTTTATTAAGTTTTGGTTAATTTTGCTTTTTGTTGAGTGTTTTTTGGGGGTTTTCTTAAACTTCAAACCAGTTAGAAATAGATTACAGCACTGCAGCTGCAGTAGAATAGAGAAAAGAAAGAGGAATGCCTCCATACAAAATCACAAGCAGAGGAAAGACTTTTCAACAACTTAAAAACCAGCTGCACAGCTAATTAGCCAAAATATGGGGGGGTTCTCTTGAAAAAATAAATAAGAAATACTCCATTTTGTAGCCATGTGTGCCCATTTCCCAACTCCTAGGTGCCTTGTAGTTTGGAATGAGGTGCTACTGTCTCTATGCATTTAACTATTTAGATGAAGTGGAGCAAAGTCAAATCACAACAAAGACGGAGWGGAAATCTGTATGGATCTATGACTAATTCAAGAAGCAAGGCCTCAGACAGGAAAAKAAAAAGAAATACTGACGTAGCAGAAGTAAAATGAAGGAAGATGGTTGTAAATATATTTCTGGAGGGTAAGRGGAAAGACAGAGATTGCTCATTTTTTGGCCTAATGAATAAACCATTTTAGTTTCCTCCCCCCTTATGCACCTGCTGCTTTGAAAAGCCCCTTCCACAACCAACAACTGAACAGCAAATGCTGCACAATGACTCAAATGTTGCTGGAGCCATGCCAGCAAAAATTACCACTCTTCAACCAAGATAAACATCATATTACTTCATTACCCTTTTAAAACATATGCAAATTAAATCCATTATTCTTTTTTCTTACAGAAATGAAGTTCCTTTGGCTGGAATTCAACAGCTCCCTTTGTCATCATTGACCATGAATGGATGAACTTCATGTAGATGATGCCCATTTCCCATCTTTGAATCAAACATTAATACCATTTGACAGTAATAAATAACATTTATCACAATAGGGATCTACTAATGATTTTCCCACTAAGCTGGCTCATCAGAACCTATCAGCTGACAACTGCATAAATGAGATTAGCATAACAGCTGCCTATGACAAATGTATCTAAATCATTTTAATGCCAGCTAGCTCTTTGATCTCCCTATCACGTTGTTGCCAAAACTAAATCCATTTCTTCAAGATACATGTTGTTTATTACAGATACATGTGTATATTCCACACCATTATGTACTCTAGAGAGTTCAGTAATTAAAAGAATTAAAAATACTGATTGGATACTGCCACTATAATGTAAACTCACAACACTGCACGTCAGAGTAGCATTCCACTGCCTACTTAATTCCCCACCTCCCACCCCGAATTGTAGGATTTAGTGTTTAATAGCTGTTTGTTTCTCTGAAACAAAATACATGTTTTAACGTAAATAAGTGTATTAGCTTCTCTCTGCATTGCTTACAGAAGCATCATTTTCATACAATTTAAACTAATTCCCAATAATATGGGACTTGGTTCCATGCACACATCAAAGCAGTAATTCACTGTGTTTGTATAAATACCAAACTGACAGGGAAAGGAAAACTTGCTGGTGGAGGAATGTGTTTGTKTTTTAATTAGTATTACAAGCAAGACCTATAAGATTGTCATGCAAACTCATGAAAACAGATTTCAGCCTAAACCTAAGGCCAGCAGCTCTTTTTCCACCTCTATAACAGTGTTTTTAAAAGCACTCTTAACTTCCAAACACTTCTGCGGTTGACAGTCAATGAATTCCKCGACCAGAATTCAGGACCTAAAGATCCTTAAGGACACAAAGAGCTTTCTTGATGTCTCAAACACAAGGGAAAAGATGYCCTCAGGGGCTTCAAATTCAAGTTCCCGGTCAGATTCACAATCATGACTTCTGTTTCCCCAAGATATTTTCAAAAATTTTTACTATCTTAAATATGCTAAAGGTATTAAGAAATATGTCTATTTGGGTATATTGGCACATACACATTTCCAAAGAACGTTGAATAATTTTGAAGCCCCCAATCTGAAATCTGCAGTAGAATTACCACTGATTTTCTTAAACTTAGATTAAGCTTCTGAATGACTTGACATATGAAGTGGCATCACCCTGCCTACGCTTGAGTACCCTTGATTTAAAAATCTGTATTCACACCTTTCATGGAGTGTGTAGCTTTACATGCATTTATTTTTTTAGCTTTGTAGAGATTTGCGTTTGTTTTCCTATCAGTGTTTTCAGGTGAGTTCTACACAKAAATATTCGTAATTGTTTGTACTTGACACATCTTAAGGACTATTCTGTGGATAAAAGACGAACTAGGTAGGTGTGCTGCATTTAAAATTAGAAAACCACATATCTATTTACTCAATCAGCTAAGTAAATTCTGGAACACAAATCTTCCACTGGGAACTAATATTGAATGGCACCAGAGCTCAGCTCTCCTAGAAGYAGCACCAGTTCATGGCGGAAAAGAATCCTAAATGAGAAGTTTGGAGGGTTTTGCAGAAGCATGGAAAATGAGCAAGTAGGAGAACTAATGTGATTGCAGACTGAGAACTGTTAAAGGATTCAAGTTATAATGCTTTGCAGCAAATATTTTGTTTGCAATGCTGTAACATTCACAGGCACTTTATTCTTTCTTGCATTTCAATTAAAATTCATGGGATGTTTTCTCAACATATTTTTCAAGTCTGCCTGCATTTTTCATATCTTTGAAAAATTTTTGGCCATTATTTTTCATGCAAAATGGACAGAATCTAGGGTCTTTTGTCCAAGCCTTTTGTCTTGTGAAGCAGGCCATTTTTCATGGATGAAACTGAGGCACACACTTTCAGTTTTGACAGCATTTCTTATCATTCCCCACAGTTAGCATTGTCACCTTTCATTATTTAATTCTGAAGTACAAGGAAGGCTGATTTATACCCATGATGTATAATTACAGGCAGATGGAGTGCTTGGAAAGTAGAAACACTGCATTAGGGCTGTAGTAAGTGCCTTTGAGCTTCCTATGAAAAGTCCTGTCTATGCCACCAGCTAAAAACAAAAGGCAAACAATTTAAATTAAATGAATTCATGCTGTTGTAAGCACCGAGTTAATGAAAGTGAATACAAAACTAATAAAGTACATTGGTTGTGGTTGCAAGGTAATTTAAAATGTTTTTAAGTACAAATGATGAAATGTGTTTGTATTAATCAAAATCATCTTTGAATGTGCCCATGGTCAAAAGGCTTTTTTTTTTAACCTCCACTTCACTTGAAATCATTTTGACACAAGTCCACTCTGCATTTTGAAAAGAGAAGCGCTTTCTACAGTTCTTTCATATGATAATATACAGTATATTTTCAGCTGCCTTTTTAAAGTTTAAACAAATGGAAGGCTTATTAAGAAGATATCATAATTACATGCAGCTATTTTACTAGCTCTTATCTGAAGCAAAAGCAAGCAATTAGTTGAGAACATAAATTCATTCAAGACACTTACTGAACACAAGGGAATAGACCAGCAGGAGAAAATAGGCCCATTTTACTGTTTCATCTTCCCTGCAGAAGTACAGTAAACTTACTCTACTAGATTTAATGCCACCTCCAAAATASCTCTTTTATTTGGAAATGAACTAGTATTTCAGCAGGTTTTGAGACTCCTTAGCAAATACACAAAAAAAACCCCAAAAATTCCCCCAGTAGCTTTAAATTGAGGACAGCTATTTTGACAAACAGTAAGGAGCTACTCTTTCAATAGACATGGAAAACATCACTGGTGCAAGTGGTCACCAGTTCTCAGTAGGAGAAATCTAAGCCCACTGCTGTCTTGAGATGCCATATTGCTTTCAAATTATGGCTCACTGAAAAGTAATCATCTCTAATAAATCAATTTTAAAAAAATTCTGCTTGAAGCTCAATGCAGAGACTAAAAGAGAAATTTTATGAACAATATTAGGTTTCATCTACTTGATTTTTCTCTGCTTTTGAAGCATTCTATTCCCTAGAGTGATGATCACCACATCACCCAGCCACAGGCATTCAAAACATTTCACATATTCTTAATATTTAGCACATGMATAGATGTATAGAAAACTACAGAAACATTTACAAGCTTTAAAGCTAAGAGACCTGGTGAAAAGTGGCAGCATGGAAGGGAGGAAGGACATCAGGCCTTGAGCTGCCACTTGAGTTGTCACAATGATGGYGGTGACAYGCACCAAAACATYATTCCCAGYCACAGCAATTACTCCCAGCACATCMAAAACGTCTACCAGAAAAACATCCTGAGAGAATGCAGCTGACCAGATTTAAGGTGGACAAATTGCTGACCTCCACAAGGCAGGAGGTGATGAGGGCAGAAGGGACAAGACTGCACAGCAACACAAAAAATGAAAAAGTTCACACAAGAACAAGATTTGTCCGTTTCAAACCTTGTGTTTAAGACACCAACATTGCTATCACAACAAAAACTTTAGTTAAGGGAGGGAAGAAGGAATAAAGTCCAGAGTTCTCAGTGGTTATTACATTATAGATTCTAGAATTACTATGATCCTTCAATGGACTTCTTCCCAGTTCATCTGAGACTGTTCTTCAGGTTCAGAAAATTATCATTTTGTTAATATAGAGCTCACAGTGTTCAATTCTAAGTCCTGGYAGTCCAAAATGCAGTCAATACATAATTGTTACTTCATGTCCTAGATTTACTTTTTATATTCCCACTTGATGATTAAAAGCCAAACAAAAATAACTTAACTCACGCATATCAAAAGTATTCCCTCCTCTGCTTTTGTTCGGGGGGTAAGTAGGAAAAAAAAAAAAGTATTGAAAACAAGATTTTTTTTTCCATTCTTACTGGAAACATATGGATAGAAATTTCTCACATAKTTAAGATAACACCTACATGCAAATCCTTTTTCTCTAAAAAGAATACAGAATATTTGTGCTTGAATTTGCCAATATTTTCTAAGCTAGGAGAAAAACAACTGGTTTTTTTTTTAGCAAAAGCATTTGTCAGCCGCATAGGCAAAGAATTATTTCATCTTTCTGCAGTTTTCTTCACTGGCAAATCTCTGTAATATTAATTCACTTTTGAGGAACACTTTACTGATATTTTTTTCCTCTTGTCATCAATTGGCTCTGAATGTTTCTTTTAATGAATGCAGTTTAATTCATGCATAGTCACTACTGAACCCAGMAAATTCATAATTAGTGACAATTTTGCACCTGCTGTTTTGGGTAGATGGTATTCACTTTAATTTGATACCTTGATTATTCATTGGAAACTTCAGGAGACTCCAATTATTTTACATATTTCCTGAAAAGAACATAGCAGTCACAACTGGATAAATATGAAAAAAAAACAAAAAAAAAAACCCCAAAAAACAAAACAAAACAACCAAAAACAAACAACATTTTTGACAACTTTCTAGTAATGAAGACCCCAACTCAGCAATACAGCCATATTGGTACATATGTATACACAGTACACTGATGAACACCATCCCAAARATAATGGTAATTTTTCATACGTTTAAAAATAAACATCATGGTACATTTAACCATATTTTTAAGTTAAGCTATTAGCTAAAGCTGGACATATTGTGGATATTTTTATGCAAGAATTGTTCCTGTTGAATTCTATGAGTGCCTGTCTGCATCTGATATCAATCCAACTGTACAGAACTTTCCCAGCTATCAMATGACATTTCTTGTTCCAAGTTCCAGTAGGTCTTTGTTGCTGAAAGAGGCAACATATTGCACATAGAAGAACTGAGCACAGACAAGCTGGTTGCATGTGCATTCACAGCTGTATTCATCTTCCTGCTCCTCCATATCCTACCACACTCAAAGGAATCAGACAGATTTGACCATTTAAACCTGTTTCTGTTCTCTAAACCTATCTCCCAATAGACTTACCACATTTTAGAAGCCTAAGAAGCAGCAGCACTTTGAACAAGGAGAGGCAGAAAATGAAACCTCCYTGTATGGACATACCAAAATTGAAAMACTCCTCTGCTAGTCCTTCAAGTGTTTCCAAAACCCAGAGGTTCAGAGGGCTAACAAAATTTCTGCACTGGTACTACTAAACAGAGCAGAGTAATTTGGCACACACTGATGGGCCTGCTTATCTTCTAAGAAGAGTTGAAAAGGTGCCAGTGGTCCCAAAAATGGGCTGGCATGTGGAGAGTTCTAGACTGGATCCTGGAGCAGCCATAAAACTGTTGTACAGTATAAAACGTGACTCACAAGACATTTTCAATTCTGCCTCACCCTCCAGCATTCAAAAAACTAAACACACCCACAGACCACTGCTAGCTGGTGACTGCAGATATCAATAATCAGGGCGAAGAAATCTCTGTGTTATTTTGGGTGTTTTCAACATCAGCAAAATTGGCGTTTCCTGCCTTATCAAAACTTTTTATCTTTTCCTCTGGAAAGAAACAAAATTTCATGGTATTACTTAGAGAATCATCCTTCCCTCTCCCACCCCACATTAAAAAATAAAAAAAAAGTTGAAAGTACTGCTGCCCTTGCTTTGTGTTGAAGCAAGGTTTTCCTGACTCAGCTCCTGTCCTTAATAAGCAGTCTAATGGCTCTCTAGATGTCTGGCATTACAGTTATAAACTGAGTTCACTATCACAATATTCATAGAAAATGCTATTATTTTACAGTCACATAGATATAATGGGAATTAGACAATAAGGAACTGCATATTCAAGAATTTCTTCCAATAATCAATTTTAGTAGATACAGAACTACCAGCACACATGAGCAGTAAATGAGGTTTTTCATAAATTTTCAATTCCGGGATCTCCAAATTAGGAAGAGTATATAGTTCTTGAATGACTGGTGTCATGGTCAGTAAGGGCCATTGATCAGGATCACAGCGTCCCAGTAAAGCAGTGCCAACAACCTAGGCCACAGAATTCACCTCGTGTCATTCTCACCTCAAGGCAATCCTTTCTGGGACAATACAGTCAAGGAAAGGGAAGCTGAATTTGCCCTCACAGCTGCCTATGTCTTGCAGGCAGATCACAAAGCCCTCATATGGTCCAAGAGAGATCCTGAGCACATTTAAGAGCGACAGAGGGCTTTATGTTGAGTGTGTTAACACAAGAGGACATTTGCCCTGTGGGGTTCTGGCAGCAGACTGAGTTTGGGTTGGCCATGCAAGCCAGGCCCCCTCAGCTGCTCATGACATCTTGTCTCCATCATCCCTTGKACAAACCTCACCCTCCTGCCCGCTGCAAAGGACAGCACAAGACTTACTATGTAACTTACATTCAAGAGCTAAAGTTAGCTCAAGAAGCCCAGATTAGCCATTCCTACAACCATACTAAAATTTGGGAAGATAATTTCTTGTACAAGACAGAGCTTTCCTCAAGAAGAAAATTCACCAATTCTATAGCTACACTTTTCAGCCAGTCGTGATCTCCATTATAACTGGGCTGATTTTTTTTTCTGTCTAGGAAAGTATTTGAGACCTTAAAATAATATAGCTAAAACCTGATGAAACAAGGAACTATGTGCATGACTACCAATCTAAAATAGCAGATTTTGCTTGCATGCTGGCTCAGCATTATGAATTCAAGTGTGACACAGGAAACAGATTTGCATTCTTGAATAYTTTGTTTCAATGGGTGACTACAGTGAACACAGACTCATTGAATACAAAAGAAAACACTGGAAATCATGAAACTTGCTCTTCAAGCTTCCAATTATTCTATTTTAAAGTGTTTTCTGCTGACTCAAAGATTGATGAAATGTATTAAAACTCAGGTTTAGCATWCACCAAAAGGGCCAGGAATATAACATCTTAAATTCTGTCATGATGCTAGAATTTAAGCACTTTATTTCTGATATAGACAATAAAAGATTAGAAAGTATTAAGAAACTCCTGAGGACACAGAGAAATCACTATCTTTGTTGCTGTAAAATAGCCATGGATATGTCCTTTGGAGAAATATCTCCATCCATTTTCAATCATGTAAACATGTTCAAACCTATGGAAGAAAGTCAAGCTGCTTCTYCCAGTTCATCTGCTATACAGAAAATGCTGCTTTGTCTTTAGAGCTCTGCTGATGCTGCTTTTAGCAAGCCAGTGCTCCATTGTTATTACTGTCTTTTCATTTGCCTCCAGGGACTGAAAGGATGGTGCAGATGGTAAACAAACATGCTTTATGGTCTTGGAGCTTAGACTGAGAAATTCAGATTTGCTTTTCATTTCTGGAATGCAACTAAGCACAGGAATTACTCAAAATTATTATCAAGCTGCTTCTCAATCCAGTACAGCTCCTCTATGATTGTACCACCTCACAGAGATGCCTCCCCTCAGTCTCACAAAGTGACTGACAAGTATATAAAATTCTTTATGCAGCAGAGTATTTAATTCTGCTTACACGATATTGGTGCAAGCCACTCTTCTAAAAAATTGGATTTTTAAAACCTRAAGCCTTACATCACATGCATATATTATTCACATAAGTCACGTGGTGCTGAATTTGCATACACCAGTCCAGTTTTCAACTTGAATTAAGACAAAGTGGACATCTGTTTCCATCATTGCATCCTGTATCTAGCTATTCTCAGTTCTATCAGAAGCCTGGATCACCTTCAAAGGCAAATTGTTTGAATTCTACCACCAAATTTACCCCTATTTGACCAACAGAGAATCAAGTGGGGAAGGAGCAGTTCACCCTTAGAATTCCCCAGTCACTTACACACAACTTGGGTGCTGTCATCCAGTCCCACCACACAAATAATGAGGCTGCAGTGAGTGCCACTTCACCCTCAGTACAACCAGCAGCTCAACTTTTCTCCATACAGAACTGTAAGGCTGCAATGTCCCATGTGATAACTGTGGCTGGCAATACTGTGGAAACAGAAAGGAATCTGAGGAGGGCAGAAATCTGAAGAGTTTGATTAAGGTGACATTAGAATCTCATCAAAAGTCAGTGCATAAAAAGTAGATTCGCTGAAAGTGTTATCATGACTGCATTACTAACATCCAATAAAAATGCTTTGGGGCACGTGAACGATTTTATTCAAGAATTCCTTACCCACACAGAGACATACACTAAGTAGAAAAACAGAAATAGACATTTTTCTTTTGTAACACAAGACTAACAAAATGAAATAGGAACATTCCCCAAGCATAATTATGTCTTCTAAAAATCACCCTCTAGAGCCCTATAAAAAACCCACAGCCATATAAATTTATTTGTCACTCAGGAAACAGTTTACTCAGCGTCTGGTTTTCTCTGCACCTACTCCCAAACGTTACTTTCATTAAAGACAATTTGCTCAAAACACAATAAGTTCTTGCTCACCATTACCTCCTAAGCAAATCCACTCAGATATTCATTTGCACTGGGTAAATTTCTGAACATGTACCTTTTTTTATATTCTTTACCAGTTACGAAAAATAGCACAAGAAGTGGCCATCTGAAAGGAGTTTTGTATAACTTGCACTGATCCATCAAGACWGAGCCTTTGACCACCACCCTCTGSATACAACAATCCAACCACTTTGTTAACCATGATCTTATCTACTCATCAAATCCACCTCTCTCCAGTTTAGAGAGAAGGATGTTGTGRGRGACTGTGTCAAAGGCTTTAGAGAACTCCAATGAAATGACATCTTCCCTTTTCCCCTGATGCAGTCACTCCATCACAGGAGGSCATGGGGCTGGTTGTTTCCACAGAAGTATTAGCAGCAATGATTGTAGGTCCAGCTCGCCTTCAATATTAATCTCATCTGTTAAATAAGAGCAAAYGTAACTTGCAGGAGGTTATTAACAAAATATCATTTCATGATTGATCATGATGCACACYATACTGCAGCACAGGATCATAATACCAGCACGAGAAAATCTGTAATAGCAATGTGAGGGCACTGCTCAGGGGTTCAGTGAGTAGGGGCAAAAACTAATGAAAAAGGTGGGGAAAAATATCACAGAAAAAAAAGGCCACAATTAGGGACACCTTTTGGAATGAAAGAATAAAGGCTCAGGAAGGGGTATGTTTAAAGTACATTTTAAAGTGTTTGAAACTTTTTTTATCCTGCTCAAGTCCCAGTTTTTAATGAGACACCACAGATTAAAAGGAGACAGAAAAAAATTTGAATGAACAATCAGGGGAGTGCTTGAAAATTGGGAACATTTGAGGGGGTTTAGGGAAAAGCATTTAACAGAAATCTTGGCTACAAAGGTTGAAAATAGCTTTCACATTTAATATCACTTTTGAATGGACATAATTTCTGCTGGATCTTTCATACAAATCCCATGGGGGAAAAAAAAGCAATAATAATGTAGTAGCTAAAATATATACATCTCCCTAGAAATACAAAGACAATATTTGCTTAAGCTCATTCAGTGTGATAAAGAAGTACCATAATTACTTGTAGCAATTAYACAAGAGATACTACAATTTTAAATTACAGTGAAATAATATGTATTTATTTATCAATTTAGCTTCAAATGTTGTCCCACTTATTGCTCCAGGGAAAATTTCGTTTAGATATTGTATGTGCACATATTTTTCGATAGGTATTTCATTTGAAATGTGCCTTGCCTTCATTAGAATACAGCAGAGGCATGAAGTGCATAATCTACAATTCYTATAAGGCAAAGGGCATCTCAGAAAGAGATATTTCAATAGCAAATTGAGCTGGAAGAAAATGTGTCAGTTCAATTCACCAAATTGAAGAGATTTCATTTTAACCTACTTATCTMAATGCTCCATGAGAAAGATTTAAGAATGGATACAACAATAAACCCACTAGTAAAAAAATTAGATTCTCAGATGCTGAGCATTCAAAACCAGATCTCATGGTATTATTTATCAGCAATTTAAAAAGATCTGAGCTCTTTGAAATTGTTCCCTACTGTAAATCATAACATCTTAAAGAAAACTTATGCTCAGACCTCAAGATCTTGGAGATACTTGATATCAGAGTTGAAAGCTTTACCAGTAAAGCCAGCAGTAATATCCAGTCATGATATTCAGCATTTTTCATGGTATCACTTCCAAACTCTCTTTTGGCAGTATATTGGAAAGTTATTTACTATACAGACAACTTAAAAATTCTGTATTTGTGTCATACTCAAATCAGATATCCCCAACACTCTAGAATGAAACTTAACCCTACATAATCTGGCAAATGCATTCAAAGYTTCTAACAAATATGATCAGTGACAAACACCACACTGCTCCTCTCAGGCTGRCCAGCACATGCAGGCCTATGTTGGGAAGCAATGGATTTTCTTGCTTGGCAATATGTACAATTCTGTGAGAGGAAATACTGCCAACACTGCCTGAAGAGAGTTTGGAAGGTACAAAAGCCAGGGAAGACATAAATACACTTCTCAATTAAACACCTTAAATTTTTGCCTTGTTTTTGGTAAATAAGTAAAAATTACAGAAGCTATGGAAACAAAATTTTACAATGTGTGCTATAARGTGGAAAGAGGGTCTCAGAAGCTCCTTGGAAAAAGSATATTAAACAGGGATTAGRAGAGGAGAGATTTAAAGATGAGAGMGCCTGGAACAAAAATMCAGAACATCACAACTGTAATACCAACTCTGCCATGTTGCCTTTGTAAAATCATTTAACCCCCACTTGGAGATGCATCTCTGCTCCCCGTAGGTTCTCTTCCTGCTGCCCAATAGAAGTCTTAAACACCGCCTGAATTTGTGTGAAGCCCACACAATGCATCCAGTGTGTTGTTATACTATCCCAGGGTTCACAGCAATGTTATTTTGTGCATCTTTTGACTGTTGAAAGAACATGAGAGAAAAAGAGCAGTCCCAGAAGACAGATTTTAAATGCATGTTTAACACCACTAGATACACATTATAAAAAAACATCCCACAAGGATCAGCTCTATTGAAATTCTARTCACAGCTCACATTAAGCCAGCTTATTCTTTCCTATTTAATAAATAAATTACTTGAACTCAGGAACTGTTTGTAAATTTAAATACTATGCCTTTACTGAAGCTTTTTTATTATTACTACAAGCATTGGTCTTGACAAAGACTAAATTGCAGTGTTTGGTAGGTTTTTTCCCCTCTTTCCATTGGGAACACCAGAGAGAGCTAAGGGAAAGGGAGAGACAGCTGTTAGAGGAGTCTGCAATTGTGCCACTCCAGAACRTGTTTTTGTCTCTACTCTCCAAGCTGTGTCTTTTGTATTATAACATTAATTACATGGCTGTATGATCATGGTAATGTGCTAYGGTATTTCCTTCCAACAGACCAACCACAGAGCCCACTGAAGACACCTGTATAGTCTGTGGGTTGCTGATGAAAACCAGATTTTAGTCACCAGTTCTACCAGGTTATTGAAAATAGGCACAGATTTAACAAAAAACAAGGATTTGTTCTCTTCACAGAAGAAACAGTGAACTTATCAAGTGTCATGAATTATGGAGTACATTTAGTTCCTTCTACAGCTTAAACAATAATGGTTTGTTACCACCTCTGCACAGATTTGTAGGGGTCTTTCAAGACCAGAGGAGAGCAGTGACACAACATCCCCTCATGCAAAGCCTGGTAGATAAACTTTACCCTCCCTATTGCTGAAAAGGTTAATACAGTGCATCATTTTGATTCATTCAAAAATCAAAAGTTAAAGGACAGATGCAAAAAACTCCTGCATAATTCTGTCTGGAATGACTGGAAACATAAGTATACACTGTGCATCCCTCCGTAAAGYGCAGATTTCAACACAACAATTCTATAATATATTGTAAGAAATATAAAGCACTGAACTACCTTTTATAAACTCTATGTTTATTTATGAAAATGTAGATGMATATTTTATTGCAGGAAAGAAAACTAAAGCTGAGAATGGTGACAGAAAAGAAAGCAAGTCTAGGGATAAAGGAGCCACCTGCCAAAGGTGCTACTGTGGTTCATCAACACAGACCAAATTAGTAAACTATCTTCAGTAAAAACAATCTCTACAATTTCAGCTCATTAAAAACAGAGTCAGARGGAAAATCCTACAGATTTTGATGAGAATCTTATATTTTCCATCTTATTCTCTGAAGAGAATACTGTAGTCAGTAATACTTAAKCACATAACACAGCATTTAGCAATAATGCCAACTAACAGAAAACAGGATAAAAACACTGAAGCACATCTTTTTTTTTCTCTTAACAGCTTTTATAGATTTTCACACCTATGCTTCATCAGAGACATATAACAGATACACAAAAAGGAGTAAAAAGTGAAAAAGGGAACACATAGGGACATACGGGTATTTTTTACATTTAGTTGTCGGGGAGAGTATGCTTGCTTTTTAAAGATTCAACAACGGAATAACAAAGAAAGTTTAAATACAGCATCTTTGTTAAAAAATAGTCACAATTGCTATTGCAGTAACACAATGCAAATATGCTGGCTGGCAGCAGGAGACAAGGTTTCCCCAAATCCACAGTTTTCCCATACCTCATTCAGATGTATGTTCTTAGTTCCACAGACAGAGTTCTTTTGAAAACTGTATTTAAAGTTCCTTGTGAAATACAGCCTTATTATGAAATCCTTCTTGTTCACAAGATATAGAACATTGTGCCCACTGAAACATTCAGAATTATAGCCCACAATTCCAATCTGTTTGTAGTACAGACTTTCTGGCACATTCAATTTTTGTTTTAATTATTTTATTCTGGGGAACAGAATTCTTAGATTTATTACTAAGGTGGACTCCAAAGGCAATATTATTATAGGTCTAACAGGTTGAATAAACCAATATATTTCTTCAATCCATAAAGCAACTAACTGCTACTGGAGAAAATAGATGTGAAAGGCTGAAGCAGAAGATTTCAGAGCCTCATTCCAAAAGTAAAAGGTAATAAGGCAGAAAGAAAAATAACTATTTATCAATATCTGCTCTGCTCTGGTTCTAGAACATCCCACTACATGAATTAAGTAAGATTATGTTCTAATCTTGAACAATCAATTTTTGTACTCAAACTCAACTTTTTTTTTTTTTTAAGCATGAAACATTGCACTTTTTTTTTGTTTTCCCCCAGGGTCAAAAGGGTTAAATTGGTCTAAATTATAAATGACAGCAATTATTCTTTGCTCAAATAGTTGAATGTATCAAGTAAAAAAATAAGTGAAGAATAATAAACTGGTAACATGGTTTTAGCATATCCACATATGATTTAGCAAAAATAAGAAAAGATATCATCAGAAAAAAAAAAAACCAGCATGAAATCAATGTTTTATGTGTTACAACATCTCAACACTGTACACATCACAAATTCAAAATATACTCTCAGAATCCCAAAAGAGGTAGATATAATTCTACATATGAGTAAAATGGAGCTACTTCTGGWTTGAAATACAGCAGCAATTCAGCAGCACACATCAGTTTTTATGACAGGACATTAAAGATTACTGTTATTCATTTCAAATTGCTGTAGATAATTACAGAACTTAATTGCAGAGCTGGAAATACTCCAGACATGAAAGGTGCTAATACCTTCCATCTTAGAAAAAAAATTGTGCTCTCTAATGATTGTAAGTATTATCCACAAGGTTTTCATACCGTACCTTCCAGCACTGTGATAAGGCACAAATTTATAGCCCATTGGAAGAAAAGAACAAGGCACCTCATGACAATATCATTACCAAGTSTGAGGAGAATTTACTGAAAGGCACTCCACCTAATCAGATGGAACACCTAAATACTTGTGTGGATAACAGCAGGCCAGAGGACAWGGCTGGGTTACAATGCTTTTCTTCATAAGGTAGGTAAGTAAATGTATCTTTTAACTGACCACAAAAAACACCATCAACATTATGGACTTACAATGCAGCTTCTCTTGTTTGCTTGTGCTTTGTTWTTTTTTTAAACTGAATTAATGCCAGAGATTTCCAAATCACTCAATATATTCAGAAAAAAAATCACTAAAATACAATATCGAACAGTATCAAAAGAATATATTATTCTAATTATTGCAAATTATTAATAATAAAAAAAAATAGGATTATGCCTTAGATTTTCTCCTGCAGTCCTGCCTGCATGATCCCAGCAAAGCCACTCAGCCTGTCCTGGAAATARTCTTTACACACTAAAGTCATGAAGGAAAACCATGCATGTCTATTTAGTCCTTTGGAAAAAAAACAACCCAACCCTATTATGAGTACTAAAACTCAGCATTCAAATTCTTCCTGTAAATTTGCATCAAAAGTCTAAACAATGTCATCCAAATAGCAACATGGTGATACCTTACCCTAACACAGTCTCTCTCTGGTCATGCTTTTGTGATCTATAAAAGCTTTAAATCACGACACAGATACTCTGATGGTAAATAAAATAAATAGATAGATAGATAGATAGATAGATAGATAGATAGATAGATAGATAGATAGATAGATAGATAGATAGATAGATAAACCCTCCAACATAAACTCAAAACCTGCCAAAAGAAACAATGCACTTAAACCAAAAATGACAGGAAAACACTTCTGAATTTCATATTATTTTGGAATTTAAGTCATTTGTTTCTTGAATCAGAAAAATTAAACTTTGTATTGATGGGTGGTCAAGCAACCACCAGATATGGCAAATTTAAGCAAAAAAGTTCAACTCCCTCAAGCAGGAAAAAACCTAACAAACAGAAAAACAACCCCACACGTGCACAAAAAAACACCAACCACAACTGATAAACAAATCCAGAAAACTTTAAGCCAAACACATTTGAGGCAGAACAAGGTAGACAACACTTAAAAAATGCAAGAAGTGATAGGTTGCAAACTCAAGCCTCTAAATTAGTAAACAACAGAGTTAATGAATATTCCACTTCATTCAGTGCAGAGAATGGCAGTTTGTGTAACAAGTAGATCTTCAATATTTTGGTTCATTGACAYTAAATCCAAATGACTCCAACTTCCTTTAATGCACACTATTTAAAACAGTATCTTGGCAGGTCTTAATTTCTCTATTTAATTTTTCTTCAGCATTAATCAGTTTTCTGTCTTACAATTCTGTAAGTGTGGATTAATATTGAATTCTCAGAATTATCCCATGAGGTTATGGGTTGGAATTTGACATGAGACTCTTCTTTGATTTCTCATCCCTTCATTATAACTTTTCAGGTAAGATTTCACAGACAAAACCCTTCCTAAATACCCAGCCCTGATTCATCACCAAAGGAGATGTCCTGTGAGCACGGCACAGGTCTCRATGAAAGACAAGTGGGATTGTGGAAATCGAGCAGTCCACACAGCAGCATCCTCCAACACCCAGCTGGGCTGTCAGCAAGGATGGAATTCTGAAAACAAGAACAGCGCTAGCAAACCAGCACAGCAGAGAGTCAGAACACACCTCAGAGGATTTTATAGACTTGACTTTCACCATTTTTCTGCTATCAACCACACAAAAACTCTTACTCATCCCCCAGTTCTCCCCATCTTTCTTCTTGTGGTCATGTTTACAAGTTTGTGTCTTCATCCTTCTCTAATCTCAGTATCCCAACAGGCAGGACTGATAGCACCAGTGGCAGACTGTTCCAACAAAAGAAGTTATCTACCTATATGGCCAAGAGAAATGGAATCATCTTGAACAGGTTAGAACCTATTTTTTTTAATCCAAGAAATAAAACATGCAATCCAATCTCACATACATTTCTACATGCCATTTAAACTCAATGAATAGTAATGGTGAGCTCCAAAAAGCCAAAATAGAGAAAACCAGCTCTGGTATTGAGTCCACCACTCTTTTATGTTGAAATAAGTGGTCAATATCTTAACTTCACTGACATCAGTAGAAAAGCTCCTATTGACCTATGCAGAGCACAGGTTTTACCCAATGAATCAAACAGTGCATTAGGTCTCATTTATCTTGAGGAACTTCACTGAAAGGATTATCAAAAACAATTGAAGAGGCCTGGCAACAGGCACGTTAAAGATCAAGTGTAGATGTAGCTGACATGTCTGCAAAGCTAGATAAAGTCTAGTATTGGAGGAACCAAAAGCAGCACAATTGAGCAAGAGTATCACAGAGATAGAAGGACAATTGGAGTATCAATACTTTCAGGGAAGAAGCAATWAAAATAAAAATACTGAAGTGCTCATGAAACAGCTTTGTGAATCCTTACATAAGACATTAGAAAAAAAAAAGGCTTTACTGCACACAGACAAGATCAGTTATAGTAAGAAATCAGAAATTAAAATATGGTATCTTCAACATCTGAATACTGCTCTGGATAAYACTTCAGAAAACTAATTCATGTTATGCTGCTTAGCCTAGCAAACACTGAGTTCTCAGAAACTGAAATGTAACCCACTCCTTTTTACTTTTTGAATGATAATGTGTCASTTATTTATAGCAAAGTATACACTCTTTTCATTGTTTGTGCTGGCACAAAAAGGAGATAATAATTAAATCAACAAAATAAAAGTCTGCAATTCTTTCAAAACAATGTGCTGTACCATTTTCTCAGGCTTGTCCCCTGAAAAAATTAAAGTTGATTTGTTTTGGTTCAGGTGGTTTGTTCTGCTGTTTTTTTGGCTTTTCAAAATAGATTTTTCACCTCTATCAYCTTGAAAACAGTACCATGATCTTGTCCCTATGACAAAATGAAAACAATTCTTAGGTATAGCACATATACTTTTGTGAATAATCAAAATATTAATTGCCCCAATGGATTGTAGTTGCTTCCTTAAGTGCTGCTCCTATTTTTATTTGTCTATGCGTATGTTTAAATGAAGACAATATCCTGCAGTTGGATAAGGAAAAGCTGCAACTATATCATTTACCTACARCAATTTATTCAAGATTTCATCACCATGCTGCTTTGAAGATGAAAATGAAGGAGTTTACATTTAATGAAGACCATCTGAAGTGTCTCCACTGCAGCTGCAGGCTCTGTAGAATCTGTCATGCAGGAGGCAATATGCTGCATTGTAATGCAGATTTTCTTAAGAGTGCATCTGCAGCAACAAGATCATTTCCCATGGTCTTCACTGTATTTCTTCTATTATTCATAGAACACAATGTAAATGAAGCTATAAATTTTACCACATACTAAATGTAGAAAGAAGATAATGGCAATTGTGAATTATGAATGAATCACTGTTATTGTGATTCCTCAAGGATTCTGATGTGGATGATTACATGCATGCAAAGACACTGTAGCTAAACTTCTTTATATTGATCTTGAAAAATGATTCTCAGATTATTATCATTAATATACAGAATTCATAGATTTGTTTTTCATGACAATGCCAAATACAACTAACCGTCAAAGGCAATTACATATCAATGCTACCTAGGGGCAGGCAAACATACTTGTATTTGGAATTACTGAATTGGGGAGAGAAAGATAATAGCTTGCAAAAATGTGTTTCCCAGCTACCCACATGTGTTCTTTCACATTTAAATAAGCCACAGGCAAACTTTGTGGAGTATTCTGTAGTGAGCACATTCAAATGCCAAGTAATAAGCAGTGGGATAGAAGCTTTGCTTTTTTTTTGTAGGGTGGCTGAAAATGAAATAGTTTCTCTAAATGAAAGTAGTATTCTTCTACAAACTGCACAATCAAAAAAACTCTATAAGTATGAACCTGTCTTTGCCAGTTTTATCATGATAGCAAGAGGCAAATTGTTACTCTCTAACCCATTAAGAATAATTCTCTTAGTGATATGATCAAAGTCAGGAACTGTTYTTGTTTGATAATGTTTATAAATTAGTAAAATTATTCACTAGARTTACTCTAGCTATAATTAACATCAGCAAAACACTTACTAAATCCCACCAGATATAAAGAGTAGCAATTGTATATTAAAATTAATTGGATGCAGAAATTCTCACCCACTGTGAAACCTCTGGAAGTTTGTTCATTTCTCATAACCACTTTTGGTCTKTTTGCAGCTACAGGGTAATCAAGTGCCTCTGTCACTCCTTTAAGCAGATTTGTTGACTGAAATACTCATTCAGGAAAAGGATAAGCAACACATTCCCAATATGCCTATCAGGTGTTCCCAGGTTCATTATTTGGGCATCATGGCCAGGGCCCCTCAGTCCTTGTCCATTTTTTCCACATTAGAAGCTGCAGCAAAAGAGTCAACTTTGAAGTAGTGAAAGTGAGGGATAATAATGGAATTTGCACACCCTCTTTATATTCCATGCAGCCTCTTTAAGTTGGCACCAAGGCATATGGTGTCAGCATGAAAAAAMGACTTTGACATATCCTTCTCTCAAATGGAAAAAAATGGGATATAAAATAATGAGGGTTCTTAATCTGAGTTCATTTCAAATAACAAGAAAAAATCCACCCTAAAAACAGAATAAACAACTAACRTCACTCAGTTATTTCTAACCAACTTAAAATATTTTAATGGATGAGACAGAAAGACTTGAAAATGAACCAGTTGAAGTCTCAGGACATACTTTTCGCATATTCTTTATTTCCATAAAGCACAGCATCAACCTACCATAATTAGGACTTTGAGAGTGCAAGCAAATTCTTACAATTTCTGTGATTTCTAAGCAGTATTATTCATTTATTAGAACACCATGCTACTCATGTGTTTGTATTCCTGTAGCAATTTTGTTTCACTTTACACCAACACAGATGAACTTATTTGTATTTACTCCTATTCTGACAATGTACACTATCTCAATATTTTTTTTAAACCCCCCTATGTTAACACACATTATTACAAGTTATTACAAAAGTCTGAAAAATATTTWAAAAAAGTAGAATTTCAGGTTGATTTGTTGTAGGATTCCTGTTGTGGCATGAATGACTTCAGAAAAAGAAGCAGCTTATGTTTGTTAGTGTACCATTAAGCACCATTAAGCTGAAAAATAAAAGTGATTAAATAGATTTAAGAGCCTTATATATAACAATATAGAACCACTAGTTACTGTGCTGCAGCAGGATCTCTCTCACACAGATCATAAAATTCACTCAGCCAGATGCAATATGTGGASTCCACAGGCTTTAGCTATAATAGATTTTCTGAAAAAAACCCAAAATCCAAAGCAACTCAAGAAACCCCAACAACRAAACAAAACAACACAACACAAAGTTTAGGAGGAATCAGCCCTAAACTGCCCTGTTTCCCTTGACATGCAGAGTTGGTAAAGCACGTTAGCTAGAGATGTAAATTCATTCAGAACAATTCAGCTTTAAATTGCTGTGCAAAACCTAAACAATTAAGCTCTAACACTATGYCAGTTTATATATTATCTTCATTTCACAAATAGAAAAACTGAGTGGTAAATGAATCTACTGATTCAAGATATTCTTTGGAGGAACCAAATGTAAGGCCAAACATTGAGGGCTAATCAACACCATATCAGAACAGAAGAATACCCAGAGAATTCAACGTTGACACCACCAAATGTAATAGTGGAGCCATACAGCAAAACCCTCCCCAAAGAATTCCCAATTGTGCTCAGTCCTGTGAATATCCACCCAACTGTGYCATCCATTTAAAATGCCTGGCTGCTGCTGTTGGCACATGTGCATCTTCTCCAGACCCCAGGTGCACTGACCCCTCCCTACAGAAACAGCTTTTCCAGGGTGTGGCTGCAGGTGCCAGCTCACCTGGCACAGCTCAGACTCACCCTGAGCACACACAGAGGTGACACTGCCAGCACCAACACACTCCCACTGCAGGTTTATCTTCATGAGCTTCACCCCACACTGCAAGTCCTCTCCTAATAAATGTGGCCAGTTTTATACCCCTTCTGCACAAAATTTCAACTATCTGCAGAGTTTGAAAAACTAGTAGACTACAGAAACTTAACYGATGGCTTCCAARYAYCTTGAAAAGCATTAATTAAYCAGAGGGGAACTTCTTAGTACARYAAGAGAACTCTATATTATTTCCTCYCCATGACATTCATTRCAGTTATAGAGGGAATAACTACATAGGACAGGGATTATGTATCACTGCAGAAATGTGTTCTTTGATCTGGTGTAGATGTACATACATTAAGTTTCACAAGAAACATTTAAACAAAATATTTGTTTACTTACAAGGGCTCYTCTGAAGTTAAATTGGGATGAATAGGGAATTAAAATTAAGAAACATCAGATGTAATTAAAAACTTTTCCAAGTAATTGTGTACATGGTTAAGTTAGTCTCACCATATGAAGTTTAATACTGTTATGCAGAATAAAGAGAAACTAATTCTGTCATTAAAAGAGACAYTGGATTTCTTGTGTCTCTATCATASAGAGGCTTTGTTAATTCATACTTCTCAAGCTGACKTTTCTAATTACACAGTTGCTTTTGGTTTCCATTCCCTTAAGATAAGATTTAGAGAAATGTTTAACTTCATCTGAAAAAAAGGACCTGACATATTTATGAAATCAACTACTAATGTTATTTAAAAAGCACCTTAATCCTAGGACCAAACAGTAAACTTAGTTTTGATTCTGAAGGGACAGTCAACTCAGCCACATAGACCAAATCCAGGCACTGGTCAACTCTGGTACTACTCTTGTTTTCTCCCAACTTTGTTACTCATGCCATTGCTCTGTGCACCTGATCATGAACAAGCTTCAACACATAAACCAGGTTTCAATTTAAGACTCACAGGAGGCCAGAAGTGTCTGTAGATTTAAAGCAAAACACCCACAAGTCAATACTCAGCCTGGTACTTGGCAGGGTATAGAGAAGCATCTGAAATCTAATCTCTGAGAGACTTTGATTTAACCTTCTGTTTCTTTAAGTCTGTCCATTAACATCCACTCAGACAGATAACATGTATTTGATTTTTTTTTCTTTTTAATAAATCACATCATCAATATGTTTAAGTTTAATAATATTTATTACCACAATTTATGAAGATTAAAAACTTTCATGGAACTACACCAGGGGTATTGGAATCTGAAGTGCTACTGCCAAAAACATTCACTGACAACATCAAGATTGAGGATGTTTGCACAACAATTGAGTTTAAGTCAGATAAATTAAATGCCTAAAAATCAAATCCAAAAAATACGCATCTCTCAACAATTAAATAGTCACAAGGACATTACATCAAGTCCTGAACACCCAGTAATGTCATTTTTTGTTGTAGTATCTATAAGAGCTCTGCTTCCAAAGAAGTCTGAAGTTACTCTTTGATTATTCCATACTTCAGAATGTTTAATACCTCTACGGAGGAAACTCATGGTGACGGTAATGCTCTCCAGAAGTTGTGTTGGGCATTACCTTCTCCAATGATTTTTGRGGATACATAATGACTACTTAAAGATTAAACAACACATCAGTGAGGACAGCAGGAGTATGAGAGTCCTACCCAGCTCCTGATAAAACACCATTATCAACTGTTCATCTTAGAAGAGTGAAATTAAAGACAAACATCCCTCTCTAATGGAGCTTCAAAACTAGGCCTTTGCTTCAGCAATAATCTGTATTTTATGACTGTAACTGTGTATTCACAAATAGTGAGTCTCCAATGATGATTAAGAGCTTTGTTTAGCTGAGGCTGATATAGTTTTCCATCAAAATATAAGTCTTAAAAGCAGATTTATTTTTACTAAAATAAAAAAATTACCGAAAAACGCCAAACCCACAACACCAAACATTCAGTACTAYATCACAAGCCTGCAGCAACCAGAACTTCATTTTATAGGTCTGTTAAAATTAAGCAACCCCACTCACTGCTGTAAAGATTCTGTTCTATTACTGCCATTTTCAAAGTGTATTCCTTTATTCTAAATTTTTTTCTCCATTTGTCTATAGAAATCCATTTTGTAGAACATATCAGCAGTCTTTTAAAATGTGATTTATAGTACTACTTAGGCACTTATCACATGCTATTTGGTCTTCCAGCAATATTATTCTTCTGGGCTACAAAACACTAAACACCTCAGCAAAGCAAACATTTTMTAATTTATGTTTTTATATTATTTTTCAGACAAAAGGCAGTATTTCTTTTCTGTCCTGTTTATTAATTGTAAAACTAAATAAATCTCCTAATGATTTAGCTGTCAAAATTCCTTGTTATTCATCAGTATGATGAAGCCTGAGGCCTTGATATTGAAAAAAATACAGCCACCTCCTTAAAAGTTTTAAAAGCCTCTTTCGTCAAAGAAAATACTATTTTTCACATAAACAGCAAATCAACCTATGCAAATCACTCAGCAACAAAGAGTCATAAGAATCATCAGCTAGCACTGACTTAATTTTAAGAACCTYAAATTGATAGAGTGTGTAGAAGGGACAAGAACTTAGTGAAATCTGCTGTGAATTGAGCACATTATCAGTTTTGTACCAGCAATCCCCAGTAATTCTTCTGGGCATAGAATAAGATGACCACAACTTTTAAAAATACTAAATTGCAATACTTTTTTTATCAAATGCAAGTTGCTTTTTCAGATAGCAACTGGAAGGTTTGGATGAAAAGTGATAAGACAGTTAAAAATAAAAATTTAAGTAAAGAAACAAAATTAAATTACATGGATGAAACTTTGAAAAGGTATTTTTAGCAGCTTGTAATAGAAGCCAGTTCCYAAGATCCTATTTTCTCACCTGTGATTAGTCTTCAAAAGTTCTTTATTTTGAAGCCAAATAAATATCCAGTCGAGCACTAACCCAGAGAATGAATCAAAAAATGGGAGGGTAAAAGTCTAAGTGTAAAAAACATTTTCTTTTCAATTTAATTTTAAAGTAATTCCATTTTTATAAGCGAGGCGAGAATCTCAAAAACCCCAAATATTCTCTTTAGAGCTCTGAATTGAAACTGGAGGATAGTATAACTGTTATTTTTTCACATTAATGGACAGAAGATGAGCAAACTGTAACTGCTGAGAATCCGTCAACTGTCTTAAGAGTTTGTTTCTGACAACCAGTATTTGCAGCTCTCAGTTTCGGAGGAAAAGTCTGTGAATGAAATATCTACTCACGACCCTACTCTGGGGATATGCATGTGATGCTGAAACTCTAGAGAATACAAGAAATACTTAGAGCTTTTTCAGTGTTACACATATGTGAAATAGCAATAAGGCTGAAGACAGTCTAGTTTGGCAATAATTGCAGAATGACTGAATGCTAGAAAACAACATGTCAKGTGCTGTTCAAGTTAAAAGCTTACAATCACAGCTTTGGAAACAAACAACCTCCTCTATAGAGTTTACAACTTCCTCTGTCCTATGGGATAATACACAAAGTAGCTGCAACTCTGTGCTATCACACCATCCATTGCTTTCACTGGAGGAAAAAAAAATATTTTCTACCTCTGCTGCTTTTAAACTGAGTCTCAGCAAAGATATTCTAATATCTGGCTCAAAATACCTTTTTGTGATRTTACTCATTGCTGACAAATTTCTCAGCTTTAGAGTAGAAGATTAGAAGATTACAAAAACCCTTCATTTCCATTTTTTGGTCTTCCTCTCCTTGAGAAACATTGTCAGGCTCAGAAATAGCTATGGGGAGCCCCCTGTTGAAATGCTCGCAGTGACAATGCACATTAATTTTCACCACTGTCTCATGAGCATCTCCATGCTGGGAAGAGAATCATTGTTTACACACTGATGAGAGCAGCAGAAAGTTTAGCTTATGTAGTTTCACATAGGCAGAGCACAAGAATGGGACTGCAGGGTTCTCAAACTCTCACCTGAAGTTTCTGTACAAAAAGGGACACATTTATAACCCCCTACTGCTTTACAAAGAAGAAGATAATCTGTTCTCCATGCCCATCGTGAACAGGACTAGTAATGGGTTTAAATTACAATGAGAAAGCTTCAGCTTAAACACAAACAAAACCCCTTCTATTAACAGAGGCTGGAAGAGATTGCCTGGGGAGACTGCAGAGTTTCTTTCATTTCAAAACTTGAACAGAAGCTTAGACAAACACCTGTTCTAAATCTTGAGYTTGCTGAGCTTTGAACTGTCCAGCACATTAAGCATGGCAAGGTTCCACATAAGCTCCCCAAGCCGATGAGCTTGCCAACAATTCACACGTGCAATGCTATTCAACTTACATTAAGAGCTACTTAGCAGCAGGTACAACATCMAAACCCCCATTTTATTTCACTCGCATCCCTAAGAAGTGAGAAAGACATTAAAATAGTGCTGCTGSTTTGATTAAAATGAGGCGGTATTCCATCACTACTTCCTTTAATTTCTAAAACTGTGCCKACAAATTCAGTATCTGCAACTGGGCCTGTAAGCTCCATGAATGGAGGCATATTTTGGTCTCAATTGACAAAATCTGAATTCGACCTATGATGACACCAAAATTGTTATGATCTCACCACATGTTACCCAATGAACACATTGAGTAAGAGACAACATCAATCTTATTTTAAGGAAAAAACATAAACACGTTCAGATTTCCTTTTTTTACATATGATTCTGAATACCTGTTTTCTACTTTATGCTCTGTAGCTGAGCACAGTAATCGTTTGGACAAGCATACATAGCACAAGAAGTTGGAAGAGCATAAAGTAAACTGCTGGGTGGAATTGTGCATTCTTAAGTAATACCAGAGTTTCTTTTGTATAAGAAAGATACAAGATACAAGACAAATTAATTTAAATGCCATGTTTCCCAGCTAWTTATAGAACATTTGACAATGTCCAACTCACCAACATGCTTTTTTAAGCTTTAAGATCAAAACCAGACACCAGCATTCCTATTTTGGTTTCAGTAATGCTATCTAGAAGTGAATATTAGGTAGWCACTTCTCAGTTCTTTTGCTTACACACTGAAGAACGTCATTTAAAATACAGCTACTTTTCTTCATCCTTTTTATTTTSGAATTTAGRAAATTGTAAGGATTAGTCAAGAAAGTCTGCAAAAGTACCGTCATTGTTAGAACTAATCTTTCATGACTGAATTTCCAGATACCATCCTGGTCTCTTCTATGGAAATTATATATTGGCATCAATTTAAAATGGAGAAAATTCTGTTCAATCAACACTGCCGGTTCAAATAAATTATTACAGTTCACCATCACATTGTATCCTTTTGTAAAAATTTACATAATTCTTAGTAAGYAAAGCAACAACAAGTGCTGTAAGATTATTTCTGTCTTAGTTGTTACACAATATTTGAAATGGCCATTTTCCTAAAACAGGCTTTTTCCCCAGCTATGCTCTAGATGCATCTCTCATTCTGCATTTAAACAGGGTTTCAGGTGAATTAAAAAGGACAGATATGGCAGCCCTAAAGTAATATATGAAAGTCTTATTGTATTAGTCATTTTTCCTGTCATTTTGTATTAGTGTCATATTAGTCTAATGCAATACTAACATGATACTGAAATGTTAGCATATCACAGATTACTCAGTGTGTCAAGCTTGAGTCTGATCATATTACTTTACTGTGTGTATTCCAGTGATGAAACTCTTCCTTTTCAGGCCCTAAAACAGTGCAGGACTAACAGAAAACAGGAGGTACAGGCTGTGCAAGAGCCTAGGACTTGCATAWCAGGTATTAACACCCCTTGTACCAAAGGAAAGAACCAATCTGTAACAGATCAGATAATATTGATTCAGTCCAGGATCCTGTTAATGCAAGTAAGAYAGTCCTTTTCACTTTAAGATGATTTTAATTCTCTTCACATAAACTGAAAAACTCCCATCAAAACAGCAGCACTTGCAAGGGTTCCTATGATAGGGGATAYCCCCTTTGAATCTTCCTTGTCAAACCAAGAACTGTTAAAATTAGGTAATAAAAAATATGCATGTTTACTTCAAGTGTATTTTATTCTAGTGGCCTATTAAACAGGAAGTYCGTCATATCACTGAGAACTGGGAACTCTGGGTTTTCTGATCAAGTCTAGRAAAAACAGCAGAAATGCAAAGAGTAATTTCTGGCCTAAACAGTAATCACACTCAGGAAATAGCACGTTAACAAAAACAGAATAAAAATCCCATCCAATCTATCTCTATTACATTTTCTTTGGTGATAATTTGTTTGTTGAACCACTAATTGAATTTTCTAATGTGGGTGAACACCACAGTCATTAGAGAGTGTTGTATTTCCCCTTCAGATGAAGAGGTGCAATCTGTTTCTGTTTCAGGGGTCCCCATGATTCTATAATTTAAGTAACCAAAGCATTTTAAACAAATATTTAAGTAAAATATTTAAATAAAGGGTTTAATGCAAACAAACACAGAACCCAAGAAAAAAAGACTAAAGTCACATCCTAAAGGCCTTTGGAAATTTAGCTTCATARACATTTACAGAGGAACAAGAAATTTTCAGAATTTGAAGTGCTCCTATAGGAAAATAWATGTTGCTAAAAATGAGGAAAACATTTGGCCAGAATAAATCCACTTATTTAGGAATGCACATCAACTACTTTGATATATTCCAAAGCTACAGTTAACTACGGAAGCTTTCAGAAAAAAAAAAAAAAATTCTTTTCATAGTCTTTGCCTAGTGATTACCCTGCACTGCTTTTGCAATAATTACTATGCATTGCATTTCAGTGAAGTTACWCAGCTTCCCTGTCTCATTAAGTTTCTTCATAATTTTCTTTTACATGYCCTCAGTAACTACCATATGATCACAATTAGGCTGTAGAACTGCCCACTACGTGACCACAGTGAGAACTATTATGAGAGGTTTACATAGACAGACCTACACACACACCCTGACAAGAGGCACAAGAGCAAACATATTTCTGGTTTGCTCTTGAACAAGTGGAAAATGATGGATASAAGTACATCAAGTAATAACAATAAAAAACAGCAGAGCCATAATAGCCCATACATGCAGAGTTCTGGTGTAATATTTAACTACATGTTGCAGTTGAATTTTTTGTATTTTAAAGGTTAAGTGTACATATCACACTTATCTCTGTTCAGCTATAATAAAGTGGTATAAAAATTTCAGAGCATACTAGAAAGGTATAAGCATGGGCCAACTTACTGCTTTAATACTATCCTTTGTATTTCACGTGGACAAACATGCAGTTCTTTGCATATATGCAAGCTATCCCAGCTATCCCAAACACAGGCTCTTTGTACAAAAATAGATTTTT
>NW_026623272.1:2922319-2944794 GCF_030028575.1 Malurus melanocephalus | reverse complement strand
TACAGGTTGAAGTCAAGACTCAAATCATCGGATTTTACATAAACGAGCACTAGAGAAAGCTAGACTACGTTTCATATATTTCAATGTACTGGAAATAACATAAGCATGTGATTTGATGAACAGAGTTTTATTGAATTTGGATAAATATTTAAAGCWTTTTAGAGTCCTATGTAAATCCAACAAACACACATTTGATCAAACTGCCATCTGCTGGGTATTCCCGGGATTTAAGTTGTTTGGTTAAATACACAYACACTTACTACAGTGTCTGAAAATATTGTTAAAAAAACGATGAGAAATCTTTACATTTTCATAATGGGTTTTTTGAGTTTCGTTGGCAATAACCAACTGCCCTTTTTCCAGCAGAAATACTGTCAGAAATGGCCATATTACAGACATCCTGTCACCTTGCCCAGCATAACCCTTCCTGCTCAACCATCACCTGCACTCAGCTTGTTGGGCACAGCTCAGGGAGCTTCACCTGTGAGRCCATTGAACAGGAGAGAGGACACAGCTAAATCCACATTGCCTGAAGCAACCATTTTCTGTGACCAGAACTTAGAGGTGCTGACTTTGTTCAGGAAAAAAAAGGTGACAAGAACAAAGAAAAGAAAATAATAAAGGAATAGGAGAAAATTATACAAATTACTGTCATGAAAACAAGCTCTATACAACAGAGGGGCAAATTTCCAACAACTCACTTTGCAGGACATTAAGGAAATATTTCTCCTTGAAACCATCTAAGGTTATATCCATCAAGAAGCCAGGCCACTCTGATAAGTTAAACTTGTCTTGTACACAAACCGTGACACAATCAAGTGCAAAYAGAGCGTTGCCAGAAAATTATCATGATAAGAAATAATGGTTGTATGCAGAACTTAAAAGTGAGATTTCAAATTGCTTAGGCCCTGAAGACAAAAGCAAAAMTAAAATCTGTAAGCTTCCAAAACCCACGAACAAAGTAAGTGCAGTACACAGAACCATCTATTGTGTTCATCTTCCACCTAAGAAGAGGGTAAAGTTACAAAATAGAAGTACAAAACCATCAGTGGGGAATTGGGCTGATCTGAGAAGCACAGAGGTGTTCATTGAGATRTGGCTTCAACTTCTCCAAAGCATTTTCATTGCAGGCCCTGAGGCTTATCTGTTTTGCAAACCCAGTGTGTCACCAGCTGCTTCTCTTCTTGAGTCCCTGATTACATTCTAAAAATCCTAAATCACCTTTCTAAACACTTAACTTCTAGGACATGATGAAGCAAAATTTCAGATACCACGGTTTTTCCCGAAAGTAAAAAATCACCTCTAGGGCATGGGACAGCAGTATTACATTGCTATATAAAGAGAATAGGTGCTTAGCTTTCCTGTACAGGAAAAAATACAGGAAGAAAAAAATACTTGCTTGTCACACTCCTACTGATGAAACAAGAAATTGGATKGATAAAAGTATACTACACTAGCAAAGTAATCTCCATAGTCCAAGTCAAGAATAATGTACACATTACAACAAAATAGAAATCAATTTAAATCAAGCCAAAACAATTTATCAGAATTCAGAACATAAGATCAAGTAACACTACACTCTAATCCTATTCAGAACCAAGTCATCTATGCATAATTGCTGGTTTTCAATCAGAATGAAATAGTCTCATGGTGATTTACACAACATTTACAAATGTTTGGGCTTCCTGATGGGTGAAAATTACTATAGAGAAACATTATTGTAATTTTGCACTTATTTCTATATTGTTCGTATTTTAAATCCACATATTATATAAAATTCAAATAAATACGTAGGATATGTTCAGATAGATGTTCCCTAATTTCATAACTTGCTGCTAACAATGATTAAGTAAGAAYGGTTTACAAGGTGTAGTGTTCAATWGTTAGTCCTTTATGACATTTTGTACCCTGTTTGAAACTGCAGGCTTTGCCATTTTCTAAGAATTACAAGATCATCATCTTATGACAGATGCTTACAGAACCTGCAGCCAGTTTAGTCAGTAAGGGCCCATTAAGTTCTTTGCAATTGCAGCAGAAGAAAATGCACAAATTGCAACTAAAAATGCCCACTCAAGAAAATCAGTGCACAACAAGTCAGCCATGCATTCATGCACTTTATTTCAAAGGCCAGATATAAAGTAGTGAAGTTTATCAAAYACTCAGGTCAAAATTAGTTATTCCTTAGGAAGGATTGCCTGTGCTGTCAGCCAAAACTATCAGACTGCTAAAAATAGAATGATTTCATATCTGCATGGTATGAAGARGAGAATTAGAGTTCACTTCTTAATGATGATTTCTGACTCTAAAGGCTTAAATTCACCTGGATAAGATGCACGATCATTATCCCATTTGCCTTTGAATACTCAGGCAAAGCACTGACCAGAACTACTAAAGGTTGTGGATCTATGGGCAGCAGATAGTGACTTGCCAAAACCTCAAGTGAAGACACATTACTCAACCAAAAACTATTCCAGAATCTGAGGAAATTTTCATTTAGAGTTTCTCATCAACCCAGATGCAGAACTAATCACAAAGCACAACATCTGCTTCGACTAATTTCTTTGATTCTCTTAAAACATTAAAACCCCTTTTATAGAAAAGAGTCTATGTTTAAGTTACTTGTTTATGTATGTTTCAGTCACTTGCTTTTCATCTGAAACCTTGATTGCCACACAACTGCAGTCATTAGTTTTGGAACAGAGAAACTTAGTTTATTAGAGAGTTCTCTCCAATGTCCTAAACCATCAAAGACCTTATGAAATTTTAGGATGAGATTACTACATGCATACTCTGTGTCGGGTAAATTATTATTTAATAATAATCTAGGTGAATGCTACTGTTAAGGGTAGTTCACACAAAATATACAATTAATGTTCATATTAGATGTAAAACTAAGGTGCTAAGTACTGCCTTTTTTAAATGGTTATTTACACAAAAGTATACATAATTGGCATTCAAGGCTGWGCTATATAAACATAGCAACCAACAACAAAAAAAAAAAAAATAAAACATGTATTAACTCAATTCTAACTAACTAGGAGTCCAGAAATGGAAATACATTGTAAATAGAAGCATCATGTTTGATCATGCATGCATGACCTTAAGATGTCATTTTATCCACTTTAATACAAAGAATATTTCTCAAGATGCCAAATAACATCTATAAAAGAGTACATAATTTTTATTCCATTTATATTTTTCATATATCACACATACATGTATGTGTACACATTCCATATAAATAATCCTTTATAYAGATATCTGCAAGTGCTGAAATAAATAGCACAAAATACTTGCATAGTCATGCCTGAAACAAACTACAATAAAGTTGGGGTTAGGTGGGGGTGTCAAATGGTTTTGGAATCCTTACATAAAGTATAGCCCACCATCCCGCTCCATCAAGGAAATTTTATGGAGCAGATTTTTCCACCATAGTTTCTTAATAAGCAACATGCAAGGATTACGCACAAAAATCATACATATGGAAATCTGACATTGCACAAAAAAATAAGATTACCTCTGGCCCCAATCCTGACAATGAAGAGTGGCACAAATACTTCCACTGCTGAATTAAGTAAATGCTCCTCAAGCTGYACTAATACTTTACACTTTCACATGACTTTTCATCCTTGTCAAACTATTGCATTTCTAGACCAATTCTTCTTTGTGCTGTAGCTTCATACAATTAAGAGTAACCATTTTACATAAAAAATATTTTCTCCATGCTCTGACATTACTRTATTCACCTAAAAGTAGCATAACATACTTGATTCTTTCTTGGGTGCTGGGGAATTGAAATGTGTGAAATATTTGAAAGTCACTTTTGCTGATAATTCAAGGGTTTAGTACTTAATATTGCACATACTCAGTGCTTATACTTATATGATACGGACAGAATTCAGTGGTTGTTTTCCCTCCACTTGTGTCAAAGAATTGTGATACAACAGCCAACRAGCAATTTAACCCTATTTTGCACAYCTGTTAGTTGTACATTGCATTAACCTAAAACAATTAATTCCCTTTTGTAAAGAGGTGCTCTCTTATCTGGGAAGAAAGCATGAAAATATAAGGCAATAGGAAGCAATACAGATTGATTCATGAAGTACAGAAATACACTCAAGTGTGAAAAAATGTTCTAACGCTGGAGCCAGCCATTCTGGCAAAAGATCTTGTAAAACCTATTTTAAGCAACTGTTTAAATATTTCATAGAATACTTAGAGCAACACTTGAACAATCTCTCTTTTCTGTTTATTGCAAGACATGTATTTAAGAGCAGGTAGGTAAATACCATTCTCTATTARGCTGGTGAAGGATCAAAAATATATATGGACAGGGCACAAAGTACTACAGCACAAAAAAAATACATTCACAYCACCAAAACTCCCAAAGTTACATTTACAGGATTTTTTAAAATTCACCTGTAAAATATATCCCATCCTGAGAGGATAAACTGTCTTCTTCATCCAGTTTTCCACATCCTCACATTTTCTTCCATTGTTAAATTTTTCCAGGTGTGGGCTCATGTATCTCTAGCTAATCAGGAACATAACCTGAAAGCAGCACTGAATGGTTCTACCAACCATTGCCATGAAAACATTTATTTTTATATCTATGAAGACTTAAACATTGACTCAAAACAGTAATAGGCAAGAGCAGAAGTCATTTCAAGTCTATAATACTTTTCTACCTTTATCTGGCAATATTGAGGAAAAAAATGTAAGAAATGTAAAAAAAACCTCTAAAGCTCTGAAGGGGTACAAGCTACATATGAATTTACAGAAAATTGCATGGATCTTCAAGTTACTGGCAAATCTATGCCTGACTCTCAACGGGAAAGGTAAGGTTATAATAGAAGAACATAGACAGGGAGATCAGCAAAACAGCAAGTAGRGATATTACTTTACTATTACTCTTTGAAATAATATTCTGTGAATAAAGAACCAATTTTACACAAGATTCTCCAAGAGACATGGGTGTTACAGCAACACCCTAGATCTGAGCCTTTGTTAATGAATGCTTATGCTACAACATGGAACCAGAGTTCCCAGTTTACCTTCTCTGTAAACAGTGAATTTTTAGTTATCGGCCTTCACATCATTCCCATGGCAGTCGCATCCAGTCATTGACACAGTACGATTCAGAGAATTATATATTGCTAAATATATTTCACAGTACTATATCAGCACTATATTGCAAAGTGCAAATTTAAGATGTATAAAACATCAGTATTGTTAAACRCTGGTTTTAATGTCATTGTATTTTTTTCCTCGGCTTGAATGAGATGAGACAGTTCATTACCGTATAGATCAGCTTATGTAACATTAAAGAATCTGAAAGCTATGACTCTTGAATTTGAAAATCACTAAAGCTTGAAAAACTGAAAATTTAAGAGCTGATGTTTATTAGAAGGTTGTCATGCATCCATTTTAGATGTTTTAATACACACTAATCTGAACTCAGTGCTGCATCAGCTAAATAGCTTCCTTCAAGTCTATCAAACAGCATCACTGATAAGATTGCCCAGGAACAACTTCAAAACACTCCAAAATAGCATTCTCCTACTCTGTGTCATTTTCACTGTSTGTCAATTTTCTTCAGATCATCATCTTAGTGCATATTTTTCTTCAATTATTACAACAAAAGTTCCTTTCAAGTCATATCAAGTGATGCTATTTTCTTTTTGCAGCCAGTAGCACTAACAGAAAGTAGCAGTGATACTAAACATTGTCTACAATTGTTATGGAAATCTATTTATCTGTATCCTGTTGTCATGSAAGCCAAAGATCAAGGCATACAAGCTATATGCAATAATTTATACTGATTTAAAAGAACATTTCAAGGAAACATTCAAATGTATAACTSTATAAAAATCAAACTAGTTTCAAAGGCACTAGTTACCCAAGGCATGATTCTGACAGYGTGGTATTTCAATCAATATTAAATTCATTACTTACATCCTCTAGGTTCTATTAATATCCACAGTACATCCAATTTAACACTCAGGCACTCTCAAACTTTGAGTACTTTTCTATCCTGGCATTAGACCAATTTTAGCAATGCTCCAAACTACAAAAAAGGACATTTGCTGACATTCCACATTCGTTTCTTTTTCATAAGGCAAGGCTGTTTATTCAAGCCTGTTGTTTTCCAGCTGACCAATTTTCTAAAATGGCAARCTCGTGTGCAAGTTTGATTTCCCACAACATGGAGCTACTATTCWTTTATGAGTTATGTCAGTTTGTTCCATTTTTATGTCTCCAAAAAGGAACACTACCACTTTTTATGTAGCACAGGAGTCTGAATACTTCCTTACAAAGATACTGTCTTTTTCTATATAGCTGTGAAACATTGTTTTACCTGTGCATATGCCTAACCACTGTTCCTGGAGAAACATTAAGAGCCATGTAGCATTTTAGTTTAGAATTTTATGTGGAGCAAAACCTGATACAAATGTAGTGTGGCAAAATAATAATTTATTCATTTTGTTTCATCAGCCATTCAAGGAAAAACACCCCAAACATTACGTTTCCTAAACCAACCTAAAGATTTAAAAAATCTCACCCACAGTAACCCTTATACAATGCTCTGATTTCCTGTATTAAACCAACTCCTTAGGGCAACTAATAAAGTAGAAATTATTTTGTCTCTTCTATTATGACTATTATATCATCATCCAAATGAGAAATTGAGATATTATGCAGACCTGCATTAGAATGGCATTAGCACTTTAGTTAAGTCTACTTGTCACTGTGACTACTCTACATCTGAAAATTGGAGACACATTAAAATTAGTTGATCATTAAATTACATCAAAGTAATTTTAGAGCTGTTAATAACAATTGTAATTAATCAAAATGACAATGCAACAACATCCACACTCCACACAGGTGACATGAAATTGTTTTGAATTGCATTGCAATATGAGCCACAAATGGATTGGTAATGGACTCACATCAGAGTCTGATGAATCTTTAAATCCTTCTGCCTTAAGAGCATTGCATCATAACAGCACTGTGACAATAGCACCATTTTCAGGAATGCAAACTTTTCCCAATACCACAATAACACAAGTTAATAATATATGCCCAGTACTAAACTAACRGGATACTGAGACAATACATTGGCACGTTAAAACAGGGATAGGGCATCCTCAGATTCTCAGGGGAACCTCTGCCATTAYCCTACCATGCTCACAATACAGAATTTTTTACTAATATCTAACCTAAACCTACCTGCTTTCATTTTAAGATCATCCCCTCCCTTGCCATATCACTACCTGTCCTTGTAGAAAGCCCCTCTCCAGCTGTCTTGGAGAAGGTCTATAARGTCTCCCCAGAGATTTCTCTTGCCCAGGCTGAACAGCCCAAACTCTCTCAGCCCTTCTGCAAAGAAGAGATGCTCCAGCACTCTGAACATCTAACAGAGAACAGCAAAATCAATATAACAAGCAGCTTTGTTTAGGATCCCTGTCATATCCCAGTGTCAGATGTAACTACAGGCAGCTGATCAGTTCCCTTGTTGCTGTAGATATATAAATTGCCATATAATGGGAGGATGGATGARAGTTACCACCTACTTTGTTGGTTTATTCACTGACACTTGCCAAGATTTACCAACTGTTCTTTTCAAGCAAGAAGTAAATATTGTATTTGGTTTGTATTTCAGCACAAATACTCACGTGCAAATGTATGCACACATACCAGAAGAACACTGGGTTACTTCCATTTGTTCACGTTCTGTAGTAATATAAACAGCAATATTGTTGCACCAAAACATTCAGTTAGGAATAAACTAGACACCCTCCACATTTTTCCACTTCACATGAAATGAGACAGTAACAACAAAGTTTTGCTATACTATACTTCATACTCATTGCTTGCATTACTTGAGCTACAGCACTGTTYAATTACTGCACAGATACTTTATTAAAAGAAACAAATAAGCAACATTTTAAAAGAGAAAACTTCCGATGAATTGTCGTGAGCTAAGAGAGTATCACCTTCATATTTTAGAAGTTAAACTGGCTTTTGATCTATTCACATGAAAAACAAATTCTGGGGCCTGATCTTCTCAGACACATGGAGCTGATGGAAGAGTAAACTGCAAGGTTTCAGCTGTTTAAAAGCAGACTCTTAGTGAATAACAAAACTGCTAAATTCATCACAACATCTGCTTCCTTAGTAAACTAGTCTTAGGAAAGGCACAGATCATCTGCAACATCAAAATTACTCACAACAAGGAAAAACAAGGGAATTGAGAATCCTAGATGACATGAACAAATGTTTTTTCTGAATCTTTTAAAGATGAGAGGAACAGACCCTGTTAACATAACTAGGAAAGCATGGGATACAAGCAGGACGAACGTATAGAACAAGATCAAAATTTAAGTTATCAAAAAAAAAAAAAAAAAAAAAAAAAAGCATTCAGTTAGTTCTTCCACAATGTATACAGCAATTACTTCATTACATTTATAGTAGCTTAAAAGCCCAATATAATCATGTGAATTATCAGAATATTTGTATAATCTGTGAACAGAAACAAATATCAGAAGCTTAAGAAATGAGGGAAAAGACAGAAAATAAAGAAGCACATTACCATAAAAAGGAAATATCTAGAGCAAATATTTAAATATAATTCACATCCTGAGATTGCAAGAAGTCAAAGCTGATTAACACAACTTGAAATTACAAGCTTTTCTCAAAAATATTCTTTCAACTTTCATATATCAAGTACAGCAATTGCTCTTCTTCCTCTTCAGAAGTCTTTTCAAATCAATAATTTTTACAGCCTGCCTGAAGCATCAACACAATACACAATGCTCAAATAGAGAGGGGAACTGAATTTATATCTTGTTTCCCTTTAATAAAATCATCCACAAGTCCCAGAGATCTGTTGCTTTGCATTAATTGTGCCCTAAGACTTACCTAAGTCAGGTATGTTTGTCATCACATTCATCGGGTATATTCAATACATATATCTGCCCTATATAAATAATTTCTTTTAAAAGGGATTAATTGAARAAACAATAGGGAATGCTTCCTATATTATTTTTCATCCTCTCCCTTCTTCCTRCTTTAAAGGATAAATAGAGTGAGGATCTTTGCATATATGCACAATTTATAAATGCATCCAGTGCATATTCTTTATAATATAAATAAAACATTTTATACACAGAAACTGCTTTTTAAAACTGAACCTTTACTTTTTTTTTATTATAAAAGCTCAGGATATTTCCAGGTGCTGGTTCCCAAAATTCAGATTTCAGTTAATTCCTGTCACCAGCTTTATAYTTATAAAAACATGACCAGGAATAGAGGAAAATGTTTTACATGCTGATCTAACTATCCAAGTGYCAATTGCAAGAGTTTTTCCAATATCAGTTAAAAATCCATAGAAACATTAGCTAATTTGTCAAAGCTAGGAAAACCCTTATTGAGTTGCAGCGGGTCAGTGCCCAGCTGCAATATTCACTACAGCTTTATTCTGCAGCAAAACCACTGCTTGCATAGCATTCAATATAACACTGCAAAGGAGAATGTCCACATTGCCTTACTGGTTAGAAAGARGAGAGCAGATATTCTGTAACACAGAAGTCTTTTCTCTGATTAATTGTCATAATTCTGCACATTTCGGGCATTTTTTTCTTTAGCCCACCACATGAATTTTGGCAAATCTAACATTACATAACACAGCTTATGGGCTCTGGTATGATGTGTGACAACACAACCTCTCAACTGGTACATCTGAAAAAGTACTTTTATAGGAGTACTCATGACTCAAGACAATGACAAGAACAGAAAGGGGTAGCATGGAACAAAACAGGGCAAAAAGGGGTTTCAGAATACCTGAAGGGCTACTAAAGTCTCCCATTCACAGCTTTAACCCATATATGATTACGGATCAGAGATCATTAGATGAAAGGATTTTCTGGCCACACAAATAAACAATGATGCCAGGCAGTGCCCAACTCAGCTTACTCCATAATAGGCTGAACAGGAGGCACAGCTGAACACTGATCTGGTTCTGAGTCACTCAGTGATCCAGTGGCCTGTTGCTTTGGCTGCCTGTATTATGTTTTGAGGGTGCACATACAGGAAAACTTGCTCAGCATCTGAAAATAGGTAACACTGGAAATAATTCTGCCTCCCCAACTACCAAAAATAAATCCATAAATAAACCATAGAAGGAAGAATAGGAAACTTCTGCAGTTTCTGCACTATAATGTGTATCTTCAAAGTCTGTCTGTGCTTTGGTCTTCCTGTCCCCAGGAAAGGGGAAAAATACTGGAAATTCTCAAAAGGGGAAAAGTTGGCTTTGCCTAATTTAATCATTTGGGGCATTTAATTTGCTGTGGATGAGGGGAAATATGCTATTATGTACCCAACTTCCTGCTGTCAAGAAAACCTATTCACTATTTATTTAATTCTCCAGGTAATAGCTGGGAAATTACTGGAACATCACCATGAATCACAAATAGATGCTCAGTAATATAACGACAAGAATATTTCCTTTGCATTTAAGTGAAAGTATAAAATTCAAAAACTCTGGAATCAAATAAGTGTAAACAACTTCTCTCACTGCTGCCTCATTAAAGTGGGAGCTTTTAATTAGTACAAAAATAATTTTAATTTTGTCTTCCTCTCTTGTTTTTTGTGTCAGATTCCACACAATGACACTGATAAACTCTTAATATATTTAAGGCAGAGGAATTTAGAACTGATATTTTGAAGAAAGGATAACACAGAGCAGAAAAGAGAAAAAAATATATAGACCTTAACATTCAAATCTAAATCTGATCAGATATTTAATACAAATGTTTCAAAAAGCATTTTAAATTCTTACATGAAAGAACAACAGYCTTGTACAGAACACAATACTCAGCTCATTTTCACAACTGTGGAGTAACTTGGAATATCTAATTTTCAAGTATTCAGCTAATTCAAGATAGGCATAGTCACTTGATCTAGCCACATAACTTTATGACACAGGGCAGGAAAAGTAAATTTAAAAAAAAAGGCTTCAACATTCTATGCACAAGTCAGTCACCTACAAGATACTTTTCTTCTGTTCAACAGATTCAGGTATCAGAAGTCAGATCAAATGCAGTACAAAGATAATGAAGCCTTAGGCTGGAAAGAAAAAAAGAGTATGACAAATCTTTTGCAGAAGATTTAGTTCTCTCTGACGAACATTCAATAGAGCTACAGAGTGTGAGGAACTTCAGATCAATAACTGGATTTGCTACAGCAATTTAAAATAAAGAAGCTGGGGAAAGCATCAGCAGTAATAGTCTCCCTAAGCAGATGCCTACAGAGGTCATCTCTAGGAAGAACTGTAATGAATTTACTCTTACCCCACCTAGCCTATCCATAGGGGTAAGCTACTAATGATTGTTTGGTCCTTTTGCAGCAGTTAGTGTCTTATGCCTCACTAGATTAGATAAATGAGATAATTAAGCATCATGGGGAAAAGCTTGCTAGTGATTAAAGCAGACATTGAACCAGTTTTCTATTTATTCCTCTTCTATAAATTCCAGTTCTACYCAATTTACATCTGCAGTTGTGTATTCGTGAGTGATCAAATATCAATGGACAATTTGCCTTCTCAAATTTTATATTTCTCATATATAAGMAATGTAACTAACTCCAGTGTATGCTGTTTGGCAGATATCAGCAGTGTCCTCAAATAATGGACAGTAAAACTGATATGTGATTAGAAGGATACATATTTCTGAACTCTAACAACACTCTAGAGAAACAAACACATACACTTATAAATTGTAATGGCTCAAGAGCATCACACACCAAAACATATTCCCCTCGTGTCCATAAGTTGTTACAGGGTYACAAAAGTCTTTCCTTGTAAATTCTTTTTGTCATCTGAAACAGTTGATAAGTATCTTCTACACATAAAATGCAAGACCATGGGTTTTGAGCATATGGTCAGGATGTTTTGTTCTCCATGAAGGATAGGAAGTGACAACTTCATCACAGTGTCCATGGAGGCTTTCCAGCTCATCAGCCACCTGAAAGTACTGAAACTTCCCTGTCCAACCATCCAGGACCCTCTSTGACAGTCACACTTGCTGAGATCAAAGCCTCTGTAGCTACACTGCCCACACTCACAGTCAGACCAGGTTTCCTTACCAGCTTCACCCCAGAATTCCCAGAGCAGGGTTTCAGACATCCTAATCCTTAAAATAGTTTAATATTGGTGCAATAACCAAACTGCAGGAAAAGAGTTGTCTGAGAACGGACATGGAACAAAGCAACCTGTGGCCTCATATCCTCTCACAGTCTGAAATAATCCTCCTAGCAAGATTGGGCTGGGGGGTTCTTTTGGAGGAGCAGTAAAAGTTGACTTTAAAAGCCTTAAATCAAAGGGAAAGTGAGCAAGAAAACATTATAAAACATGGAGATAATTGGCTAATCTCCAACAGAAGCTTTTCTCCTCAGGAAAAAATATAAATGATTGCTTAGGAAATTTAAAAAGCTTTATAGTGGTTCTACATTTTCTAARTGAAGAGAACATATTTTGGGCTTCAGATCAGCTTTTTAAGGACAGTCAAAGCTAACTTTCAATTATGAGCCATTTTATTTGTTCCTTTTTATTTGAAAAAAAAATAAAGCAAAAATAAACAAAACAAACCCTCAACAATTAAAAGCAGGTACCCATTCAGCTCTTGAATCCAGATGAGGCAGGTCACTAGCAAAATTCTATGCCAGTTCCAGTCATTTGCATGAGCACTTCTTACAGAGTAGATCTATTTCTCCACCTTGACACTTAATGGAGGAGCTTGCCCCAGTGTAAGAAGTTCACTATGTATATTTAAGGCCCGATGCATGCCGAAGCCCAGGAAGGTAACAGCATTATGGGGAATGYAAACCTTCCAAGGAATAACTGCTGCAATCTATGGCCTTCTCTGTTTATAGTTTAACAAGAAGTTTCCTTCTGCTATAAGAGAAAGGTTTATTATTCCCATTCCTCCTTCTCTTTCAGAAGTCACTCCAGACTATTCCAGGAATGTTCTAACAAGCACATGCCGAAGGAAAGGGTGAACTTCARATATTGAAGTCTGATAAACATTTAGATGCTGCACTCGTTTTGTATGCAAATCTCTTCTTCTGACTTTCAGAAAAGGTTGAAATACTTTCTACAGGTTGAAATATTAGAAAGTCTAAATGTGGAGGCTTACCAGCACCAGCAGTAGCACACCTCATAAAGTAAATTTCAATATGAYCAAAATGAAAGTTTGCTTCAAAAAAGTATCCATTTAAAGCTCTGGAAACACTGGAAGGATTTTAAAATCCTTAACAGAATTACTAATTTTTATTTTTTCCCCCCACATGACCTCATTTAGCACAGCAGAAGACTACTTTTCCTCATCTATTAAGACTTCAATAAAATAATTCATTTACAGTTAACAGCAACAGTATTCACATTTAAACCTGAATATTAATTGACTGATAATGAAATGATAAAACTACTTTTCTCTGCAGGTGCACCAATCAATTTCAATGAAACTGAAAGAGTATTTTTCCTCACTGCATCTACARTTAAAAAGTTATTTTATTTTCTAATAAAGTGCTTTAAATTGATCTTCTGGAAAAGTATGATTTTATATTCACCTTTTTTGAATTATAATAGTTTCTGTTTGCATAGAAATTATTTTCCAATAATACTTTTCTCCAACTGGTGATTAGCTTCCATACGATTAGCCTTGCAGAATTCAAAAATGACCCAAAAATCCTCTCTAACTTCTGTTAAATTTCCATTCTATTGGCTGGAAACCTTAAACTTCATAAAACACACAAAAGAATCAGAATGATTTTTAAGCAAGTACTTCTCCTGGAGTTCTCCATTTATACAAACTGTTTACTGCTGGTCAATGTGGCTCCAAGACCATTATATTAAAGACTTTTGACAGTCWTCAATAACAGAACTCAGCTTGCAGCAATTCAAAGTATCTGCCTTATCTATCAAAATTTTCTAACGTGTTTGAACCAAGCAATCAAATTTCACTCCAACATTATTGGCTTTCAAGTGCTAATAATTAAGGAGCAATGAAAAGAACACTCTTCTGAACATGTTTTTAAATACCAGACTCACTGTAGGGACTGTGAAAATTGGGTACAGATTGTTTGCTTCAAAATCAGGAGACCATAGGAATCAAAATATGTGATGTGTAAAACGTATACAACTATAGGRTTAAATACTACTATAAACTTTGAAAAACTACGGACAGAAGCTTGGTCTCATCTCCTTTGAGCTCCAGAAGTCTGACACCTTACTGAGCAGAGGTGGTTAACCAAGCTGGCACTCATGTGCAAACAACATTGGTACTTGATTACAAAAAAAAAAAAAAAAAAAAAAAAAAAAAAAAAAAAAAAAAAAAAAAAAAAAAAAAAAAAAAAAAAAAAAAAAAAGAGAAAATAAAAGTTTAATATTTTAATATTTGCAGACGTAGGGTCATTGGTTATTAAGAATAGTCTGAAAGAGGCAGAAAAGAAATTTTTTCTTCACTGAACAAGTACACAGTCTTATATAAGCTTCTCTTGAAAGATCTGTCTAGAAAAATAATTTCCCATCAAGACAGGGCCTAGAATTTAACCACATAAAYAGCAAGTATTTATAGTATTTATCTAAAACATTTTTAGTATATTATCCAGGGTAAATACATCAAAAGCAGCAATTTTATCCTGACAGAAGCTACAGAAGCTAAATTGATCAAAGAATTCAAGGCTGTAAGAGAGTAACATTTACTATGACAATCTTTAAGTAGACTTTTACATACACTTTGCAGGCAACACAAATATTCTTTCTAACTTAAAATCACTTCCAATAACTGCAGAATTCCATGATAAATACAGRAAATAGCTTTCAGTCACAAACTCTCCTTTACAGCATTTATTATGTTTCAAGTATTCTCAAGCTACATGCATAAACTCATGAATAAAACATAATTAATTTTCCACTGATCTAAGTATTTCATTTGAAGAATTTAGTTTCTTAATGGTATCATCTAGCTATACCATACCTCCTTTCATTGAAAAGTAATTCCTTTTCTTACTGCACTGTCAGAGACTGAAACACRTTTAAATTAGAATAGATTTTAATTCTATTATTTTCCATGATAGGCCTAAACCTATGTTTCTATTTTGTTAAAATTCATCATCCAAAGACAGCAAGCCTAAACTCATTATAATTAAACAGTACATAAAGTATATTTTCTTCTCACATTTAAGAAGTACACAGCAGTTCAAAACATTTACTATAATAAAAATCTTACATCTCCAGCATTATTCTGAACTCTCCCCAGAGTGCCACCATCACATTTCTGTAAATCTGAAGTAGGTTTTTTAGCTRCCGAAGAACAAAGGAAATGCTAAGTGCCAAAGTAAGTGTAGTTTAGAGGCAGCATGTGTTTCCCCAAATATCTCCCAACAGGATTATCCATTGGGCCACTGACCTTAACTTWCACTACTGCTTAGCTCCAAATTTAGAACTATTTTGTATCCTTTTCGAGTCACATTTGACACAACAGCAAAAGTTTAAAAGACCTCAACATATTGGAGTCACTGAAAAACACAATCTGCCTCGGAACACTGCCCATAACTTAGTGCTACAGGTGCCCAAATGTGACCAACAGACCCTGCTTGTACAAGCGCAACAGCGGCCGCAGAAAGCACTTGAGAACATGTGCACTGGGTCAAAGACTCGAAAACATTCAATTCAGAACAATGGCCAAAAAATCCATTAAATCAAACCTTGACAATTAAATATATTAATCAGAAAAGTTACATGTTTTTAGGACAACTATGCAACGTTAGTTGAATTCCTCCCTAGTAACCCTCGGCAAAGATTCCCTACGGTGGGACAGTTTTTAGTCTGGCCATTCCTTTTACAACACTGCCCTCCAGTGGCCTTTGCTTGCAGAGATTGTCTTAACCAGCAGCTCAATTCCTCTGCCTCAGTGCTTYACGGAATCTGAGTCGTTAGSGACCCACAAGGATCCTCAAGTCYATGGAGGGYGCATATRRGGATGGAACCCACAACTTTGGCACCATTAGCACCCACTCAAAACAACTGAGCTCATCTCTGGGTCATTAGCACATCTTAAGAAAATCTAATACATCTCACCAAGTATTTTAGTAGACACTACATGTCCTACAGCAAGCAGAGAAGGATATKGACATAAGACTTCATCTAACCACCTTTCTTGGAATTTCAGTTAATTATAAAAAGTATTTTTAAGTGAAGATGGAAATAACTTAATTCCAAAAAAGCCTACCACACAGATCTTGCCACCAATTTGAGAGTTCAGCTGCTATTTATACTTAAAAGTCATTGTAAAACAAACCATTTCAAAGGTTTTATATATAATATATATATGTTTTACTTAGATAAAACATAATACATGTATATGTTGGGTTGTGTTGTAAAATCAGTAACATCTGAGATTTAGGGCCTCACTGATTTCTGYGAGATGACTTCAGGTTCAGCACAAGTTCYCAGGAGGATATGTTGATGGCAAGGTTTCTCAGGCARCTTACACACKTTTCCTTCATTATTCTTGCAGTGAATTCATCAGCTAAGATAGCAAATCTCACACCACTGTCTGTAAATTCAGATTTCCTTTAGACCCGATATTAAACCTGCCTTTAGCTCCAGTGTCAGTAACACAAAGATCAATCCTTTCAAGCACAAAATGCCAATAAACGAGTTGCTTACTTCATAGTTACAGTGTGTATTTGGAGCACATCAATATCCAATTTCAGCTTGTTCAGTCACATGCACTGTCCTTTATGGCATCAGCAGTTGTTTCTGCACCAGGGTCTTAATTTTTTTCTTCTTCCTCAGGTTGTCCTCCAGGCTTGTGGACAGATTCCACAACTCTTGAGCTCTTATTGGTATTGCAGCCCATTTTGGTCTTAAACAGTAAATGAAAATATTTCTTTCATTTTGCAGATGCCTATGGAAGGCTCCCTGCAATGCAGGAATGAAKAACAAGGAAAAGAACTCCAAGCTAAAGGGCCTTCACTACTGAATTGTGAACATCAAGTATCTCTGGTTTCTGTAACAACTCACTGATCCTGTCACTCAAACACCAGCTATTGAAAAGTCATGGTTTACTGCAAGCAGCAAAAGTTTTGAGGCTAGAAAACTGTTCTTCATTAATATTTTTTCCAAACAGAGTAACTACAATTGCCTTGCCCAAGAAAGCCCATTTTAACTTYTAAACATCCTAAAGCTCAGTACTAAGAAACAGGGTTAGCATCTTCATAATCATAATTTATACTGCTATATAATTAGCAGTTATTTTAAATTAACTGTAACACTTTCATAGTTTTGTTCCTGTTGTTTCAATGACTTGGAGTCCAAATCTTTCAMGTTTCAATCCAAGTTTTAATAGAACTCCTTGACTATCCATGAGGGATAGTTTGCTCAATTCACTTATAAAACCTAATTTACTAATTTAAGTCACAAAATTAGTGTTTCATGACAACTTTTGTAACAAAAGCCYGGGCTATTGGCATGCCTTTCCTGTTGACAAATTATGTTTCCATTTTGAAAGTTCACAGCTGTGAACTAACAGTAGCAGAGTAGTTACTAAGCTCATCASTAAGTAGGTGATTTTCTTGGTTTAGCACCATGCAGCAACTCGTGATTTTCTCAAGCTTACTCAAAATCTTTTTGTTGCTACCAGCCCCAAGAAACAGCCTCAAGAGTAGGGACACACCTTGCTTGAGAGATTTGTCTCTCAGAAGTGAGRGAAGTCCATATGCCCAAACCCTCTTAAAATACCAGCTTGAATCTTCATCCACTTCTGTACCACTCCCCCTTTTAATTTAATAGCCAATATGGTCTTACCTGTAAGGACTACAGTAAAACAAAAATCTCAGCAGTTCCCCAAAGTGCAATACGTGGATAATGACTAATTATTCTGGAGGGTTCACTGATCTGCAYTTTCAGAACACTATCCCAAATCCTCCACTAGATGGTAGCTGAATACTATGTTGATTGTGGAATATTACAGTCTGTGGTAGCCTCAAGAGCCACAACTGATTTCTCAGAATTAATCACAGTATCTTAGATTAAATATAAGACATGATCAGAGATGACACTTCTTAAATATTCAAGGGTAAGAAATGTCTAGGTAATTACACTACCCTTCTATTTAGGATTACTGTGATCTCACAGCATTCTGCCTTTAGTTCAGTTTTGTGTTTGCCCACTATTGCAACCATGGYTGTCAGCCATCAGGGTCAGGTATTTCTTTCAAACAACTATTTAACAAATTTACTTCCCTTATCTGTTGAAAGACAAAGCTTTTTTTTTTTCTGTAAGGCTCTTCATTATATCCCTGAAAATGCTAAAAAAMCTCAAAATTGGTTGCTTCAAATTAGGAAATCATTCAACTGAAGTACTAATGCCTTGCTAGTATTACTAGCTAATGACAATAAATACAGAAGCATTATAGATAAGAGTATTTGAAAAAGGCTAAGGTGTTATTGATTATATTTACATCCCATTCTCTAAGTTTCTGACCTCCCTCCACTCCAGTCTGGCTACGCACTGGTTTAGCACCTGGGCAATAGGCCAGGTACTGAGGTGCTACAAACTCCAACAGCAACAACTTCTATTCAATTGCACCAGGTTATTGTTCCCATAGCAACAATACTTTTCTATCCCATATTTCCTTTTCAAAACTGGAAGTGCATAACAGCCAAACAAATAAGAAAGTACTCCAAACTTAACCATGCAGTAGGCCACTTCACTAATTTTCAATAGATTAACTAAGACACTTTTTGTAAATKAACTAAAAGACAACTTCTTTCCTTTGTCTACTTATTAGACAAATTATTATTTGCCAAGTGCTTTTACAGAAGCATGCTAGAAGAAGAAAAAAGGCTACACTATTCATTATATTGTGCGGTTCTAATTGAGTGTTTTTGTACACTTTATTTCTCTTGACAGCAAGAGAGATCATCTAATTAATCTCATAACTGGTCYATCATCTCCAATATTTCAAGGCTGCCTAGTAGACTCCATTTACAAAGCAGTCTCAGTTTGATCGTGCTTCTTGCAATTTGAATGGATGATCTTCCATCCATCTCTCCTAACACCAGAAGAAAACCTTCTCTCAAAGCTTTTGTAGGAARTTTCATGCAACATGTAAAGATTGAAGTCAAATGTACTTCTAAACTAAGCAGGCCACAGTCACAGCAGATTAGCCCAGGAGAGAAGTTTTGGGATTTGAAGAACCAAAGCAAAGTTAGCTATGAAGAGTCAGTAAATTAKAGATATTCAAGCCAGTAATGGAAGAAATATCCTAAACCATTGAAGGAGTTTTGAGAACAGTTTATAAGACAATTTTTAAAAAGTATCCAACATTTGAATAAATGATAATTGTACAAACAATGTCTTGCATCCCGTCAAACCATTTTACTGTCAAGACAAAAGAGAACAAAGGGGTTTGGGTCCCAATTTACTCAGGATACTTTGAGAGAAGTTACAAGAAGCAAGAGAGACCAGTCTAAGAAGTAATATAGCACATGAATCTGAGCATTCCCAATTCATCTAGCACAGCTCTTCTGGAACAAGCTTTCACACCTTTAYCTAGATTCTATTTCAAATGACCCTACAATGATTTATAGTCCCCTGTTCATGCTTTTTCTAGAGAATAAGGATCATTTTTATCTTCATCTCAACTTCTCATGGGAATTCGTTCTCATTGATTACATATTTTACAATGAAAAATTCACACAAACTTTGAGATTTCTAAAGACTTCATCTTTCTTCATTTAAGAAGTACACATTTATTCAAATAACATAGAAACATTCCCCCAGGATCTTTTTATAAAGAGGTAAATTCACTCACATGCAAGATTCTCAGTTTGGCGTTTACCATACCTAGCTGAAACATGGACTTGCTTTGGCACTTACAGTAACTGAAAAGATAAAAAAAATACTTGTTTAAAACCAAATTATCTAATATAAAAAGCAAGCCTCTACACCATCAAATCAAACAGCTAAACTGAAAGAGTTTTTCTTCATTACCACATGTAACAAATGATAAGGTTTTGCAGATGTGACCCCTAAAAGCATATTCACTGAAAAGCAAAATCCAGTGTTTAAAYATTTCAGGATACTTCAGTGAATCACACAGGAATACATTATGGCTTGATTTCATGCTATGACTACAATACACAGTAAGATATTAGGCCTAWAACTGGTTTTGAGCAGGAAGACTCAACTTCCTACAGGAAATCCACAAATCTTCATCTTCTTTAAACTCCAAACAGCAATATGAAAARATAGTATTAGCTAATTATTTTTCATTGGTAGATATAAAGGATTGATTTGGCAGTATGCTCTTAAAGGAATGTCGACTTACTATTTATTAACTCAAAGAATAAATAGGCATATCTGGGTGAGTGTTCTGTTGAGCTATCTTTGTGCCTCCATCCTAATGTGCTGTTCTGCTGCTGTCAAATATGCCTGTGTTTCTGTACACCAAGGAGAAGGAACCACGACAATCTGTTCTCTCTTTAAAAACACAATCTGTGTTTGGCTGGCTGAAAGAAGAAACAAAAAGTAAATATGTTACAGTACTTGAAAATTTCACAGAACTAAGTTTAAGAACTAAGCTTTTAGAATTCTTAGGAGAGTTGTCACTCTAAGATTTGTGTGCATGCTTTTTAACATCAGTAAGTGGTCCATTGCACTAAATCATTAAATGCCAAATTTCTGCCATTTGGCAGGTGAGGGAGAAAGAAACAGCAAGCCTGAAAGAGATAAGGCTAGAGATCATGACAGAGATCCCGAGAGTCTAAGCTTTTTTCTATTTGCCAAAATAAAAGGTTACCTAACTGGTGACATCGCTTGCTGTAYACACACTTGGTCAGCTCACACTTAATAAAGCATTCTCTTGAGGGCTAAACAAAAGACTTCTGCTTAATACATGYTATAAATCTCACAAGAATCCCATTCTAACACGAGGAATAAAGTTCTACACATTCCAGCAAGATGTCATACAACAAAAACAGCCTGATCTGGTACCTCAGGAATCAAACTGCCAAATAAAAACAAGGAGAAAACCAGATAACAAGACAGTGCAGATTTACTGCAGTTTACAGTTCTATTTTTATAGCCGAATCTAATCATATATTATCACTTAATTTCAAAGAAAGRCTGTCCTTTTGTTGTTGTTGTTGTTTGGCTTGTTTATTTGGGTTTTTGTTGTTTTCTTTTTTATTGGGGGATTTATGACATGGGCATATTCTAGCCATAGACAGTGTATAACAAAGTTTTTCAAATAAAGATGCTGAAAGATGTCTGTTTTGGATGGTAGAAGACACGTAAAAAATGCTTTTAGTCTGAGACCATGACAAGTTTGGTAATAAATCAGTGTTTCAGCGGCATGCACCATGTTAAATACACAGAAAAATCGTGTACTGCCCCTGCCAAAGCCCCAGTGGGACACATCACAACTGCAATAAACASAGTATTCCAGAATGGAAGGGGCTTCACTTATGAAGCATCAGGAATTGTTAAAAATAAATCAAGCTAGGCATTCCAGCCACAAGTTCAAAACCAACATGGCCACAGTAGCTTTTCAACAGTCCATGTCAATTTTATCACTGCAGTCACAACTCCATCAGAGATCATAAAACTTCAGTCATTTTTTGGGACAAAGCTCYAGTTGCTGTGAGTCACAAAGTAGTGATTTCACTGTACTGCCAGTTTTCCTTTAACCAGAGAGGCCAGAGGTAATTGAAAATTACATTATTCTGTAYCTCATAGAATAATGGATATAATTTGACCAACAGACTTCATAGCAGACTTGATGCAGTGATTCAATCCTTTCAGCGGTRCAGAATCAGACTAACTCTACAAAAAAAAACCCTAGATTCAAAGTCGGCTCCATCATCTGCTCATACGCCTATTCCAAATTTACCTATGCCTTAATGAGATGGAGTCCAGTTACTAAAAAAAAAAAAGCATATAATAAATAAGACATAAAGTACAGTTTTTCTCCCATAGCTTTTTATGGACCTTTCAGCTATTTGCAATTTGTACYCAAATCTGCCCTGCCTATTCAGTGACACAGACTTCTTCATAACTGGATTCACAACTGTCTATGTCATTTAATGAGAAATAATTTCAGAAGAGAGCAATTTTGGAAAATTGTAAAGCAGGTTGCTATAATGAATTTCTTCAGCGGGTAGACACTAAAAGCTCAAAAATTTGTGAGTTGCCAGTCTTTCATATTTCCACTGAGAAAAAAACATCCTAGAACAAAAATTATTCAATAAGTATTCTTAAATACAATAAATGCATTTATTAAACGTACCCAATACAAAAGAAAAAAAAAAAAAAAAAAACACAAAACCTCACTGTGCTTTTCAATTCATGCACTATTAGAGTTATGTATTCACGACTTCAGCATCCAATCCAATACTTAATTTTT
>NW_026623272.1:2869697-2921780 GCF_030028575.1 Malurus melanocephalus | reverse complement strand
CAACAGTATTATTTGCTTTTCTGTTGCTAGATCTCATTGCTCACAATAACATGCACAAAAGTAAATCTGCAGTGCCCTCTTGTGAGCAGTCAAATCTCATTTTTCAGAAGTAGATTTATCAATTATATTGTGAGGTTTGGAAGAATTTGTGCAACAAACTGCCTCTTCTGAAGTAAAGGCATRGCACTGTATGTATATACTTTAAATATAGATACACACACCTCCTCCACCTAACTGTTCTGAAACTGATAAAGAGGTCCATAGAAAAGAGTGAAAGACAAGTATTTGTCTTTTTACTAAGTTCAGTAGAATTTAACTTATTTCTTTATTCCTAACTTTCAAATGGGAGACACTAAAAACTGGTTTCTTCAGAGCCATAATCAAGGATCRCATTCTTCTTTTATTAAGCACTATTGAAAAGAAACCACCACAAACCCACATGCATATGCACACACACATTCTCAAGTAGCCTGCCTGTTCAGGCATTACATAACTCAACTGACGAGGACTGCAGGGAAAAGTAACTATTAGAGGAAGTTGGAAAAAAAAAAAAAAAGAGAGGAAGTTAGTGGTAGGGACAGTAAAAGCAATGAAGCAGCTAAACACTCAAACACAGTATAGCCAAAATGTACTCCTAATTCATAAAGATATGTGAGAAGCCATAAGAGGATGGTGATAAAAGTCTACACAGGTATTGCMTATCTAGTTGGATGGAACAAGTATTTAAGATCTCATTTTTGTGAATAACAGAAGTTCACTAAAGGCCAGCAGTTAAAGTCATACCAAGATCAATTTTAGTATTYCAGAGAATTACAGAATATGGATTGCAAATATCTGAAAAATTACTCAAGTTTATAGCAGCAATTAAWAACTAAACAAGTGACACAGAAACAGTACCACACAGTTGATTCTGTTACCTCAGGAGCACATGTTAGAATTAATTTTCTAAAAAGTGATGGTGTGTTATCTGSCAGGAAATGTTTTGCTAAGACTCAAATTTCTCATTTCTCTTGCATAGATCTAGTTTATTGATTGCGGTAATCCTCAATCACTGAGCAGACAACCACTAGTACATACTTAGGCTGCACATTACTGYTTCACAGTCATGTTTGCACAGRTAACAATTACAAAGGCCTTTAAGTTTCATTTCACAATATTCTTCCAGTTTGTGACCGGTAAGGAACTTTTAAAGAAGTGAAGCTGAACAAGAAACGAAAGTCAGCACATTTGCAACTCTTTAAAAGTTCATCTTACCATATTAACAAATCACTTGTAAGCAGATGTTAAATATTTGACTTCAGCCCAGAGAGTCAAGGTCCAAAGGAATTTCATTTATTTAGGCCCAGATTCAAAGATTCATTTCAACTGAATTTAGGCAAGACAGGTCCAAATTACCACATAACACCAATRAAACAAAACCTCTCTCCTGTGGCTTCCTAAAATCCCTGGCAGAYAGCCACATCTTTATCCTGTCTTCCTCTTGGACAGCATCAGTCTTGCAGATGGGCAGAAAAGCCACAGCCTGTTTGTGCTTGTGCTCTTGCAGCATTCAGGACTGCCCAAAGCACCTTGGCCAAATGACTGCTGAATCCTACAGAGGGCACCTCAAAACAGTCCTCAAAAAAAGACTTTGGGGYGCACACACATGAAACTTCTTTGGTTTAAAAGTCTTGCAATCAGTACCCTACAGAAAACACTAAGGCAGGCACAGAAGTCACAGAGAGCCACTCTGGAAATGCATTGTGTAGCCCAACATTCCTGGTCAAGAGCAGATGAACCAAGTTAAAATACATGCGCTGCAGTACTCAACTATAACATTTACAAAATTAAGTTACATTAGCAGTTATTCAGAAACTCCAAGAGGACCATGTGCACAAGTTACATGGTATTGATCAWGCTTACACAGTAACAAATTTATTTTGCACAGGTGCTGAACTGAAATATTTCTTCTGCATGTATTCAGTTAAAAGCAAAGGGAAGAAGGTTCACTTGAAAAATGCAATGCATTACTTGCACCAAAAAAAGTTGGTTTTTTTTTCATATTTGTCAGGTGAGTTTTAGTCTCAGTTAACAGTACAGAATTATAAAGAATTGAACTCATGAACTCGTTTTTGGTTTCATGATTACTTGGCTATTACCTCAGTGGAAATCTGAGGTTTACATATYGAAGCCAACACTGACAAGAGACTGAATCATGGSTTTGTAGTTTCACTACAAATTTTGTAAAGCAACAAATGATAATCCACGTTTTTCATGAGACAAAGARTTGAGTAGATGGTTTGGCATAATACATTATATAGATTTACAAAGCAAATTTCTCAATATGTTTGAGACAGCACAGGGTACAGCAGATTTCTGGAATATGTTCAGATATTAGAAAACAAGCTTCAGGAAAGCATGTTCCTGCCAGTGMTGTCTAGATATGAGTGGCAGCTTTGTCATCCAGCATGTCACCTGGCCCTACCCCATTTTTTTGCCACCTGCAAACCCCTCTAGGCACATGGTGAAGCTGTTAAACAGAACTAGTCTCAGTCTGGRTCCCTGGAGTATTTTCTCTTACCAGCACTTGTATAGAGAGTATCAAACACTATCCCATGCCCGTTCATCCAGTTTTCCATTCAACTGATAAATTACTCATTCAGAGCATGAAATCCTAACTTAGACAGATGAATACTGCAGGACATGTGATGAAAAGCTTTACAAAAGCTGAGATAAGTGACATCCACGGCTCTCCTGTCATCCAAAAAACTAATTTTACCATTAAAAAATACTTCATATCCTGTAACTAGCTCTTTCCTACTAGAATAAGAACATCTTTAACTTTACAGTCAGCTAAAAACTCAGCTCGAAAGGAAAATTAATGTTCCAGCAGCTCAAGAGCAAACCTGAGTCAATGGGAAGGACCACAGGAGGGCAGCAGGACCTTTCTGCACGCAGGAACAACGAGCTGCTTCGGCTCAGTCAGGCAGTCACTGCTCGGCCGCGCTCTGCATYGCCTGTCACACACAAGTACATTATTAAAAGTTAACATTGCAGGGATTTATACCATATGCTTCTCACAACTAATACATGGATGTCCGCTTTACATAAGACCGTATTTCCWGCTCAATTTTCTGAGGTGCTTGAATGAACTCTAACAACCGAGAGGATGTTTTATGTTTTCTTTCACTTTTAAGGAGTCCCAGTGTTACCCAGTTTTACAGCTAGCTTTGGACTGAAAGCAGACCCAAAGCTACAACGTTAAACATTTGGTAGAGCTACATGGGCAAGTTCCTCAAAGCCTACTTATGGTTTGCAACCACACTTGATTATYGTTTTTCCCTCAGGAGGATTCCCCCTCTACTACAGTTCAAGAATAATCRACTGACAAATTAACAACTCACTCTTAATTTGTACATTCAGACTCCCAGAAGAGTTTCTAAACCTCCTTTTCATTATTCTGAAGTGTTGTCCTATCCAGCATTCAGAATTAGGTAACATGTTGATTCATCCCACTCCTTACCAAACTTTTACCAGAGGTTTTGAATCTAAACGTGCACTTGGTTTTTGCATAGCACATGCCTACCATTTACATGAGTAAGAGCAGCAGAAACATCCAATAGAGAAGAGGTTACCCCAATTCTCTATCTACCTTTACCAAGAAAACTCTGTGGCTCTAACTACACAGATATATATATTCTAGTAGACAGTCTTGTCTCACAAGACCAAAACTCAGTTATCTACATATTCTACCATCAAAGAAAAAAGCAAAGAGCAACAAAAAAAATGATAGAATTCAGTTCCAGCAGGATGCTGATTATCACCTCACTGTTTTATACGTTTCTTAATGAAAAACATGATGTGGTACAAAAATAATTATTCAGTAAGGGAAGTTATAAAATGGTCTCCTTTCGTGCTTCATATTTCATGACAGATTTCAGTACTATCATTATGGTTTCACCAATTAACAATGTACTTGTGGCTGTCACTGTGGTAAGCAGACACAGATGTAGGTGTTTGAGGAAACAGCAACAAAAACAGTTTCAGAAATCAGAATTTTGATGCCTTAACTGCAGGTTTACTCAATTTACATCAGTAGTACCCAGCTGCCAGGTAAACTTTTAGGACATAGTAAAAGCAGAACATTCTAGCTTCCAACAGATTTCCATTTTACAAAGCAAATTATTTGCATACTTATCAATCAGACCTTTATTTATAGTTGTTTATCATAATATGAAGGGTTTGTATGCAGAATTCTAGCTTCTCTTTCTGATCCATATCATTGGACACAATTGTTTTCAAGCACTGTCAAARAATTAAATTTTGTCCTAATTGAAAAAAGATTTATAATATCCTGGCTTACATCTGTCCCTGCTAGGCCATGAGAGAAACCATCTGCTTCCGGGTACTTCCTTTGCATCTGCAGTGTTTCAGATGTGCAGGTGCACAGCATAGCTGCTCCCTGCAGGAGTTCAGTGCTCATTCCAGCTCACACAAACCCACAAACTGCCACACAACAGCACAACGAAACAAGCTCTATCAGAACATGTGACTTTGAATTCACAGATAAGTTATATCAGCAGACACCCTCATTTTGCAGAGTTGTTAACAGCTCCAGAARCTCCCTGGAGAAAGTGTTCTGTCCCAGTCCATGCTGCAGGTTGTAGAGGCAGGCAGTGAGCAGCCGAACATCGCMCCAAGGGCTTGTTTTGTGTGGCATTGCAGATCTTCACCTGCACTCCAGATCCCTACCAGGCTTTTTGAGCACATCAGCAATGACACAGGGAGTGCTGCTCCAACAGCTGTGATCTGTGCCCACACCTGCTCTCTGCTTTACCAAGCCACACATAGAGGCTACTGAGAGGGATCAAAGCAGTCACTGTGGCAACAGCAGAATCTCAGCAGCACATTCAGCTGCATGACAACTTCACTGCTCTCTCCAAGTACCTGAGGGTGGAGGTTATACAGGGGTAGTCAGGTGGGGGGTGATTTCCTCAGCAACAAGTGATAGGACAAGAGGAACTGGCTTCAAGTTGTGCCAGAGGTTTAGGTTGGAGATTAGGAAGTCTGTTCAMTGAGAGGGTTRTAAAGCATTGGAACAGGCTGCCCAGGGAGGTGGTGGGGGTCACCATCCCTGGAGGAATTTAAAAGGCACATGGCACTGCGGAACGTGGGCTAGGGTGAGCTTGGCAGYGTTGAGGGAATGGGTGCACTCGATGACCTTAGAGGTCTTTTCCAACYTAAATGATTCTAAGCCCTGMCTTTAGTTCCTCTGCAGCAACTTCCATGGATAACCAAAGTACAAGGAAGCATGGCAACTGATTTCCTCTGTTAAAGTTTTTCTTGCAGAATTTTATTCCATGCTCACAGAAGGATAAAGGATGTGTCCTTGTTTYGAGTACACAGGGCTTCTCCCTCTATAGGGTACAGTGAGTTACAAAACACACATGGTAAATCCTAAGGCAGAATAAATCACTGTAGTCCTGTGGAAGCCAAGAACATTAAAAAATGCATGTGCTCTAAATCTGTGGTACATGAGACATGTGAAAAAAGGTATTTATTGAAAAAAGGAGTGGAGGGACAAACTATTTCACTCTTACCAAAGCCAACATTTCCAAAGAGTCACCAATATACTGTCTGTGATCAAGACAATATAATTAGCTTGTTAAGCAGTGCTGCTGAGAAAGTAAAGATACCATAAAATGTATAACACCTGCTAAAATTATGATTGCTTGAAACAATAGGATTTCAGGGTGGTGATGTAAAATGTCAGAAGTTTTGATGGAAATTAAAATTAACAGTGTGTAAAAGCCATCCCCACAACTGATGAGACTCATGTTTAAGAAAATGAAGCCTAAACCAAAAATCACTGTTTAATTCTGTACATTTATGCAACCTATTTATTTTCTAAATTCTAAAAAAATCCATMCAAACATTAAGTGTTCCTGAGTTTCAATGTCCTTTTGAGCAGCAGAATAACCAGTCACATGATCCTATTTTCGGTCATTCATGTGATTTATGATTCTAAGCTGGTGCTCTCAACTTATGACACTGCCATTCACACCATCTACAGCTGAGAGCACTTCACAGTGTCACAATGGTGTTGATAGCTTTATTAAGGAAGTACTACCATTGGCTGGCTAATTCTAATAAAAGGGTGGAGGCCACTTTTTTCCTATCAAAGTACTTGCCTATGTCTCTGTGGGAGGTAGAGGAGATATAAATGTTTGGATTTAGAAACCACTAGGACTTAAAAAAACTGAAGTTATGCTTTTTTTTAAGTTTTTCTCAGTTGCTAGTTTTGAGAGAAAGGGAAATTAGAAAGAAAAAAAATCAATAGGGCTGGTTAAAAGAATATATTTAATACAGAAAGCTTAGCATAAATATTAACAGCAGTCTTTTAAATAGTCTGAGAGGAAGATTAAAGTTTTTGCCATGAATAAATTGAGAGAGAGGGAGAAACATAAAGGAACTGTAAAGCTAAAACATTGAAGTAGCTTGCTTAAAGGCTTGTCTTCTAAACAAATGCYAAGACCTGCCTTATGCTTGTAGCTACAGAATCTCAGTAGTTATCAGTAGAGCTATATAAAACTCTGAAATCAATTAATCTATTAATGTATATAAGCATATAAGATACACAACAAATGTGACACTTGGTATAATGACAAAAATGGTCTTAAATGACATCCTAACCATAGAAGCAACAGGTTGGAGAGAACTAGAAGTATGTCCCTAGTTTCCTGCAGCAAGGAAATGAAGCCTTAAGATGAGATTTCCAATTGCCTCTGTGCATATAGTACTCAYAAGTGCRATAYCCAACYGTACATAACTCTGACTGGATAGTTTTTTGTATTCCTGTAATCCTTAATTTAGCCCTTAGGTTAACTCACAACAGCTGAGTAATTGCCCCCCTGTTGATAAAGCTGGGAGGCAAGACCCAACAAGGTTTCTCACTTCAGCCATGCTAGAAGCTCCCTCCTCAAACTTTTTGTTCTGCTGTCAGGCTAGAGGGAAATGAGTCCTGTAACAGCTTCGTAGCTTGACRCCTCAAAAAGAAAAGCTATTTCAGATAATATTGAAGTGTTTTGGGCAGTGGTTACTTATAAATTTTGATCTTGAAATCAATACTTGGCGTTTAATGCACTTCACTTAAGTATGTCTGAAGAAGTATTACGTAAAAGGCTTGTAGTTAAYTTTGTTGGAATGTATGTGCCCTGTTAGCATGTTCAAGAAATGTATTCCAAAGTGGTTTGATACAGTGTACCTTGAGGCTACGTTCGCCCTGCCTGACATCCACCTTTGCCTTTGACAGCCGGGAATTCCCCTTGCTCTCCCTGCAAGCACTTGATTTTCAATGGAAGACCTGGCGATGCCAGCAAGGGATCAGACGAGCTGAGCTGTCGGCCCACAGGCTTTGCCTGGAGAGAGGCAGAGAGGGAKTGAGAGCCTTGGCTAACAAGSACCATCYYCAGCGYCGGTGTCAAACGCAACCCCGTGATTTCCTAGAGCGAGGGCGGCAYTCCCGCTGCTGGGCGCGCTGCTCCCGAGGCACGGCCGGGGCGCCCACGGCGGCTGCGTGAGCGCCTCGCAGAAACGCGCCGGAACGCCAAGTTTCCCTTTCCCAGGGAAAATCCCCGCTCCCCCCGCCCCCCGCCGCCGCCCGGGGCCTGCCCCGCATCCCGGCTCGGCCTCCGCCGGAGCCTCCGGAGTAACCGCGCCCGGGATTGGCTTCTCCCGGCTCAGGGGCCATATTGGATGTGCCCAGCCCGCCGCACGCACCATTTCATCGGCTCCGCGCCGCCCGCCCCCGCCCCGCCAGGGCCGCCCCTCCCGCGGGGGCTGCGGCGGGAGGGCGAAGGTGTCTCGGGAAGGAAATTCGCACGCTCCCGTCTCCCCTCTCCGCCTCCCGCCCATCTCCGCCCCGCGCACGCCCCTTCCCGCGCCCCGTCCCCGCTCCGCCCGCCTCTTCCTCCCCTCACGCCGCTCCCTCTCTCCCTCCCTCGCCGAGCCGCCGTGTCAGCGCGCGGCGGCGGCCCCCGCGCGGGCGGCCAATCAGCGCGGGGGTGACAAATATGCAAATGCGCCCCCCAGCCCGTCCCCGCGGGTTCGCTGGGGCCGGTGGGGTCGCGGCGCGGAGCGAGTGAAACTTGGCCCCCCTCCTCCCCCCCCGCGCGGGGCCCCTCCCGCGCAGCGCCCGCGGGGAGGAGCGGGGAGAGGCGCGGGGACAGCGCCGAGCACCGCCCGCGCCGCCCGCACCGCCCGCCGGCCTGCGACACCGCACGGTGAGTGAGTGCCGCCCTCGCCCGCCGGCTCCCGGGGGGGGACACGGGGGGAATCCCCGCGGGGGGAGGGGAAGCCGCCGCGCCCGCCCGCGGCCGCCCCGGCGCGGAGCTGTCACAGGCGCGGGGCATCGCCGCCTCCTGCCGGGCAGCGGCGGCGGCTCCGTAATGGCGAACCGGGCGGTGAGTACGTGCGGAGGGACGGGCAGGCCGCGCTCCAGGTGCCGGAGACACCGGGCGGCCCCGCCGGCCCTGCCCGCCCCTGCTGCCGCCGGGGTCGGCGCGGCGCGGCCTGCTCGGCACCCGGGCTCTCCCCGCCGCCGCCCCCGCCCGCTTCCGCCCCTCGCCGACACCGCGGGGCTCCGCGCCGGCCCCTCGCACCTCGCCGGCGGAGGTGGGAGGAGGAAGGGGGGCGGCGGCGAGGCGAGGCTTTTCCCGGGGGCGGCGCGGGTGGAGCGGGCAGGATGGAGGCGGCGGGGGCRCCCAGGGATGCGGTCCCCGCCACCCGCGGCGCCCAGGGGTGGCCGGGTAGGGTCCAAGTTTGAGGGGAGGAATTGGGCCTTCCCGGGCTAGTGGGGTGGGGGAGASCCTGAACGTCTTGCCCTCTTCCAGGTAAGAAGATGGCACGGGTAAGGGAAGAGGGCTGGTCTCGTTAGGGAAGTCAGGGAAAAGGCTGCATGTCYCTCTCCCCCGCCGAGGAGGTGGCAATGGGAGAAAAGGGTTGGGTGGAGGAAGGTGGGGAAGGCAAGAATGTCCCCGCCACCTTGCCTCTTCTAGGAAGGGAGTGCAAGGCAAGGAAGGGATGCAGACCCTCCCAGGCAGAATAGTGGGCATGGCAGACCTGGCTTCTCAGCACACTAGATAATAGAGGTGGGCAGACAGGGGAATTAAAATAATTTCCCAGGGCAAGTGAAGCAGTAAGAWAGAGAGGAGGTGAGTTTGGCAGCCCACTGGCTGAAAGGAAACGTGGGAGCAGAGGAAAGGAAGATGGCAGGGGAGGGTTGACACTAGGTAAGGTGTGTCTGGGAGAGATGGAGATGGGCATGCAGTCTGCCGTCCTTCTCGGCTGCAAGATTTCTGGAGTGAGGAGAGCTGGTGATGCATGGCCACAGGTTCCCACTGCATGGGTGGAGGCTTAAAAGGGGATTTAGCTGTCAAAGTGCTGGGTTGGAATTTATGTACTGACGTTTTCCAGGCAGGGGCTGCAAGCTGACCTCCTCCGGGGATGACAAGGAGAGGATTTCGAGGCCAGCTCAGTACTGCTGGTAGATGGCACTGGGTGGATTGGTAGCATGCATTTTTATTCTAGTGAAGTAGCGAAATTATCACATATCCCATTGAGGCTTAACACAGTGAAAGGTTAAAACCTCTTCATTCCTTCTTTACACACAAATATCTGCAAACAGGGATAAAAAACAGGTGGACAGGATTCTGAATTCTCTCATTTTGGCTGGGTAGCTGTGATAACAAGGTTGATGCATACACTTTCAGTTTGTAAGAAATGCTTTGCTCTCCTCACTGTTGTATCATAAGTGCCTTGAACCCGTAGCAGCTGAAAACTTCCTTGAGTTCATGAAAGCTGTTTAACTTCATCAGTATGAGAAAACAGCTCTGTCTCCCACCATTGTGTAGAAGAGAACTGAACCTTTCAGTGCTACAATTCGTGCTTGTAGGGGACATAGTAACAGTTTGTGTGACAGGACAGGGTTTCTAGTTCTCTTGTGTATTTTTTGAGACTTTAAGAAGTAGCCTTAAGAAGTAACCCTTCTCTCTCAGGAGAACTAGGCCCACACTCCWGAGAGCTCACTGCAACTGTTTTTCATCAGCTGCATCATTCGACACCATCAAGTTGCCAGTTGGCAGGTGTGAGGTAAAAATAAGTATTTCATCTTGTTTTACATGTAATTATTTGCATGCACTTATAAATATGTTTATAATTAAAGGCAGAATATTAATATTCAGTCATTTTWGAGCAAAATCTGAATTTTAATTTGTTGTTGCACAGAACAACTTTTTGTTTGTTTCACAAGGTAAATATTTAAAATCAATAATTATTCCTGTCTTAGACTTTGTGAACTACTAAAGAAAGAATAGCAATTAGTGGCTTTTGGGTTTACTAGTTTCTACAGTCTCAACACCTTATACCTKTAACTAATAATGGCTTTTTTATTCTTCCTGCATCTGTCAGATGAGGCTTCCCAAGTGCCATGAACTTCAATGCCCAGATGGTGTAAACCAAAGAGCAGAAATTAACATACATGTTCTTGAATGCTAATCAATTCAGGGATCAGTGTGTCAGGCCCTTTGTATAACTCRTGGGCACATGGAGAAGTTGATGGGAAGTAAGGTAGGATGTGAACTTCAGATAACAACTCTATRGTTAATGGCCATTGTGAACTCTCTAACCTTGAAGTAAATGTGAAGTAGCTTTTTTTCTTTCCCCGTTAGTGAGTAAGCTGCATCAATTTGCTTTGCATTTATAAGATGATGAGGCCAGGCACCCAAGCACTTGCAGTGCATCTGTGCCAGTTTACTTTGTGCTAACTTACTTGTTTGTATTTAACCAAATAGTTCTATTTGTGCTGCTTTTCATGATGAAGCTATAGTAATTCATGCCACTTAGAGTAAGGCTATAATTTTTACTGTAAAAAGGAAAGGAATTTGAAGTCTTACCTCASAATTCTTGAGGAACTGTATCTCAGCACCTTCTTTTTTCACATGAGCTACTTGTGCTAAATGCTCCTGAAGATTAGTCCAAGAATTCAGTCATGGAAAAATGTTGATGAAAGCAGAGTATGGTTTTTAAAAAGTATTCTTAGTTGTGTTACCTAAAAGATATATGGTATGAACCACTACTGAGAGACTGTAGAGATCCTAAACCAGGCAATTTTCATTTGTTTCCTTTTATAAGTGAGATAAGTTAATGATGAAGGCAGAATAAACCCAAAAGATTGACGTGCTGCTTTAAAATGTAGTAAGTAGAATCAACTAAGTAGATGCACATTTGTTCTCACTTGGTTTATAGGGTTGGCTTTAAKGGAGATTTGTTTAATGTATCTTACAATAAAAAATATTCCCTATATTTATGGCATATGTATCCTTCAGACACTTGAAAAGTACAGGTAAGCTGGACAATTATATATTTTATGTCCTCCTTTCCTTACAGTACATTTTTTTCATTTATATCAGTCTTGTAGTAAGAAAWGTCCAAATACTGCATCATCATATTTCCATTTCCTTGATACTTTTCATGCAATTTAGGATGGCKTCAAATGGCATATCCTGTTCATCACTGGATTGCAGTATTCTCCTTCTTTCCACCATTATGTGTGAACTGAATTCGCAGTAATGCTTGGTATTTGTGTTTATAAATCATCCATTTGAAACACTTCTGTGTTTTAAATGGTACTCCTAAGTAYCCAGATTCTTTCTTAACCCATATCATTTTGTCAATATGTTATATTCTTCCACTGACTTATACAGAGTTGTCCTTTTAACAAGTTATCTTGGTTCTGTCAAACCATGGAGCTGTGAACTTAATGAATTCTTTGAAATCTCACACTTACTTGGGCTCCCATAGTGTTCTCATTCTAYTTCCCAGTGCTCTTCCTGCAGTCAGAAGTGGTGCCTCAGGAAAGCAGGGTATCTGTGTACACAGGATGGGYGATGGAGAAACAGCTGTTTATTTAGTCAAACCTTCAAGAATTGATAGTTATCATTATTATGTTGTTGAGCTATTGTCTTTCCCCTTTTTATGCTAAGAAGTGTTTATTAGTGGCTGATAAAACAGCAACTGAAAAGTGTTTGCAGTTCTTGCTTTGGCTGAAATAGTAGCATGATTCTCATATTTAATCTGTGTGACCAGTTCATAAATGTGAGAGTAAGCTGGACAAAAGTCAAACAGGCTGAACACATGACTTTCTTACTTACAGTAGCGCAGGGAGGAGGGATCATTTTTTAAGCAGTATTTTTTTCTAGAAGTGTTACAAGAAAAAAGTATAATGGTGTTTATAATGACCRTGTTTAGGAGTAACTGCAGTGTTGAAAACTTGCAGACCAATTCTAGATCAAATGTTTTTAACAGTGTGGTTAATGAAGATTTATCTTGATTTCAGAAACAGTAGGACCTTAGGAATACTTTCAGAATGTTTATATATAATAGAATTGAGACATATACTCAGCCACCTCCAATAGTGAGCTTTAGTGAACAAGTAAAACACTACTTTTGGAAGCACCTTGGATCCAAGTTCCACTGTCAGTGCTGCCTTTACATTACATTCACTTACTAAGCTGCAAAAAATAAGTTAYAAGATAGAAAGCTTTCTTTTTAAGTCAGAATTCAGCAGAAATACTGAATTGGTATGATATGGCATCTGTCAGTGAGCAGATGTGTTGAGATCTTCACCTTCATTCATGCAGATTACCAGAACTGCCAAATACTAATGTCTTAAGGCTGACAGTGTACATGTGTCTTTCTCTTTGTAAGGGATATATTTTTGTTTTAATCTTAACAGTTAGAATTTGCAGGAAGATGGAAAAATGTTCCCATCCTTYTTCTGGAGACAAATAGTAATTTTGACTTTGTTCTTTATCTGAGTCATATTAGAAAATGTAACTCTGGTTACCAAATTGTTTCCGTCTGCAGTGTTTTCTTGGGCGCTTTTCCTTGTGCCGCATGAGCACTATTAAAAGTTGGTTCACTCTCTTATGTTGGTCACTAAAATTCAGAAATTCCTCCAAAATTTGTTCTGTAAATGGCTTTTGAAGAGAAAGGGTTTTATTACATTTGATGCTTAACATCCTAATGAAGAAACTTACAAGCTTCAGAAAGACTTCACCAGTGTAGTGCCATGAAAGTCTGCCACTCTGCTATCCATGTGTTGTGGGAAATCTGAGAATTCAATAAAATATATTTTTGTATTCAATTATCCGGTAGTAAAGCTATTGTAGCTATGGCTTCCACCTACATAAAAACAGTGTTAGGTAAGACAGCGGGCTTGAGTCCCTGTAACACGGTGTTGCTGGTTTGAGCATGTAGTTCTTCAAAGTATTGTTTTGCTGTTTTTCAGAAGCTAAAYTTAAATTTAGCTTCTGAGACARATTTTTAGGTAAGTTCCCAAGAATTAATTCATAAGTACTCTTGAGAAGCGGATGAATATTGTCCCATTTAACTGGGGAGGTTTTTTAGAAGTTCATTTTGACTGTCCCACTCTTGTCACAGTAAAGGTTGTCTGGAATCTGTGTCTGTTGCAGGTGAGTTTAGGAACATGTCCTTACTGTGCTGGAAACCATGAGACAAGATGAAAAAAAATGATGTTTTGCTTGAGTTATTAGTTTTAAATKATTTCCTAATTTAACAAGAGTATAGTGAGCAAATTGTGAACTCAGAGTGTCTTGTTCAACAWGTGTCTGGGAGGAACTGTCTTAGGAAACTTTCATATCAAATCTCATTAGAAATAGTTGAAAAAAAACCCTAAAACCRAAACAACAGAAAACTTATATGCAGCCTMCCTCTGAATGAGACAGACCTGTGATACAGATGAAACTCCTTATGCCAGTAAATGTAGTRTGGAGTGGGATGTCTGAACCTGTTTTGTTCAGTAAAGTACTGGCATATCCTAATCTGGCAGTGTCAAGACTTGAAATTGTGCTCCTTTTTTTTCCCCAATGCAGATTTCTGTCAATGTCAAGTCTTCACAGCTGCTGTCTGTACTCATCAATCAGGATCCATAGGCATCTGTAAAACAGGCACAATCCTTTGCATTGGTCTAGTTGGTATTTCCAGGTTATAAACTTKCAGTAGTTCACAAAGATGCTTATCAGACTAGAACATGAGAATTATTGGAAGATAGTGTATTATCAGACTGTGAATTGAAAGAGGGCTATGCTCTGAAGTCTTCCATCTCTGATGTTTTGTAATGAAATCTTGGTTTAGGCCACATGTGAAAATGAAAAGGTTTTTTTCTGATTTTTAATGCAGATGTTTCTCTACATCTTGAGTAGCTATTCTCAACTGATTGAAATTAATTTTTATTTCCTGTTACACTAATGTGTATAAAAATCTGTGGTTTAGTATGCAAAATAAAAATCACAGACTCACAGAATGGGTCAGATTGGAAGGGACCACAGTGGGATCATCTGGTCCTATTTCCCTGCTCCAGCAGGATCATCCCAGAGCACAGGGCACAGGATTGTGTCCAGACTGCTCTGGAATATCCCCAGTGAGGGAGACTCCACACCCTCTGGGCAATCTGTTCAGTGCTCGGTCACTGCACAGGAAAGAAATTCTTCCTCATGTTCAGGTGGAACTTCCTGGGCATCGGTTCCTGCCCATGGCCCTTGTTCCATTGCTGGGCACCACCAAGCAGAGCCTGGCCCATCCTCTGACATGTCCTGTAGATATTTAGAGAAATAGCCAAAATACTATTGTTCACGGTTTTTTTTCTTATTAATAGTATTGCTTCAGAAACTCATCAAGAAACATAAGAAATCCATGTGGACTTAGGGAAATGTATATTTTTCTTTTGGTGTCTTATGTAGATACTATATTAGTTGGACTGTGAAAGGTAATCTTTAAAAACCTTTCTAAGACAGTTTAATATGGATCTAGGCATGCTTATAACAGATGYAGTTCTGGTTCTATTTAATACAGTGTAACTTCTATTGTATATCAGTTAACCAATTCAAGATTTAAGAGGAAGCATTAAGACCTTATCCCAAAGAAGGGATCTTCACAAAATAATTTTTTTAACATATCACTCCTAACAGATACATATATATGTATATATGTGTATTTAAAAGTTCACATGCAATATAGCTTATGTGAGAATATATGGAGATAGATCCCATTTTGGATCTTATGAAAGCTCTAAGTTCCTTTTGTGTAGTTTTCTCTTTGGCACTTTKTATAACAATCATCAGTTAATCTTCTGCTGTCTGAAGTATTTTTTGTATTTCACATTTAGAATAATGTATTGCAGACCTGCTGAATGTGTATTTATTTACGTATGTTTTTTTCTTGTTCTCAATGTAGGATTTTTCAAACTTTCAAGTATTCCACAATTGTCTCCATATTGGAAGCTGTTCAAGCAAGTGGACACTGTCCTAAAGAGTAAGAAACATCTTTTTTTCTCTTTGTTTTGAGGATTCAAGAACAATCCAGTACATACAGAATGCACAGCTATTTTGGATAGCCAAAAATTTAACATAGCATTTGCTACTAACATGGTAGTTACAGGTGAATTATATTTCTTTTTTTACTGTTGGACTCTTACAGGTAGGATAAATTACTTGATTGCAAGTTTGAATTCTTCTTTTTCAAATTATAAATTTTTAATGTCTCTATTTAKTTAGCGTATATATTGTAAAACCTTTATGCTTTAATTTTATTTAGCCAGCAAAGAACTTGTAAATAAGCAGAAATTTAGGAATAAAAAAAAATTAAAATGTGGTATAGAACCTGACACTTAAATAGTTTCAAACTTCCTTCTAATTTCTGGATGTGAAAAGGACTTGTGCATGACAGGAGTTCTATTTGTATGATGGGATTTCCAATACAGAAAAGGAGAACATGTAGAGCAGGTTTTCTGGCTGTTTGATACAAAATTCATATCACTTCACATAGATGGTAAACAAAGATGGATGTATGGTAGCAACTTTCCCCTAGGTGTTTGGGTACATGGTTATCTCTTACAGATTTTAGAAAAATACCCCTCTGTGCTAAGAGTCCCTATTGCAGAGTGACCTTGGAATAAGTCTTGGGAAGTTACTGAATAATAAAAGGATGATAAATGTAGTAATTTATGTACCAAATTAGTACCAGATTTTTCTTTTTTTTTTTTACTGGAACATTGCAGGATTTGGTAGCTGCTATAACCAATTTATATCTTCCACATACATTACAGCATTGTTTCAAAGATGTACGGACAGGAAATAGTTGTGTTAAAATTTGCTTCTCAACACAGTAATGTATGTTATCTTCTAATGAAGTTTAAAGTTTGAATGGCATTAATAGTTGTGCGAAGGTGTTTAAGAGTTCAGCATCACAAAGCTCTATTTACAGAGAGAGGAATCTCTGTATTGGCATTGGAGAATGCTTAGTGCCTTGGACAGAATGATCATGCTTTTGAAATGGAAGAACACACTGGTGTAGAATATCAGTTCATGTACAAACTTTTTGTCTRTCTTYTAATGTTAGAGCGAAGTTTTGTGTKCTTTGAGGCTTTYACACAGAAGCACTAGAACCCCCCACTCCATGCACATTTTCCCTTAAACTTTCTAATGTTTTGAAGCTCCTTTCAGATAAAAAGAGAGCCTCTTGAATCTGAGCTCCTCTCCTACTGTCAAGGCAAGGAATAGGATGAAACTGTCAYGGAGGTATTCTCTCCCCGAAAGGCAGTGTCAGTTCCCATTGCAGTCCATCTGTCAGTGTGGAACAGCACAATGCTGTTAAAAGACATGTACAAGGCTTCTCAGAATGACAGGTTTAAAACCTAACTTCAAAACCTTCTTTTTGTTGTTGTTTGAGTACTTCCATTGTGTCTTAAAGTGCCCTAAACCTTTTAGTATTGTGTTACAGACTACCCTTCATCCTTAAGGTTCATAGACTTGGGTTATTTTTAGTGGTTCTACAAAATGAAAATGTACCTATTTATCAGACACTTACACAATCACCAGTAGCCATGATTTTGTATTAATTCTGGTGTTCTTGGTTTTATGAYATCTAGTGAGTTTTTGAGTTTCAGGTATTGCATTTGAGTGTACACTCCTGAAGTTGGTTGTTGGGTAACTTGTTCAACATGCTTCATTTTCAGGTCTCTGATGATGAGGTATCCATCTGGATTTAAAACACATCTCTGAGCTTCTTAATTCTTCATTAAAGAGATGTGTTCTATATTCATGGGTAAGAATATTTTTTTAATTTTGACTTGGGCCATTTTYTTAAGTATCTTGTGATATATTTTTCATTTAGAAGACTCCAGCAACTTTTGTCTTAAAGGTTTATCTGGAACTTTTACAGTATAGGGTTTGTTAGGTGCCTGTGCTAGCTCTTAATTCTGACTGAAGCTAATAATTAAACTTTGGAATTCATATATCTAGGTATTATTGCTCTAATTAAATCACTAACTCTTAGTATTACAGATAGAGAAGCAGTGGTATATAGGTAAAGAATTTATAAATTGGTCTGCAATTTGAGAGTAGTTTTCTGATATAGACAGTTCTRTAGGCTTTAACTGTGCATCTTGACATATATCTTTTGAATTTGGAGTTTCAGAAAGGAAGTGATTCCAATTTGGAAGGCAACCAAAGCAAAGGGTTTGAATTTTGTGCAACCAAACAAACAACACTTTTTCTCAAAAACAGTGAGACTTACTTAGTCTGAAGAAACTTCATGGTATTATGCACACCTGCACTTCAAAACAGTAGTAAAAAAAAAMAMCCACAAAACACTCACTAGAAAATAYGATTTTTTCAAAAAGCTACTGGTATTTTAAATTTTTGTAGSTCTCTAAAGAAAATCAGCTAAGTTTACTTAATACGTTACAGAATTTGTTAATAAYGTCTTCTCTCCATATATTAAGTGCAGCCTACTGAAATATCATTTTGAGGCTTCAAAAMTTTACCTTGAGTTAAAAATGAAAATGGATCTCTTTAAAAAGTATAGTAAGTAGCCTAAGCATATACCGTAGGATACCATGTTGTTTTATACAGAGTTCTGTGATACACTTTCTCTTTGAGGTGGTTTTGSTCTATCCAGCTTAAGCAAAGCTGTTCTCAATAAAAAAGTTGTCCCAWTCACAGTGAAGGCAGACCTGGTTGAGAATGGTAGAAATTTGTCTTCAGTTGCACTGCAAGATGGATTTTCTTTCGAAGTAAAATGTCATTTGTAATGTTGACTGACTTGAAATTCCATGAACAGCCTTAACAATAGATAGCTACTAATGGTTTTTKGTTAATGTTTTTCTTCTACAAACCTTTATTTGTATTTGTTATATGTGTTTCCCAGAGGCTACCTGCAAGAAAGGAGGAGAGGTGCAGAAAGGGAGTTTGCATGGCTGGGGAGTAGAGGAAGGGAAACAGTTACATGGGGTGTTTGGTGCAAGCAGGACCAGTGTAGGTAYGGTAACAGACTACTCTGGTTAGTCTGACAAGCACACACAAGCCAGTTTGCTCCAGTTCTGAACTCTTACTTGGAGCTGGAACTGTAGCCATGGACAGGAATTTACTGCTGAGCATTTAGTTTAAGCACATATATTTCAAATCTTCATAATCTTCAAATTAAAATGTAAGGTACTTGATTGATCTTTTGAGTATTTCGCATGATGTGAACTCCGTAGCAGAAATAGAATTCTAAACAAAACTAGTATGTGGTGAGTATGATTTTACTAAAGGGATGACTCATTACTCAAAAATAATTAGAAATGTATACCAATGAAAAGTAATTTTAATCTAAAATAATGCATATGTATATATACAATTGGATGTGGGAGGTTTTATTTAATGAAACAGGCTACCCAACCAAGTTTTATCCGAATTTTAGGGAAAACAGTAAGAGAAAATGCATCTTTTCAATCCATATTTAGCTACAGATACCATGGCACTCGCATACAAACACTTAGTCCTTTCTGTTAGGAAATAAAAGAGTTCRTATCTACTRTCTTTTCTAGTCTGCTGTATTACTGGGATTTTGAGGAAATATATTTTGTCCCTCTGTGCCTTTTAMATTTACATGTACATTGATCTTTAAATCTATCATAGACTATAATTTATATTGGTGCATCAATGGKAAGTAACTTCTGTATTATTTAATTAACTCAGCTTTTTGAACTTGGCCAAAGCTTTAGTTAAAATCTGACAAGTAATGATAATGTAATTGTCTTTTAATATTGGGGAGGGAATGTCTCTTTCTAAACATTGTGAAGAAGTGATCAGTTTTTTGAGTATGTGGGTTTTACCATGCTGTATTGTCTACCTCTTTTGATACGGTATTCCATCTATTAATAGATGGGCAAATCTTAGCAAGMCACAAAGCTGTCATGCTATTGTATSTTACACAGAATTTAGCAAATACACTGATTTTTTCAGTCTCTTTGGCAGATTTCTTGTTACGCCTGCTTGCATTGCTTCTCTAAAAAATATCCAAATCTCTTTGCCTGCATATAATGTAAAACTCTTCCCTAGTTATAACTCCATGCTTGCTCCTTCTGTGTCCTCTTCCTGTAGTCTGATTTCTCTCATGTCATGCTTTTATGATTTGTTTTAGTTCTTCCTTGTGTCTGCYAACTTGTCTCTAGCTTCTCTCTGAGATAGCTTCTGTTATTTGTCTGGATAGCCATCGTTTCAACTTCTTTTGAGAAAAATGGCCACCAAAATCACTGATTTCTCTTATCTGTGGTACTGTCACACATCAGTCATGTGAAGCAGTGTACCTCGTGTATCAAAGTGTAGATACCATGGTAATGTGTTAAAATGCCACCTGATTTACTGCTTGTAACTAGAGTATCTTGTTTTCTGTTATCACTTCATCAAAAGCAGTCAAAAATGCAATGAAATAAATATAAAATGAAATAAAACACATCCGAAGTTTTTAGTATATTTCTTTTACTGCTACCCCCACATCATATTCTGAGAGTGAAATTTGATATCTGTTCCCTTATGTTTTTATATTAATTCAGTCTTTTTTGGATGTATTCTGTAAGATAAATCTTATTTTCCTTTTCTTGTGGTATAAGACAGATATGAAGTTTCTTTGAAGACTATGGGTAGAAGTACTTCCGTGGTCAAAACCCAAGTTCCCTTTGCAACAGAGTAGTATTCATACTACCTATGATGGTATTCTTTCCAAAAGAGGTTTGGGTTGTTGAGGTTTTTTGGTTTGCTTTTATATTTTGTCACTTCACAATCTCCTCTTTGCAGAGAAGCTTTCTTTGTAATAAATTTATGTTGGTCCAATTAGCTGGGAGAGGTTTCTCATGTATCTAGCCTTCAGATTTCTTGGTTTGGAAGTTCACCTTTGCTGTCCACCTTGCTTGGATTCTTGAAGCTAGCATCTTCAGGCTATATTTCCTATTTATACTTGTTAAGATTTTTTTTTTAATGAATATGAGCAAGGAGAATCTAAAATTGTGCTTTGAGTGAATAAAACAAATGAAACGGTTAAATTTAAAACATATTTTTAAGGGACAAAAATTATAAACCCTGCACAATATAATTTGATTTGTGATTAGCTAAAGTGTAATGTTATGAACAAAGTATCAAAATTCCTTAAAAGTGTTGGAAWGGGGAAGGAAGGATGAGGAGAATTATTAAAGTAAATTTTTCCTTTTTTTTTTTCTCCCACTCCTCTCTCTCAGGATGCTTTGCCACTTGAAGACGAATGTTTCATCAGAAGCACTAATGGCTGTTGGCATGCCTTGGATAAGGTGGTGACCGCTGGATGTCATTTGTTTCTGTTCACTGCAGAGAGACAAAATTGACTCCATTTGGAGTTGAGAGCAAAAGCAGAACAGACCTCTCAAGATGACTGATCCTATGATGGATTTTTTTGATGATGCCAATCTTTTTAGTGAGACCTTAGAAGGTTTGTCAGATGATGCCTTTGTTCAACCTGGACCTGTTTCACTTGTTGATGAATTGAATTTGGGTGCAGAATTTGAACCTTTGCACATAGACTCATTGAACCATGTGCAAGATGCTCAAAATCAACAAAAGATGAGTGAGTTTGATCAGCTGAATCAGTATGATTCACTGAAGCTTCACTCAGTAAATCAGTCATTTAATAGCTCAGCTGACAATGTCTTATCACCACACTCTCAATTCAATTGTTCACCAGTTCATCCACAAAACCAGTCCAATGGGATGTTTCCAGATGTGGCTGATGGTAGTCCTATGTGGGGTCATCAAACTGCCACCACTGTTTCSAATCAAAATGGGTCCCCTTTTCACCAAGGACATTCTCAGTCTATGCAGCAAAACAAGAGCTTTGTAGCACACCATGACTTTGCCTTATTTCAGGCTAATGAACCACAGCATCAGTGTGCCTCGCTACGGCCGCAGCAAAGCAGGAACAACACGGGGCAGGATGCTCTGAGTCAGCCAAAAGACTTCATGGAAGTTAAYGTGTCTACTTCCCTCAGAGTCAGTGTCAACCACCCACCTTCAGTTTCCAATCCATCGACTTCACAGCAGCCTCTGTCCGTTCAACAGTTTTCTCAAACTGCAAGTGCTTCAATACATTTTTGTGGGAATCAAGAAGGAAATTTTGATGGACAGTCCCCAACTATTACTCCTTGTTCTATCAGTAATAGTCAACAATTTTCATCTCCTTATTCTTACTCAAATAATCACATTTCTCCTACCAGCCTTCTTCAGCCTACAACAGCTCTTTCTACTAGCCAGCAGACACACTCTATCTCTGACTTCACTGGAAGCGATGCCTTTACATCTCAAACAGGGACCAAGCAAGAAACAACTGAGCACATGYTGAATCCTAGTACACCTTTGAATTCAAGTACTTTTCAAATGTTGCATTCTGCGCATCCTCAGGGCAACTTTAGTAGTTCAAAACTCTCTCCTGTGAATATTAATTTTCCAGCTTCCACCGGTTCTGCTTCTCAGATAAGCCATTTCACTGATCCTATTGAAAGCAATGGTTTTGCATCTTTAGATGACAACTTACTTCATCAAGTGGAGACTCATAGTGAACCATTCACAGGACTCGACCCAGATGACCTCCTGCAGGAAGACCTTCTGCCACAGTTTGATGACTCTGCATTTGTTCAGGATAGCACAAGCCATGTTTTAGAGCATGACCTAGAGCACCACATAACCCCACAGCAAGTGACACCATCATCTGAACTCGTTCGGGCACAGTCTCAAAGTCAGATCCACCCTTGGCACTCTTCTGTTTCTAATCAGCACCTGCAAGGCAGAAGTCGTGTGACCTTACAAGGACAGGTATGTGAGGATCTGGGGAGTGGGGGTTTGAACTGTTTGATTTGGTTGRTCGCATGAAATGAATAGTAGTGACTGGTGCTTGAATCAAAGCATAATAACAAATCTCTAAGCTGTTATTTGATGCTGAAGAAGTCTAGGTAACAGCTAGGAGGAAAAAAAAAACAAACCAGTTGATTCAGACCACCTTGCTTTTTCCTGTTGTTTTCTTATCACTGCAGAAAGCAAGACTTGCATGACCGTATCCAGTTAAAATGGTGTTGCTCCTTCTGCTGCTTATATTTCTGAAGTACAGCAAAGAAAATTTATTGGTTTGTGATTTTGGTGCAAATATAATGGCCTATTGTCTTGAACAGTACTTAGAGAAACATGTTTTTAAGAGTTTTGGTAAGGTTTGTGTCTGATTTCCTGCAAGAATTGCTGTGGTTATGTTGTTACTCTGTCCTTTGCTTGGCGTATTTGTGCTCATGCCCATTGCCTAAAAATACAGAAATTATTCTTGGTTTTGATGTGATTCGTAATAATAGAAAACATATAAAAAGCTGTGTGTATGTTGGATTTTGTTATTTCGGCTAAACCAAAAAAACTCAGCAGTTGTTTTAGTATAACATGCACATCTACTGTAAGTATTCAAGTTCTCYACACTGAGGACAAGATGACATGAAAATTGTTTTCTAGTTTTCAATCYGTGCATTTCAAAACAACTCTGACATCAAACATATAAAGTAGATGGCTTTAAAAAGGTTTTAGTAACTTCTCTGTTCTTGTGCTACCGGTATTCTCTCTACCTGAGAATAGAGAACGTTGTCTTTCTGGGAAAAAAATGGGGAATGTGAGGACCTTAACTACTGACTTTTGTGTCTACTTAGTTTGTAGGACATGGTCCTGTGAAGGAGAGAATGTAGCATTTTTCTTTTTCCCTGTTAATTTTATGTCATTAGTGTGAAGATAAGGGCTTAACACACTTAATCTTTGGTCTTGGTTCAGTAGATTGCTTCTCCATTACAACTTCTGCTTATGTTTATGGAGCGTGTAATTGTCAATTCCTAGCAGTGAAACTTTTTCTGTAAATTGTGGTGTGATGTTAATGGAACATGGATATCCAGCAGTGYGGTTGAGATGAGCTTGATTAACAGAATGATGCAGTAGATGCAATCTGTTGCTTTGGATAAACATTTTCTTTCTTTCCCTTCCCTACCTAAAAACAAAAAGAGGGCACAGCCTGAGTAGCTACTCTTTATCAGAGATCTCTGACCAAAAGACACAGGGTAGAGCAGCTGGCAGGGGAAGGTGATCCTGTTGCAGTATGTGTGTGCAGTCCTGTGGCAGCAGAAGCAGTGCCCRTTCTCTGCCAGGCAGCAGAACGAGGGGCTGGGAACAGGAGCACTGAGACTCTTGGGCTCCCAAGAGCATTCTTGGGGTGAAGGGTGAAGAGGAAGTGGATTCCAGGAAGAGGGGGTGGCGAGAAACCCGGGCATTAGTATCATTTTTGAGGAGCATGTCGGATATTAACCAGGCAGTGAAAAGTAGGTCTAATAAAACTGGTGTATTCATCAGAACCTTTTCAAACTTGCTTCGATCTCACTGACATTGGTTTTTGCGCTTTGTTTTCTACCAAGGAATAGAGAGAAGGTTCTGAGATCTGTGGAGAGCCTGTAAAGGTTTAGAGGTTTGATTTTGATGTGAAAACAAAGCAACTTTGCAGTATTTAAAATTTTTATGTTTTTTCTCTTTGAAATTAATCAGACTGAAACCAGATATTTAAAAAACTGCTTGGTTTGGTTTTTATTATTTCGGGATATGCAATAAATTGTATAATTTGGATTCTGGCCTTGAGTTTATCTGGTCAGATAGATGATTAATTTTTCCTTCAGAAACTGTTTGTGAATTGGTAGCTGTCAAACTGTTGAGGAATGTACAGATGAGAGACTGACAGAAGCAAACAATGTAGAAGCCTCTTTAAATTAGTGGAGTATGTAGTAGGAATAGTAATGGAAAAGTATGACAATTACTGAAATGTTTCAGATCTGTCTTTTGACTGACTACAAACCTAAGAAGGGCTTTCGTTCTAATTCTTGCTTCTATTCTTTGATCACTTTTTCKATTTCCAAGTTCAAGATGAGTTGGTTCTGTTGGAGCTTTTTACAAATGTGTGTAGTTTAACCAGGGAGGAAAACGATGGGGTAAAAGGGAAAGGAATTTTGAKCCTCCTGAATCCTGGTTGGTTTTAGGCTAGGAGTAGTCAGGTGGGAAGGGATTTTGACAAGTTTCATATGTAGTAGTTAAGGTGAGCTTTTAATTTTTAACAAGACAGTGTTTTGAACTGGCTTTAGTACATATTGAGGAAACAATTACTAGTGAATTTGATGKTTTTTTCAACAGTTTCAGTTTGATAATGGTTGAGGTTTTCTCAGAAAGAACAACTTTTGAAATAGTTAATGAACTGTAGGTATTGGAATGGACCCAATATTAAATAACCAAAGATCTTTAACTGCAGTTAGACTGAGGTTATGTAAATTAAAGAAGAACATTAAATACTTGTTTCAGTATTTGAAAACAAGCATATTCATAACATTTTTACTTGTATGGTTATTCTTGTGATGGAAATTAATTTAAAAATTAATACAATCTGTTCAGTGTAATAATGCTGCAGAATTAAAAAGACTGTCTTATGCTGCTAACACACTTTCTGCTGTAATTAGATTAGAATTGTAAATAAATTGCACCCTTAATTTTACATCATGCATTTTTCATCAGAGTTAGTTTGAGGACAGAAAATAAAGTGGAGAAATGCTGAAGACTCATGTAGCCTTAGCTTTGACTAATATAAGACTTCTGATCTTTTAACTCCACTGAAAACTGGTTTGAGTTTGCTAAGGCTAATTAATCTAATCACTTTTCAGAAGGATGAAAAAAAGGCTTCAACACTGTTTTACAACTTTAGGAAGTTGAAAAGATAATGTGAAGTATAAACTACTGGAAAGATTATGTGAAGTATAAACTGTCCTAAGAGAAGTTCACAACTGTCTCACTGTKTATGTTATTTTATAAGAAGTTCTGGCTGTACACATGAAAGCAGATAGAGATTAGAAGTAATATTACAATAAAAAATATACTGATTAAAAATAACAATAAYATAAAGTACTATAGGATCAGGTGGTAGTCTTAGTTCTTAAATCAGGTAATTAATTTTTTTCCTTTTTGTGACTAAAAGTTTGGCATCTAACTTGACAATTCAGTGTATTCATGGATTTGTGTAAAAACTAACTTGAATTATGCAAGTGTTTTAATGCCTGCAAGCCTGAGCTGTCCTACCACTTGTTTTGTAGAAACAGACATTAATTTTTTTTGAAAGAATTTGTCTTGCCCATGTAGAAAGTTTGGCAGAGTCTGAACTTTGTAGATGACATGTAGATGTAGGTTGGTGTTGTACGCCAGGACATCTGTATACATCAGAATGGCACAACCTCATGTATGAGCATATCATCAGAGAGGGAATTATTGACCAGATCCAAATCCAGATTTATGTGCTGCTGAGATGTCCTGAATTGTCACAGACTGTTCATGTCTGATTGTGTTATCAGAAGGCTCTTTTATAACAATTTAAAATTSATTGTAGACATGTATCTCTTGGATYATTCCACTTGTAAAACTCTTACCCTGACACTGGCTGCTGTTCTACTTGTATAAACAATCTTGGACTGGGAGGTTTTTATAAAAGAAACACATGGTAAGCAGTGATGTATTTTCTTGGCTAGCTATGAGACATACCACAAATATACATGATATAGATCAACCAAACTTGATATATATGCAGTTCTGGAAGATGTATCAAAATCAAGGATGTAGTATTTGTAGTGTATATATATACACACACATACCCTGTATTGTATAGATATAGTATTGGAGTGTATTTCTTACATTCTCTATGATTTAATTTTMGGTAAGCCTGTAATGAGAAATATTTTAAATTAATGAACTGATCATACTCTATATTCTTTGTAGAAGAGACTACATATTTTGCACAGTAAGTTTATAGGTTATGGCTTCGAAGAGTTGGTACAATACAAGATTTTACAATTATTTGCTGCTATGTGTGTGTTGCTTGGGAAGTGCAATATTCAGTGACACTGAACATAATAAAACACATATCTCAAAATCTGCCCTACTTTGTATCATCTCACATCTTTTCATCAAGTCAAAGGTAGGACTTGATTTTGGGAGTCTTTCCCAACCTTTATGATTCTGTGGTATGCTTTAGGAGGGGGATTGCACTTAGATGATGTTCAGAGGTCCTTTCCAACCTCAGCTGTTCTGTGGACCTCTGATAGAGAAAGGAGTGGGAAGCATCATTTACTGCAGTACAAGCAAAATAATTGGGTGTGGGCCTGCAACCTTAAATGCAAAGAGARTGCAAGTGGACACATTGTGGACTGTCTATTGGCTGCAGTAACCACTACTCTGCTTTAACTAACACTATTACCTAAACTCTGCATTTTTGTGTGGCTTTGAACATACCATTACATGTAAAACTTCTAGAGCAGCACTTTATCTTGAGACATTTTGTAGAAAATGAACATTTTATGAAGTGTTAATGAAGTGTTATTACTGAAAGAGATGCAGAACTTGTAAAGATGTTAACCAGTAGKGTGGTTTTGAAGCCAGAGAATCTGAAGTACATTTGGAATGGATGTGGCTTTTGTCCAGATATCTGTGTGTTTTGTGCACTCAGGTTTTGCAACCTGAAGCTATTATGTTAATAATAGCTATTATTTCTTGAAGCTATTATGTTAATTCTACATATAYAGATAGATCAAAATTTCCAGCACTTTGCCTACCAAACAGTCTCCTACATCTGGGGAGGTATTGTTTCCTTTGTTTATTATCAGGTTAAAAAAATTGCTCAATTTCCTGGTTACACAGATTTCTAAGAGAGTGTTTATCATCAGGTGTTGAGTGGATTGAATTTGGGAACTCTTAAGGCTAATAAATATAAATTAGTGGGTTTCTTAGGATGATGAGACTGAGAATTCTAATGCTGATTTGAGTAAGCATGATAAATGAAGCTAGGAATGTAGCTTTAGGCTAGAAAAGATGACAAGTCTTACATTTTTGAAAGCTGTGTAATTTGTAGCAGAGATTGATTTTTCTTTCATAAATGTGGCAGGTTTTCTTTTGTGTGGACTATTTGGCTTGTATTTGTATTTACTTGAGTTTTTTGTTCTCTTGATATCTTACTGTGAGGCAAGCATTTTAATTTATATCYCCTGAAATTGTTCCCATCTTTTACATACTGCCTGTTCAGGAGTCAGCCCATATTTGAAAATAATTTCAGTGTTGCTAACCTATCATATATGTGCACCTAATGCTATTCAGCAGCATATTGCATTGCAAACCAGAATTAGTTTCAYAGATTGATAGGAAGGCCTCTTTATGAGCTGATGGATAACTCTTAAATTTAGTTTTAGTTTGTATCTTGAAAAGAGAAGTTAGCCTTASTATTAAAGACATTGCAAATATTGTGGTCCTGACAATTTTGTGTATTTTCTTAGAGGTTGAAACATCATTTCAAAAAGACAGTCCTACTCATCAGTTTTAAAAATAATCTTAAGTAATCTTAGAAGCAATTATTTCCTGTACCTTATTTTTTAATGAGTATGGCAATACAGAGATTTCTTTAATAGCAGTTTAAGCAAACTCACAAGGAAAGCATATCTCCTGTGCTTCTTGTGACTYGCATCATGCTATGGCTTACAGTACCTGTTGGCATTCTTCAGAAGGATAAGATGCAGTACATGAGCCTTGTTCTTTATCTTTGTTAAGTCATTGCAGCAGTTGTCCATGAGGCCGAATGGCTCAGCTTGATGTGTAAACTTTGTTGTAGCAGGAACTTTGGTCCTYGCAACTCTAAAAAGCAGAAACCAGCTGTTAGAGAACCCAAGCTGTCATAGGGAATGCAGGTAAATTATTTAAGGAACATCTGAATGACAAAACTAGACATGTSTCTTACTGTCTTTGAGTTCAGTAGGAACAATTTTTAAAATAGATTAGGCAAATTTATTTTGATGTGTCTGTATTGTAGCTCCTATTTATATCATCCTTTGGAGGATTCTTTGACGCGCAATCATGTAGTGTTTGAAATCTGATCAACTCCCGACACTACACGAGAGATGTGTTTTATGGTGCCAGCCTGGTGTGCTTTTTGACTTAATGTAGTTTAACTGCAAATGTGTGCAGGTTGTGAGTGATTTTAGGAGATTTCAGAAATGGTGACCCGACCTTGCTTGTGGACAGAGATATGAAGGGGCTCCTGCTCAAGACCATGCTTGGGAAAGCCCTTGGCAGCACACTGTGATCTCTAACCAGGCTATCACTCTGCTCTATGTTGGTGACACTTTCTGCTGACTTCAACTCCATTAAAGATGATAARAATTTCTCTTGTCTTGACCTTTACAGTGGATCTAGTTCTGCCACTTTTGCTAGTAGCCAGACGCAGTTCACATAATTACTGCTACGCTTACGTTTCTATAGACCTGTCTTGCAACTTTTTCTGTTTGATCCCTAACAAAAGTTATTTAATGGTTATTCCTATGAAGCTCTTGGATGCTATGTTCTTTCTCTAGAAATTTTATAGGAGACTTCTGGGGAAAAAAACAGTTTGGTTTTTTTCTTTTTGGGTTTCATTAGCCTGAAATCAAACTGTTGTTCTCCAGTTGTATCCTCTGACTTGGGGCCTCTATTTTTCAACCACCTTTTATCGATAAATTCCTTTTTTTAGGAATCTTGTTTGACCCCTTAGCTCGGGGGGGGAGGATTTTTGTTCATGAATATTTAATTGAGAACACTAGATTCAAGGGAAGTGGTTCCATTAGGTTAGCATATATACTGAATGACTCTTTTGTACAGAAGATTTTGGCATATAAAGATGCTAAAGTAATTCATTGAAGCTGAAAGAAAAAATATGTAAGTTTGAATKGAAGTGGAAGAAATATGCCCTCTCTTTGATTTAAATGGAAATTTGCTATGCAGTCAGTACTGATATTAGTGACTCCCCAGCTGCTGATGTTAAAAATAATTTTCCCAATTTCTGTCATATATATTTTAGTGTTAAGTGCTGGGTTTAACGTTAATAGCTATTTTTTTWWATCTTACTGAAATTATGAGTGTTGRAAACATTTTGGATACTCTGTAAGGTACCAAGTAATACTACAAAAAAGGCTATGTCCAAAGAGTAAGTAAACTTCTAAACTTAACTGCTTCTAGTGACTAAAATTATTGTAGAAAGAGATGTTACATGCTAGATTTCCTGAATATGCAATCTGTTTTGATTTAAAGCTTTTTCGTKATTGGCATTTCCCTCTAAATCAAATTATACCTATTTTTCACATCTGTCATCATTCACAATACTTTGGTGTTCTGCTACAAACAAGCACTGAAAATGCATGAAAAAAATCCCCATGAGAAATTAACTTTCTCAGTGGCACACAAATGGGGTGGCCATATAGAACACGGGTCTCTTGTCCATAACTGTTTGGTTAAGTATTTTACAGATTTATTTCCAGATGCCCACGTAAGACTTGTTTCAAACAGTGAACTGAAACCTGACTTGCCTTTTATAGAGTAGAGTTTAGTCATCTCTGTTTTTTAAGGAGTCAAGTAATTGCAAAATTTGTGAGGTTAAGATTGGGCAAGAGTGCAAGAAAGAAAAAGACGCTTTTGCTAGACCATTTTGACCCTTTAAAATTTTCTACTTTCATCAATTTTAAGTAGAGGCAAAGGTATGGTAAGACTGTGAATTTGGTCTGAACCTAGTAACGCAATGGTGCGTCTACCACGTGCCTTGAATATCATCATTACATTTTTTTCATAGTCAGGAGCCCCTGGTTTTATCCYATTAAGTGTGGTGATACTGCTGGTGGGGACCCCAGCACCAGCAGGCTTAGGCCAGTGCAAGTTCTCAGTGTTCCTGGCCCTGTCGTGAGTAAGAGCACTGAGAAGTTTTGCTGAGGCAGTGGGTTTTGTTGGCATTGTCCACCATTTTCCAAATACTCTTATATTACAGACTGGAAACTAACAGAACTGGGTACAAGATGGGCACAGAACACCAAACCACTGAAAACTGAAACACATTAAATGCAGCAGCTTGGCAGACCAAGCAGGATGAAGTTCTCAATTTCTTTTCTTTCCTGGCAATTTGGTATGCTCCATTACATAGCGCCTCCTTTAAGAGTTACAGTGTAAATTACACAGTTTTTATACCACTACTGAATATTCAGGAAAAGGTTTTAACTATATTTGTCACTGAGCCCCAAAATACTTTCTTCAAACAATCTCTTCCAAATGGAAGCAAAATGTGTGCTGTCGACTCATTTTGTAACTTGTGATGCTGCCTCTGCAGCRTGCCCAGGTTTGCAGCTGCTTATATAGTTGTAGCATGATCTTCCCCCCATGAATGACAGGGCAGTCACCGGTTAGGAAGCTGCTACTAATGAGAACTATGCTATCTTCCCTATATTAGTGGCAAAACATGATTAGTGATAYAATTACTGGGCTCTGTAGCATTGAGATCTGAAACAACACCCTACATAGAGAGAGTGTGGTGTGCCAACAGCTGTGTGTTTCATCTTAGAAAAATGACTAGTTTAAGGTTGCTGACCTTTCCATTACTGTTTTAATTTCCATAGAAATTTAGAATTTGGTTATAAGCATAGTGCTAAATGCCTTGTGAGACATAAATTGCATTCACATCCCAATTCACAGATGTATGTTCTGAAGTGACTGTTATCARTGTAAACACTGTTGTCTGGCCACAGTGCTGTAATTGGTAGCCACCAACAGTATAGATAACAAGTATGGCAGATGAAAGAGGTAGACACTCCCCTGGTATCTTCTCYTTTTTTCCTATCTGTAACATGTCTATTTTAATTTGGGTTAGGTTTCATATACATGTGTCTTGAATTTGTGTGTCCCTTAAACACAGAGACATAGATTAGCAGTGCTAATAAGCTAGAAAAAGAAGGAAGTGTATTACCAGCATATTGAAAGAACCACAATTTGGAATGCTTCATTGGCTCTCTTAATAGTTCCATATATGCACCAAAGAGAATGGAAAAATGATAGAACCCCACAGATCTTCATTTKCCAGTGCTCTTGGCTTTGTGAAGCAATCCCAGCAGATGGTGTGGGGCAACAGTTAAAMAAGAAAATAAAAAGCAATTCAGAAAGACCTCTGGAGGGGTTCTCTCTGGAGAAAAGAAACTGTTGCATATTTAGGTAATCTTCCCATTAGTTGTGCAGAAGTAGCRTTACTAACTGAAAACCACATTTCAGTATACTGTCTAAAGAAAACTACATCTTGCTGGGATTGCCATGCAGCAAAGGAGATGCCTTTCTGCATGCATGTGGCATGACACACATTCATATTGTAAGCAATCTTCTACAGATGGACTCTGTCAAGGCTGTGATTTTTTTCTTAATAGATATACTTTTTAATTACAAATGCACCATTAAAAAAATCACTAGAGGAGTTATTTTTGCAGACTGTTCTAGAGGAAAAGAGTTCAGAGTACTAGAATGGAATTCAGATGTCACTGAATAGAGTTCAAGGTTGATGTCAAGGTCATCTTGATTTCCTAAGAAYCTGGTAGACTATCAGGAACTTGTTATGCTCTCAAGGCAAACAATACTTGAATGCTCAGTACAAACTGAGCATACATACTTGAGTATGCTCAGTAAGGTCTTGAGCATCATCCTGCAGGTGTGTACTGCGACCAGTAGGAGTGAAAGAATCACTCAAGGCATTGCAGAAGTAAACCTGAGCTTTCTATTGTTAGAGTAATTAAGGTCTTAGCAGAACTAATGTTTGGGTCAGTAGATCCACAAGTGAAAAAGCGTTATTTCAATAAAGTGCCTTGTATCATTTAATCACAAATGTGTACTTGTTAAAATTCCAGAGATAAGCACTGCCAGCTTTTAGAATATACCAATGGTTTCAGCTAATGAGAGAGGTACTTAGTCTGAAAGGTTTTGTGCACACACAGAATCAAAACTAATGCTACACTATTGTGAATGGCCATGCTTACTGTAGGAAAGGTGTTCTTACAGTGGAAGCCATGTTTTCCTACTGGAACAGATAAGACAGGATTTGGGAGGGTTTTCTAGGCATCAGAAGTATTTTCAGTGTTAAACTCGCTTTCTTGGAGCTTCCGTTGTAGTGATATGCACACGATATGAAAAAATTATTTGTTGTTGTGGAGCAAAATAAAATAGGTTTTGGCTTTAGAGGAGAAAAACGCGGTGTCTGTAAGCTTTGAGGAAGGTGGTTTGTCCTTGCTGGGGGAAGGACTGTTAAGCCAGTGAAGGTCTTTGAATGCATGTCCTATGCAACCACAACGAAGTGTTGGAGGAAATGCCTTCTGTGAAAAGCCTACTCAGCAGAGTGCTGCTGGCGATTGGAAAGATGCTGTCATGATTCTGCTCCTTGATATTGCAGTAAATTAACTGCTTTYACATTAGTTCAACTAAGAAATCATTCAGCTATGCATAGGTTACCTTCTACTCCTGTGAGACAGCATGTCAAATTCCCTCTAATGGTGCCAAAAAGATGCTCCCCTGGCTGTGAAGCAGGGCATGTGTGGGGAATTCTACAGCTGTTGTCTGATCTGTTCCCTGAGTATTTTTTTGGGCTAGCTSTGCGGTGTGAGCACCACCGGGACCCATACCTGCTGCTGCTAATGGCTTTTGCAGGCAGCAGCAGTAGTGTGAATTTGAGGTGATTCGTGCCAATTTCCCTGCTGCCCACAGGACTGCGAGGAGCAGCAGGGAACTGACAGGAGGCTTGTTCGCTGCACTCGGCTGCTGCTTGGCAAAGCCATTAGCAGCAGCACATACCCTGSAGCTCCCTCTGTGCAGACTCAAGACAACATTGCATTGCATTGCGTTCACTTGTATTTGAATGATTACCTTTGCAATCGTGAAAAGTACAAACCTATTTTTCCAAATAAAATCTTCAGTTTTTAAATATGTGGTGGCCTCAGGGTTGTCCTTTCCACCTTCTCTTATATGTAAGTTAAAGATTTCTTTCTTATTCTACATGGAATAGGTTTGTAAGTCATCGGTGAGAGGATGTATTCCTTTAGGATGTTTTATCTTCATTCCGTCTCACTGAGGGGGAGGGGTATTTTCAGCGTGGCAAAAGGCTTGCCTTTTTTTCTAGATGCTGTGTAGCTTTTGAAATGGTTTTCAGSGTGCATAATGATTTATAACTGTTCAATCATTTTATAGCTGTGMATATTTTCGAATCATGAAATTATTATCAGAATAAAAGACCTCTGCTGAATTGAATGGCTTTTGTTGCTACATACACAGAGATCCTGTYCTCTGTTGTGCAAGCGTGTTTCATGTTCTAATCTCAAAACACTTAYGTTGCTTTCCAGTTTTGGTTTTTGTGACAATAGCGACTTTCTTGATGAAGGTTTCATTACAGCTTTATTTAGCTTAGAATGGCTGGCTGGTGCCTTCCTGCATCTTCGGGAATGTCATTTCCGTATGGTTAGAAATGTCATAGCAAAATTAAAAAAAAAAAAACAAAAAAACAAACCAATGGTCTGGGATTTCTAACAAATAGCTTAATGTTTATGCAGTGCAGGAGACGGAACACGGAAGGGATAGTACAGAGCAAGACGCAGAGGGTCAGCCTGAGGAATTAAAACATAGAGGAGCCTCGTCCATCATACTAACAGTTCTACAGTAAGAGTAGTAAATGTTGTTGAGGAATAAATTGGGAAGCAGCCTTGAGCTCTGAGAAAATGTAGCAAAGAAACTTTGTTTTACAAAGGAATAAAATATGTAGGAAGAGACTCTAAAAAGGATTCATGAAAAAGCCACCATTTCCATAGTCTACTTAATTATTAAGCATTTTTTGTTTGTTTCTTTCTGGCCCAGAATGTTCAAGAACAGACCGATATAACAGGACTGGCTTTAGTTGCATTTGACTTAGAGCTGAAATTATACCAAGGGTACATTAGGAATATTTTCTGTTGTTTAGCTGMTCTCAAAATGCAAAATGGCTCATTATTTACCATTTTTACTAAGATTTGAAATAATAACCCTAAAAGATAAATCCCTGTAATTTATTACAGATACTGTAAACATAATGTAGAAACATCTTGGCTAGAGTTTTCAAAAGTAAAATTAAAATATAGTAAAATTGTCTTTGTGATTTACAGAAATACCTTCAATTTAAATGGTATTGTTAAGAAAATAATCCATTGTATGTATTGGTACCATTAGTGTTTCCACTGCACAAGGAACTTGATACTGAAATTAATATTAAACAGAAGTGAAATTATCTTTTAGAGTAATGCCTAATCTTAACAATCTCAAAATCCTTGCAATATTTTAAATTTTCTATGGMAAACCAAATATCTTGCAAAATAGAAAGAAGTGTAAGTATATATTGAACAAAACAAAAATCAAGTCCTGATCTTTCTTCATTCTTCTTGAGTGGGCTTTTGAGAATCAAGGGTATTGCTRGGATGGAGCTATGCTATCAAAAGCTTCTTCGCTTTTTTAAAATAACCTTGCAAAAAAAACCAATCTTCTTTTTGGTTTTATTTTGTATGTTCACAATACGCATTTTAAAACTTGTCTGATTTTTTTAAAATAGCACTTAAACCCAAGCTGGGAATGAAGAGGCGCTTACCAGAGAGCCGTGTCCCGAGGAGGTCTCCACCGCAGGGTCCCGCAGGTCTGGGCAGGGGCAGAGGGATAAAACCGAGSAGTTCTTCCATTTTCTGTAGGAAGCAGGGAAGCCTGTCAGCAAATCATTATAGTCACTGTTGCCATCTTACAGTAATGAAGTAAATGCAAGGAAAATAATTATTAAAAAWAAAAAAAATCAAAGAGTATATTGGAGAGCAAAATCGGTTTGTGAGGCCACAGGCTCGGACTCGGCCGCTGTCAGGCGGGGCTGGAGCCGCAGGGTCGCAGTGCAGCGAGGTCCAGGACGGAGCAGCGCCCGGTTCCCACGGTTTTCGGGGGAGCGAGCAGCCGCTGTGGGCGGCGCTGCGGGCGGGGAGCGGCAAGGGTTAAAGCCGATCCCCGCGGGGGTTAAACGCGGAGCCTAATGGAATAATGACGGGTAGCACCATCTGCTGGCCTAGTTCCGCGGGGAGCGGGTCTAACCAGCGCTAATATTGGCGCTGATGCCTTTTGATGCTTTGTGCGTTTCTTTCCGCGCTTTGTTGGGATCCGGCGGTCCGCGCACGGCGGGGCCGGGCCGGGCCGGGGGCGGCGGGTGCGCGCCGGGCAGGGCGCGGGGATGCTGCTGAGGCGAACGAGCGCTCGGGGAGGGCTGTGCGCGGCCCGGCTGCCGCTCGCTAAATAGGCCATTTAGCAATCTTCTCCCCATGCTTTTCTCCTGAGCACTGCCGGGGGTGCTGGAAAAGCGCAGGGCAAGTCTTTGTCTGACGCCAAAAATGTCTTCAGTGAAGAGGCCAAGAGGAAGGGTAAGTGAGAGCCTGAATGAGTGGGAGGAGGAGGGGTTCTTTGGGCTAAAAGGCTAATGGGATTGAATAACCTTCCTTATTACTGGCTGCTGCTGCGGGAGCCGCATCGCCATCTTGAGCTGTTGCCGAGCTGGGTCCGGCTGTTTGTTGAAGCCCCGGGGCTTTAAGGTGGCATCGGGAGCGGCCCCATCCCTGCCTCCCGCCCCCGCCGCCCATGAGGCACCTATAGAACATGTATCCCGGGAAGTGCTCGGGCTTTGGCCAGAAAATGTGTGTGGAAATTCCTCTTGGCTTTTCTTCCTGCTCTAGGCAGAGGCGCATTTACGGGTGAGAACGTAACATAACTGTTATCTGCTGGGGTTTTGTGTTTGAATAGGAAATTCTTTCCATTCCTCAAAGGGGGAGGGGAGGAAAGCAAAAACATGTCTTCTAGCTGGCTGCAGGAGAGGCTCATCAGCCCCGTAAACAATTCTGCGTCCATGGAACGGGCATTAAAAACCCGAAAATAAAAACAAGTTACGTTTTTTTATCCGAGGCATTGAGTGTATGTTGATCTAAATAAAAGAAACGTTGCTTTCTGATCCGTTTATGGATATAGAGCTGTGTAATTTTAGTTTTGGTTTTATCTTTTGTCTGTTTTTTAATCTTGGTGGTGTTCGAGCATCTGTTGTGTTTATCACCGAGTTAGTGCTGTAGATCATTCGTCTGCTTTAAGGTAACTGTGATCCTGAAATCCTACCAAAGGCACAACACTGATGTTGTTGCCTTCGGCAGCTCTTCGCTTTTTCATATTTTGCTGGAGGTGATGGAGGTGTGTGTCAAATGTATGGGAATGCTGAAAAGGTTAAGGATTGGTTTCTTTAATTACAGAGGTGGAGAGAAGACAGAGAGAATTTCAGAAGAATATTTTTTACTGACTTTGAGTACATGGATTGGTTGTTTAAAACCAACAATTGATGTAGCTGTTTTGAAACCCACGCCATTCTGTGGTGTAAACTGAATTCCTCATTTTTTGTGTCCTCATGAGTCCACGTTTTTTTAAAATGCATATCCATATCAAAAACTCCTTGTACTTTATATTTTTAAAATAAGGGGATTTAATGCACTTTCTGTTTCTTATTACAGCCTCCTTCTTCCAAGAAGACTGATGGTTCAGGATCATATACTAAGTTGCAGAATACCCAGGTGAGGGCAATGTCTGAAAAGAAGCAGAAGAAAAAAACCGACTCGGAAAGTAAACAAGAGAAGGCAAATCGCATAATATCTGAAGCAATTGCAAAGGCAAAAGAGAGAGGAGAGAGAAACATTCCACGAGTAATGAGCCCTGAAAACTTCCCCAGTGTTTCATCTGAAGGAAAAGAGGAAAAGAAGGGTAGAAAAGTTAAATCCAAACCAAAGGATAAGGAGAGCAAAAAGCCGAAAACTGGTTCCTCATCCAAAATTAAAGAGAAAACAAAAATTGGGTAAGTAGATAAAAAAATTGTCTTCTCTTCAGACTGTAAATCCTTGATTAAAATGGAAACTGCTTAGTGATAATAAAATGTTCTCCTCCACTGCCTACACAAAATTCTTCCTGATTAAGTCCATGTGTGGACTCTCTCATTCAGGAACAAGAATGCTCTGTTTTTCTTTAGATAAAATCACTGTAGGAGTGTCCTTTTGAAAGAAATGTATTTTAAATTCATATTCTAAAATATTCTATACTGACTTTGAAGCATAGACCCAAGTATCTTTTATCTAGTGTTTTAATCAGTTCTGACTCCGAACTAAGTTTTTCTGGGTTATAAATGTTGGCTTTTATCATTTTTGGCATGTAGCTTCRATACAGTGTGCTTGATAAACTGCATGGGGAGAAAGTGGAAGTTTAATGAACTTGTAAGCAAGAGAATATTTTTATAGATATCACATGTATCAAAAGTAAAGCACATACTGGAAAAATTATATTCTATGCACTTTGTCGTCTTCAGTTATATCAGTTTAATCTGCCGTTTTAAAAATTCTGCAGACTCAGCTGGGTCAAGCTGGGAGGATACCTTGGGGTGAGGAGCTTTCAGAGGGCTTTAGGTGTTAGAACGCTGCAGGGGGTTCTAACTCATCTTGGGACTCCAGAACTAATCTGTGCTGCTTGTTTACKCTAAAGGAAAGTGTGTGATTTCCAGTGTTAAGTATGCGAGTCAGAACTTGAAATGGAAATCATAGCTACAGTCTGATTTTTACTTTTTTGGATCCATGCTCTTTTTGCGGTACCAGAAGTATTAACTGGCATAGCTCTCAAATTAAATGTCTCGTATACATATGTATATCTTCATACATAGAGCAGAAATGAATGTTCTTTTAATCAGCCTATTTCTCTGCATTTTGGTTTTTTTTTTCTTGTAGAGATCAGTGCTTTTCTTACATGTTTGAAGTAAACAATTTTTAGTAGTTATCCTGTAGTATGAAGGTTACCGCTCTATACTCAACTTTATTGTTTACATGAAGTTTCATGGTGTTAATTTCTTTCTGCTCTGGCTGTGGGTTGGAGTATGATGCTGCTCATAAGTGCACTGAGTAGTGCTTTCTTTTTTTTTCTTTCTCCATCCTATTTAAGGTGGGAATTTAGATGCATGCTTCCAAAATTGATTTCACCTTCCTGTTTCTGAATTCACTGGTGTTCTATAACAAAGATTTTGTGGGTCTGTCTAATCAGAAAACTTAGCMCCGTTGTTTATATAGTGTCAGTTTCATGAAGCTTTGTGGCTTGTCCTTAGCGTGTGTTTTATTCATTCGTTTGGGTAATTGACAAAACCTGGCAAAATATCATCTTTGTGATCTATTACATAGTTGCCACAATATTTTTTGGTTTTTTAAACTAAAAAGGAAGTAAGCTGTTACCTGCAGTTYATGATTTTGCACTTGATTTTGTCTTGGTGAAATGCTTTGCTGTGCACATCACTTAGGATCAGTTTTCAGGATTTCATCAGATGGCATCRGTTGAGAAATACATCTCTCAAACTGTGTTTTTACCCAAGGTGTTTGTGTTTGATGCAAAGTACACGCAAGCTGCTAGAGGAGCTCCCATTTAATTATGGTCAATGTTTCATAATTTTGCATTGAGCTGTGAAGGTTTGCCTGCCCATTATTTACCAGTTTAATCAGCTAATGCCTCAGTAGCATTCTGTTGGCTTAATCATGCTGCCAGGTATTGCTTTAATTACGTGGGATGCATACCTAAAGAGGTGTAGCAGTCAGGTCCTGGTACAGAGCAGTGAAGAGAGTCTTCTGGAGCCACATGTTAACAGCTTTCACAGAATTCTGTTTTATTTACATGGACAGCAGCAAATCAAATGTTTTGAGACATCCAGATACTTCATTTTTGTACCCAAAGAGATGCATATGTTGCTTTGAGTTAGCACTATTTCATATTTTTTTATAAAATAATACCTGTGTAGCAACAAATATACCAGTAGATTTGCAGAACAGCAATTACAATAAGACCTTGGTTGTTTTTTTTTTTTTGAAAGAATAATCTTACCAAACTCTGCTTTCTATGCAAATGTAACTACTAATAATATAGCAGAATAATTACTATAGAATTGCTATAATTGTCTTTTCAACCATGGTTAAAAAAATTGTGTGATTAATAAAATTTGTTTTATTCAGAGAAAATCAGAATTAAATAATGAGTTTACAARGCTAAACAATGCTTGTAAAGGTTTTGTCTTATCTTCGTTCTTAAGAAAATATTTCTTAATGAATCTTAGCACGTCCCTGGAATTTTTGTAAAGCCAAAATAGGATTGGGTTTTTAACTGTGTGGGTTGCTCCATTGATTTTCTTGTTACCTTAAAATAAACTTGGACTGAATCTTGGGAGAAAATTTTACTATGCTAAGATAATACCTGTAAAAGAAAAGTGCTTTATTGGGCAGGAAGGGGAAGGGAAAACTTCTTTCAATGAAGATTTCTTTTTTTCTTAGAAAGGCTTTCTGTTTAAAATGGGATAAAAAACTTTTATTTTTTTTATCAGTAATGAGAGAAATTTTATATTACATATAACTTTGTATATATAGCATTTCTTTCATTTAAGGAGAAAATAAAACCTGAAGTCCGTGTTTTAAAGAGATAAGTAAACCGTTTCCAATTGTTATAAACTATTATGAATTAGTTTTTCTGCAAGCAGTATAGTCATGAGTGAAACCTTAGAACCAGTAAAGGTTTCCAATAAGGAAAAAGATAAATTGCACCTTTTTAACCTTAGTGAAAAATYTGTTTGGGTGCATCTGCTATTCCATTTTAGAAGGAATTGTGTTATGATATGTCCAACGCAGATGAATACATTTCATTCAGGATTTTCTATAGCGAACTTATTTAATTTGCAGGAACTGTTAAATCTGTTGATTCAGTTTGGATTTGGAGTGTCAGAGCAATGCAGGAGGTGATGCAGAGTTATGTGTGCTCGAGAAAGTCTGGAGTCACACGYATGTTTTGGGTGACTCCTGTTTCATTTTTGGAAGCTCACAGGGAGCTGAGAGYGCTGCAACTAGAATAAACATATTGTTTTGTTGGGTTTTTTTTAAGAAATGTTTGGGAAATAGTTTAAATCTGGTCTTCTGCATCTCTGCTCGCTGCAAAAGCAGCCTGTTCAATCCAGGCACAATTTTACCCTCTGTAGCCCAGCACTCAAACAGCAAACTCTTTTTCAGATTGTGATCATAGACTTTGACCTCTTACAGGGCTTTTGTCTGTGTAGCAAGTTCTGTGTTGCTCTTGAGGAGGATTTTCAGAGTTACAGATGAACTGTAAATGCTGCTCCTGTAGGGCTGGAACACAAATTGCTGAACAGACCTTGAAAAATTGCCTGGTAGCCATCAGCTTAAAAAAAAAAAAAAAAAAAGTGTGTTTTTAACTAATACGGCACAGTTTTTACTGAAATTGAGTAGCCCTCATCTGGGATCATGATGAGTTTTAACTACTGTGTCTAGATTTAGGGGGCAGGGTGATTTTTCAGCAGTTTCTGTTCTTTGCTGCTCAGACACAGTCCCTTTGTGTTTGGTGGCTTCATGTTAACTGTTTATATTTTCCCATAGTGATCCTCTGAGATCTACATGTACAGGAAAAATATGTAGCATGGTTCTTTCCAATTTATCATTGCTAGTTAAAAATTGCTAGCAGTTACTTCCTAGGCAGGCTGTAGKTTCTAAGGGTGAGGGCTAAGGTTTTTAATTCTCTGAGCTGTAAAGTCAGAGAAATAATGCCTATTAATTTTAGTCAAATCTGTTAGAATTGGGTTCAATGGTCAGTAAAGTTTCTGTGCCATAAGCATTGGTGAAGATGAGTGACTAAATTATATTGTTACCAAAAACATTTTAAGGGTATGTATATTATATTTAGTATTACCAAATTAAGTTAACCAGTTTACTTTATGCATTGATTACTGATTAAGTTAATTCTTGAAAATTTGCTTTACAATTTCTCTGCGGACTGCAGAACCACTTTTCATATCCTGTCTATTTACCAAGGTGTGTTGACATTTAGGAATCTATTTAAACCCCTTCATATTTTTGCGTAGAACTTGTTTCCATTTATAAGGTTTTTCTAATTGATTCTGCCTCTTCCATCTAAGGTGATGCATATTTAAACTAAAAAGTCTACTTCTTACCACTTGATGTGAAGAGTTATGAATTTGTGAACATTCTCTTGTTCAAAAAAGTAGATTGGCATTTAGGTTTTATAGCTCTCAACGTATTCCCACCTACTCAAACATAAAATTAAATATCACAGCCCTGATGAAAAGCAACAGCTCCGCGCTGCTGATGTAAAGGACAATACCAGTTGACTGCATTTAGGCAATTCTTTTTTTTAATCATTGCCTAGTTTAAATAAATAAATCTCCCAAATTCTAAGAATTCAATTTACAAAAGTTTGAGTCAGAGTGGTAGTCCCTATGTACAAAATTGCTGCCAGAAATGGCTGTATTATTCTATGTGTTAAAAGAGCAGTGGTTTTTGTTCATTCACCCCTGAGTTATGTAGCAATGAMTCCAGTAAGTGGGATGTGCTCCTGTGCACTACTCAAATGAGTAAATGTCCTTGTTGCCTTGAACCTCGAAGGAGGTCTCACAGATATTGCTTACAAGCARTTTTAGGACACAGGACCCTGACAGATAATCTTTGCTTGTTGATCTGATACTTTTAAGATCGTGTGAAACCCTTGTAACCTCAGGTGGCGATTCAGGAGACACGGAGAGGGGGTGGAGAGGAGGTGATTCCCCCGTTACACTGATGCTGTGTAGCTCCAGTGTAAATACCTGCAGCTTGAGCTTCCTGGGAGGCTAATGCTGGGAGCTGTGTTCGTGTTTCATGCCAGTGAGGCAGGTGCTGGTGAGCAGGTCTGTGGTCAGAAATAAGGAATGCTCACTGAGTCTTTGAGTGCTGTTACATCCGTTAAGGTCATTAACTTCTGTCATGATTAAAATGGCACATAAATTAGAGGTTTGATCATTCTTCTGGGATGTCTTTGCATGCACTGAGCTGTGACTGTGGTGAGGTTTTCTCTGGTCCCACATTGTACTCTTGGTGTATAGATTGGGTTTAAGTGGCATCATGTAATGTTTCTATTCCAAAGTGTATRAATGCAAAGTAGTGTGGCCTTACCAAATAAATAACTAATTATTTGTTTGCTATTTTGCATTATTGTTTCAATGCTCTGAGCTTGAAATGATTGATGGTTCCAAAAAGACTATTAGGAGTGTTTAAAAATATGGGCACAGTTCAGAAGTTATTAATTTGAAAAACAACTGGAGAAGGAGACAGACTAATATTAGTGTGTTAATATTATTTATTAAACATGTGCTAAAAGGGGAAGAGAAACTGGTTTTATACCAGCAAATTAACACTCATTCCAAGAAGGTAGAGTATCTTGTTAAGGAAACTTCTACTTTCTATTTTTAGCTAAGTTCCTAGTGATAAACAATTGCTAATAGGGTTGATAACATGGGAGTTTTATTGTTAGTAATTTAGCAAAGTGCTTTGGCTACAAATGATATATCTATGAGGTGGCTTTGAACACTAATAATTAGTTAACTTGGTGGTTTTCTGTTTTGGGAAAATTGAAGTAAGATAGCATATTAAAGGCCTGCAGTGAAGGTCAGTTGTATTTCTCTTTCTTGRCATGCCTAATGCATATTTGCCACCTTTTTATTTCTATCATCTTTAAKACTTTGTTTTTCTTTATTTGGAAGGCTTTGAAACGTGTTTATCATTTAAAAGGCATTCAGAATACTGATAATATTTCCAGCACATTCTCTGCTATCAAACAGAAGGGGAATGGGGCACATTCTTACTAATTTTCATTTATAAGAAAGGAGTTGCAGAGCTCCTCAGTTAGTGGTTCCTGGTAGCTCTAAACCATGGTAGGAGTGTTATGCTAAGGATCAGAARTAATAATGTCTCATGAGCTGTCTTCTTTTTAAACTTTATCCTAGTTTCTCAACAGCCTTAGTTTGTAGTTACAGAAGAAGGAAATATGTATTGAAGAAATTGACAATGTCTAATTGTTGAAATATTTCTACATGTTGTGTAATAAGATGATTTTAAATTTGAAAAGGCAAGAGAAAGTGAAATTGAAGTGGAGTCTGGTGATATTATTTATTCCATGTCTAGAGTGTGCTGTTAACTTTTCATAGAAACAGAATAGATAATTTCTGTTCAGAACAGTTTGTTTCAGGGTAGAAAAAAGGATTTTAGCCAAGGATCTTTATGCTTTCATGTAGAAATTTATAAACTGGCAAGAGAACTTGTTCACTCAGTGAAAATTTTTCACAGAATTGATCCAGTTTACAAGCTTCTGAAAATCATTGTTTTCACRTAGCAGATTCTTTTAGTAGTTTTTGGCCAAAATATGAGCAGATTGCATTTTTACTGATAGAAATGTATGACTTTAGCACCATACTGTTGTTCGGCAACTTCTGATAGCAAGGAGCGTTGTGATTCTGGGCACTGGATCAGAAAGAAGTGAAACTGCATTTACTCCTCTCGTTGGCACCATATCCATATAGAGGAAGAAACATTCTGATCTGCAGCATGTAGAGATGTTTAGAAAATTTCAGGGAGATGCTCATGAAGTACTTGGGGTAAGGAATGCAACCTCAAAGCAAGACAGAAAAGCTGACAGAAATGGGATGTTGTGTGTAAGACTGCTGGGGCAGAGCTGGAGGGACTAAAACTAAGAGAATGAGAGGAGCAAATGTGCAAGCAAAGATGTAGCTAGAGTGCTGTAATCACAAAATAACCCCATGCTCTAAAAYGGGAGGTCCTTCAAATCCTCAGCTCTTCAGTGGATACCACTACAACYCACAGTAAACCCCATTCCCCTTAACATTGTGCTTCTTGAATRCAAAAGRACACTTGAGCCTAAAATAGTAAACAGTGCATGAAGTGAGAATGAGCTGTGGTTGCACAGATACAAATACTTAACATAGCAACCTGCATTTATGGATTGTTCTAATCTACCATTTCACAAAAGAGGATCAACATTTGGAATAGATTGCCCAGGTACCTACCAACTGCTAACCATGGAGATAAGTGGAACTTTAACTGAGCTGAGCAACGTGAGAGAACTCTGAAGTTGGCTTTGAGTAGGGASCWTGGGTCTYCTTCCATAGGCCTCTTCCAGCTCGACTTATATCTTAACACTTATTTGATTAAAGAACTTTCAGTTATTCTTTTTTTTGAAAGAATTTGAGCGCAGGGAAAACATAAATTGGTACTTCCTACCATTTTGCCAAACCCTAAAGGTACAAATCAGGAACTTGGTGGGATGGATATTGTTTCATGAATGATTTTCCASGAAATTCTCACTCATAAGATTACCAGGTTTCCTTTTAAATCCATGCTGAATTTTAGCACCCAGGATTCCATTTAACAACAATTTCAGAAGGTCAATCGCAGTGTGCCTTCTCTGCATCATTTTGGAATGTATTAGCTGATTTGACATATTAGTGACAAGTGCTAATGTAACACTTAAATTTTATGAAACAAAGTAGATAAAAATGGAAAAGCRATTATCCAAGTCCGTCACTAGAAAGAGTCATATTGGACAAATCACCGAGAATACAAATCTTAAAATAAAAGCTGAGAAAAAAARAAGGTTGATTCCTAATTAGAGCTTGAAAAGTGAGGGGAAAACAAATGTTCAAACTAACCTTGAAGTCAGTAGGGAAACGAGTGTGTTCATCGCTGAAATTATTTCCTGTGATTATGAAACATGTTTACTGAGTAATAATTAAACTGAGAGCACCTAATGAAAAGCCAAGGACTAGAATTGTGAACAAGCAGCTCTGTGATTATGCTGACTGCAGTTTCATTTCAACCTGCATCCACCAGTGCTGTTCACTTTGTGCTAGAGCTAAAAAAGAATGGGAGTGAAAAATTTTGTGGTTTTGGGKTTTTTTAGCCCTTCCACTGAACATATGTAGTGATTAAATATTGAAAAGCAATGAAAATGTTCATTGCTTCTGAAGATACACCTGGCGTCTTTCGTAAGCCATGTTGCTTAAACTTTCCATAAGTTTTGGTAATTTAAGATGCTTATTTTCCATGTGAGCTGTTAGTTTGGACATAGTAAATATGTCTGTGTTCTCTTATTTGAACACTCGCTAAGAGAAGCAAATGAGATATAAGTGTTTCAACCATTAGTTTCTCACCAGTAGTATTCTCATTGGGTGACCAATATATTTGATGTTATTTTGCTGCAAAATAATTCGTATCTGCTGTGTAAAGACTAAAATCTTGTGCTTAGTTTTTTTGTAACATGGCAGAGGCAGATTGTATGCTGGAACACGTACCTTATTTTCTGTTGCAGATCTGATCATAAGAGACTTTGTGAAATGTATGTTTTAGGACAGCTCTCTGTGTTTTTCTTGGATCATTTGTCAATATTCTACAATATGCCACTGTAAACATATTTAAAGAAGTGTRTTTGACACATTTCAAATACAGAAAAATATTTTTTACATCCTTTAGAAACAAATCTGATTAATTGTTACCGTGATTTACAGTGTAATCTTTAAGTCCAAACATAGAAATAATTGATGCTTTTTCATTAGAGTTTAACTAATTTATTCAGCACAATGATGTTTCTTAACATACTCTGATAGGTTCTAAGATTACTTGCAGATAAAACTACTGGATTTTGGATAGAGCTTTACTTTTTTTAAGGGCAAAAATGATTTGTTCAATTTACTTGTTTTTACCATTGAAGGACTTATTTAAAAGTTGTGCATGTCAGACAGTTTTGAGTAATTTTTAGGTTGTTCTCCACAGCTAATTTCTTTGTATAAAAATAAGGGAAGATACCTTTTACAATGGGTAAATTGTTTATGATAAATCATTTACTATTGTCATCTGTGGATGGTACCTCTACTAACTTTGTCCAGTTTACCACTGTCAGTTGGTTKAACTGTTGGATATTGTATTTCTGCTTCTCATTTAAAGATTTTAAATGTAATGATTAGGAATTTGTGACTGCAAGGGAACTGTAGARAAGCTCACTAAAACTACTGAGCAATACTGTCAGCTGTAAGGTATTTGAGACCTATTATTCTTTTTTTCAGACAGTGGTGCTTTCTGAGTTTTATATTAAGAATATGGGCATTGCTAGTGATTTGATCCTGAAGTTACAAACACTGGTGTACAGCATTCACTGCTGGGGTTTTGTTTCTGACAGAAAGCTGATCATCACACTGGGGAAAAAGCAGAAAAGGAAAAACGAATCTTCAGATGAATTGTCTGATGCTAAGCAGACGCCACAGCGGCCACTGAAAGATGAAGATTCACAGGTAAGTAGTCAGTATYCTTCWGATATAAATTTCTWTGTGTTRTTTCTGCAGAACKTTTTCCCCCTCTCYYSAGAAAGTGACACTTCCTTTGACACAGTGACAGTTACTCTCACACCTCTGTAGATCTTATAGGTAGAACCTTTCATCATGAAACACTTTYTTCAGTTGAAAGTCAGAAATTCATACAGGGTAGAATCCCCTTTCCATGTTGGGATGTCAGTGCCCTGCTTGTATCTGTTTAATTTCAGATTMACAGTACAGAAGCGCATAGATTTGAGACTGTAAATACTTACAGCTGGAAGTTMGACCTGATSCTTACTTGGGCTGAGTGTGAAAATGCAGAGATTGCCTAATAGAAAGGACATTTATCTGTGACACTGGCTCTGAGAACTTTTTGAAGGATTGTTTCAAGCTTTAATGTGGTTTTGGTTTGTTTTTTTTTTTTTCTGAGCTCTGCTTCTGTAGAAACTGAAAGAAGAGATTTCTTGCAATGTTGGATCTGAAGGCAGCAATGATCAATATGCTGATAGGCCCTAGTTTTTTGTTGAATACTTCTGAAGGAAGTGCCAGAKGAAGAATTGAAGGGGTTGAGTCATTCCCTTGAGGAGTAGCTCTCTTGTAACTCCCTTTCTGCAGTTTTTTCATAGATTGCCCTGGAATAATAGTAACATAGATAATTATTTCTAAAACTTGTGCACAAAGAAGCATGAACTGTTGATAAGAGATTATATTCTATTTATATGTGTATAAATAACAGAATAATAACTTCTTGCTTTAGGGCAATTTCCAGTAAAGTAAGGTTATGTGCTGGAAAGCACAGGTTTTATACTGCAGCAATTTCATGCATAGAGTYGAAATCAGTATTCAAAATAAGGTGCTGTTGAGCAAAAATTAATTGCATTAGTTGATGATAGTTGTCAGAAAACAATTACGAGATACTGAATTGCCCTCTGGTATTTCACAGATAATAATAATGCTGGAGGGGAAARGGGATCAGAAGCCATTTCCCAGAATGACTTTCCATTAACTGAAGTGATAGCTTGTCTTAGGTAAAGGTTACCTGGAAGGACCTRTAACTTCTYAGTACTTATCAGAYAGACATAAATTTGTGGCCCAACAAATATAATATAAAAGACTGAAGACCTATCCTTTCTTGAGCATATCATGGAATCAGCTGCTCCTGGTGTGAAGGGAGAAGAGGGCCGAGATAGTAAGAGACGGTGTGAGAGAAAACTTTTACTGCAGAATATCACAGCATTGCCCTGCTCTCTTTGGAGGAATGGGGGAAAAGCAGGAAAGACATAAATTGCTCTTCTTCACTAATTAATTTTCTCTTTAGTTTTCGAACTTGTTCATGATTTCAGTTTCAAAGAGCTGTTTCTAATTTCAGTTGCAAATGGCTGTTTTGAAGCTCTGGGGGGCACTTTTAGGTCCCCCCCCCCCAAATTCATTTTGCATGCTTAGTCTCACAGTAAGTGTCTTCCTTAAATACACTGACTTTTTTATTTTTAATGTGTGATACTTCATTTTGTGTCTCATAGCATTTGTTTATGGCCATGGTTTTCAGCCCAGGGAAATACAAAAAGTTTTTCCAAGCAGCTCAGATTATGTATTAATGTGTTGGAGAACATATGTTGATGTTTTGCTAATCACTTCATACTTTAAGAAAAGACATAGCAAGAAGAATTGAAAATGCCAGTTACATAATTTTGCATTGCTCATATTACCTGGCTTTTTTTTTTTTTTTTTTAAACCTACTTCTGTCAGCAAGCTATTATTGATTTAACTATAATGTGACTTTATTAGTGTGTCTTTAAATTAGAAATTTCTTTTGGTGCTAATACCCAGCCCCCACACACTTAACTCTTTATGGAAGAACAGCTCATCTACATGACTATGGAAAGCTCATGAAGTAGTATCATTTTTGCAGCTTCTCAAGAGGAATGGTCATACCCGTTCTTTGACTTCTACTGTAGGTTACTACTCTGTACCTGATATGTAGTTCTAAAGTACAKCTACATCTTTCACCAGATACCAGCCAGTCCAAGGGATGAATTAACAGTGAGGAAGAAAAGTTCCTGTGCTGCAATCTCACTGTTACTTAATATCTGCTCTGCAGAAGCCAGTGTGACCACAGGATTTTGGGTTTTGTCCTATTCACGACTTGTTCTCCCAACGGAATACTGCAGTGTAATATAACATTGCAACCTGCAGTGSATTTTCCTGCACAAAAATACCCTTTGCTGTGTAGCTCAATATAGTAAATTTGTTTTGTAGAGACTGTTTCATTTTGCTGATTTTATTTTTGTGATAATCAGTTCTCTAAAGCAGATTATAGTATYTTCAAATGTTAGCTGACTAGTTTGATACTGCTATTTTTATCCAGTGAATCCAATTTACAAATTAATCTTATGGTTAAATAGGCAGTGTCTCATATATTGGTATGGACGGGTTGGAAAGGTTATGCAATATCCTAATAATCTTAAGTATTTGAATCTGTGAGTGAGATGGAATTATTTGCTTAGACTGAACATTATTTCTTCAGTTGCAATTTGTTGTCCTCAGATTCTTGCAGAAACCAGAATGAAAAGTTAGAGAGCAAGCCTTGATTAAGGTGGAGGRGAAAACAAAGCAGCAGACTTTATTAGCCATCATGTCAGACTTCTGACCAATATGATGTAGTGCAAATCTTAATTGTTTTTTGTGTAGCACTTAGTAGAGACTAAGACTTCAGCTTATTTTATATCTTTCCCTCTAGTTCTGGAGTTGGACAGTAATACTCTGCAGTTACGCTACATTAGGAAATTGCTGTTGAAACACTGATGTTCATGGGAGATCTGTTATATCAGCTTTGCTCCCATACCCTGAAAAGAGTGTTTTGTGTTTGCTTTTGAACCCTAAAAATAGAAGTGCCATATGGTTACTTGTAACAGAAAATAAATATTTGATTGATTGAATGTCAGTGGATCAGAGAGGTACAGTACTTCACATTTTCTACCAAATGTTGGGCATTGGTTTTAGATACAGCTGAAGTATTGCTTAGTGTCCCAGGACATGCAGCTGGTGTTAGGGAAAATTTTGGGTAAAACCTCTSTCTTTTCTTTCTCCTGCATGGCAGAAGAGAAGATCGAATCGTCAAGTTAAAAGGAAAAAATATGCTGAAGAAGGAGAAGGGAAACAATCGGAAGAAGAAGCAGCTAAAGTTTCTGTAAAAATCAAAAAGAATTCAGCCCCTTTACCTGCTGAACAGCCTTTACAGTTATTTGTGGTAAGTAACAATTGGCTTGATCTGTGGGAACTTTCTATTTGTCTCAAGTAGTTGAGAGAATAAAACTCATAACTTGGAATACATTATTATTTCTAAGCCACAGTTTAGTGTGACGTTTTGCTTAGATCTTAAAAACTGGAAGAARTTACTACTTACTATTTTTTTCCTGTTACCAACATTTGTTGACTTAACTGAAGTTAGGAATGAGGATGAGACTAAGGATGGGTATAACTGAGGTAATTTTTATTGGCATAAGTATATGAGAAAGCTCTMTTGTAATGCTACCATGACTTACAGAAGCATAAAATTATTTGGGCAATCTCTGCTTACTGAGATTTAAAAAAGGACACCTCTCCCCACAAATCTTTCAGGTTTACACTTCAGTGTTCATCTTGTGGACTCAAAYTTACTGTTGAGCCATTCGAGGTAAACAGAGCAGCAGGGAAGAAAGAGGGGAAAAGTGTTTGAGATGCTTGAAAGAGTGCCAGAAATTGTAAGAGAAGGAGAACAATGGTATAATTGGGAACAAATCAGACAAGAGGGAAGGTGACTGAGTATTGCAAGCAACCTCTACAGATCATCTCTTTATCTCTGGAACTACTGCCTCAGTTGTGGCAGAGCCATGTAATCCCATCTGTGTCTCATCTAAACCCTGCTGGAATTCCCAGCCACGACCTTCTCTCTCTGATTCCAGAGCATGTTTGTCCCCTGTGTGCAGAGGAGATGGATCAGATTGAATTTGTCACATGCTGGGTTTATCTCCTCTTTTTTCTCCTGCCTGTCAGAGTTCTTCTCCAGTTCTGTATAACAAAATTCTGAGTATGTCCAGTGCATCAGTKTAACTCAGCAGGGCATTCACAGTGTCTGGAAAGCATCAGAACCCCCAGTGTTTGCACTGTGTGTTTGGCAGGTGTGCAGTGCACCYGATGCTGTTTGGAAGTGCCAGACTTGCTGTACTTTTGCATGTAATCCTTTCTAGGTAGAGACCTGGATTTTACATTTTACACCCAGCCTGTAAAGGAAGGCTACTGGTGGAAGTTAAATTTACCTTTATTGCTCATCTTCTGACAAGCCATTTGTGGTTGAAGGTTTTAAGCCTGAGAGAGAGAGAGCTTTTATAGTTTCATAATATCATTGTTTTCCCGTTTTTAYAGGAAAATCCAAGTGAAGAAGATGCAGCAATTGTAGACAAAATCTTATCCTCCAGGGTAATAAAGAAAGAAGTAAGTGATTGTCATGGAAWAAAATAGTTTATTTGAAAAAGGGGTCTGCATCTATCATTTTACATTTYCCCTGAATTTCCTTTCCTAGATATCTGCTGGGATGACAGTAGACACAGAAGAGTTTTTTGTGAAATACAAGAACTAGTAAGTATTAAAAAGTTGTTTCATTGGATGTGTTGACTGAACTGTTAAATCTCATATTTATATACTCAAGTTTTRTATTGTTTGAAGGTTGTTTTGTCATCTATCGAGATTTTTCTTTACCAACTTAATCTTTAAATTGCCAAGAATCTACAATATATTATTCGTAATAATTTTAAAATTGTCAATGTTGTGAAACGAGCTCTGTCCAATAAGCTTTTATTTGCCAAAACCCAGAATTTTTTAGAGAAGATATTTATTAAATTACAAGATATATTTATTTAATTCAGTAGGGACTGCATGCCTGAGGCAAATTTTATTTCATGAATTTAAATCAGAGGTGTTTTGTGAGCCTAGATTAGATTTACAGCGTTATGCATTTAGGAGAGGTTGATGTAATAGTTGGTCTTATTGTTTCAAAAAGAAAGAAAAAGCTTGTGATAGAAATGATTGTACGTTAAAAGCAGGAAATTTAAAGAAAAAAAAAAAGAAAATTTTTTTTCCATATTTTCTTATTTTTAATTTCGTATCTATTTTCCTGTCACTAATCAATTCTTGATGCTGAAAGTCCAAGTACATTTTTAATTTTACCTATGTGAATAATCAGATTTTTGCTAATTAATGTAATTTTTTTTGAGCTCTGGCTCCGCATGTTGGAAACCATTTACCTCTTTTTTTAAAAGGATGCAGTCTGTTTTTTCATCTGAGAATGAGTAATCCCCAGCTGTTCCTTATTTCTAACATATCTTTAGAAAGCTTAAAAAATGATGAAAATATACCAAGAAAGGGATGTGAGGAAGAAATATGTGTACTTGTGTAATGTAATTTCAGAAGGGCTCTCAAGGGGGGCAGTTAGGTTCTGATGGTTCCTCCTCCTGTGACTCAGAGCTTCTCTCCCAGCCCAATCCAGTGACA
>NW_026623272.1:2831821-2869541 GCF_030028575.1 Malurus melanocephalus | reverse complement strand
ATCCAATATATCAAGTAATTTATATCTCTGGGTACTTCCTGATAGAGGTGTCTGATTTTTAATTTGTTTAAACTCACTTGAAGTAAGCTTGTTTCACTTCTTAARACACATGAAARGAATTTGTAGATCTRTAGAGTTTTATAGATTCCRGCTCAAAAACGCTGCCTTCACTAGGTGCTGCAAGATGATTATTTGGGGGAATAAATCTTGCTCTTAATGGTGGATTCTGTTATTTTAACTGTATATTAAAAATAGATTGTAATCTTTTGCTTTCACCAGTGTGTTAATGTCAATCTCTGTGATTTTAGCTCATATCTTCACTGTGAGTGGGCCACAGAACAACAGCTTTTAAAGGATAAAAGAATCCAGCAGAAAATAAAGCGATTCAAAGTAAGGAAAGCACAAAGAGCTCACTTTTTTGCAGATGTAAGTATGAAATAAAAATTAAATAAGCTTTTTTTTCCTAAAAAAATTGTGATTAGTAGTTTGCTTTTATATAAAAGAGCTGATTGTTAAGAACTAAAAATGAGCCATTGGTGTTGGTTGCAGCAAGGGGGTGGGTTATTTAATGTAATTTTAAGAGCAAATCTTTCTGGAGTTGCTGAACTCACTTGACTTACATGGTTTAAAAGTAGAATTGGTTGAGTAACTACTTAGAAGTGGTAAGGRGGGAAGGATTATGTTAGTATGGCTAGCTTCTCATTTCCACAAGACAGCACTTAACCCAGAATGGCTGGATCTGGTGTCAAATCACCCTTCAGGGAGTGAAGAGAAGCAAGGGTGGGTGTGCAGGGGGCTGGTGTGGAATTCGAGGTTTGTACAAAAACCTCAATAATTTTCTACTACCAAATTAATTTTGTGTATGTTGAGACCAAGTCTTAGCAAATACCAACTATTTTTGCCTCTCTACTGATATTATTAATCTTTTACTGCAGATGGAAGAGGAACCTTTTAATCCTGACTATGTTGAAGTAGACCGGGTATTAGAAGTGTCTCTTTGTGAAGATAAAGACACTGGTGAGGTAAATATGTCTTAAAGCAAGTCAGGAAGAGACACCTCCAAAAAGTGTTTGACAATTATAATTTTATCAGATCTCAGAGTAACACTTTAATGATTCTAAAGCTTCAGTAATACYTTTAATGAGACATGACAATCTTGTCACTTCCTGTGCTAGCTGTGGATTTGAAACAGAAATCAGCATTTAATAGCTTATATTTTTATTARTATTAATAGGTCATAGTAGACAAAGCTTAGGTATTGACTGACATATATGTGAGGTTCAATAATTGCCTTGTGAGTTCCATCAAAGGTCTGATGCCATGTACTGTCCCCACTGATAGTGGCATGGGGTCACTGGTAATAAAAGCTTTAGGCAAACAGTGATTTACAAGTGGTTTGATAGACACCAGTGAACCTTTCCCTCTGTATTTATCAAAATACTTTTTTTATAATTTGAAACTATTACAGAATGAAAACATGAGATTAAAAAAAATAAATAAAAAAGACAGAAAAGCAAGTCAAGCAATTAAATTGCCAAAATTCAGAAAGAATCTGAGATGAGTGGAGATCAAAGACTGAGAAGAAGGTTGTTGATTAAKGCTATTGGACTATCTATGATGCTTATTCTGCTTGTGTAGATAGCAAAATGAGCAGACRTTTACCCAGTGATTTCTGCATTAATCTTCCTAAAGCAGAGTTGAGGGTTAAAATGGCATCTCATTGTATGCAGCAGATTTGTCATTATTAAAATTTTAGAAAAAATACATTGTCATAAGACTTGCCCCTCAGCTTCTGGAAGGATGGCTCTGTATTTGGTTTTTGAGTATTTATGTACTGAATCCAAATAAGATAATCTGCTTTCGTTCCATTTTTTTTTATGTATGTTGCTCATCTCACCTGTAAAGCTTTCTGTTTTGTTGATAAGACCTCTCATTTAGGAGCTCTAAAGGCTCTTTGGTTTAGGCCTTGGTAGCCTGATTTGGARATTGGAGGAAATGAACTGGGTAGCACTTCCATAGTTAGTTCTGCCACATTTCCACAAATATCACAAATACTGTGATTTATCTTTCCTGAGACTAAAACAAGATTTACACTGTGGGTAAGTGGACTGAGAAGTACTCCAGGGGTCTCCAAAAAGTGGCTGAGTGTGAGGAGTCAAGGATAAGTAGGTAAATAACAGGAATCTACAGTGAAAATTTAAGAAATTGTCAGAAATGTGCTTGTGATTCTAGCTCTCATGTAAGCAAGTTACTCTAATAGTAAGGCATATTAACAGTCTGTATACTAAATTAAAAACTGATAACATTCAGAATTTTCTTCTGCAGCCTGTTATTTACTATTTAGTAAAATGGTGTTCATTGCCATATGAAGACAGTACGTGGGAGCTGAAAGAAGATGTAGATCAAGCAAAAATAGAAGAATTTGAACAATTGCAAGCTTCCAGGCCTGACTCAAGGAGATTGGTAAAATTATATCTAATTTACTTGTCTGTCTTGGTAAATCTGATTTGGTTTTCCCAACTTTAAACTCTTGTGTTAAAACATAAGGCTTATTGACATTCTGTGTAAGGGATCTGTGTGCCTTGTTACCTAGGAATAATAAAATATTCAGCTAGGCATAGATAAGTATTCTTACCATAGTTGTTACTCCAAAAAAAACCAAACATTTTTGGTTAGGGAAAAACCTCAAGTGCTGTGGCTTTGAGCTTCTAACTGAGCAATGAGCCACACATTGAAACTGGCTATCACAGAATCTGAGCACCTTTAAAATGAACAGAATCCAGGATGACGTATTAACACCCTTTTATAGAGAAGAGAGTTAAATCTTGTGCCTCAGCACAGAAGAAAATTGGCAAATGAGATCTGTCAAACAGATTCTGTGATTCCTTCCTGCTTTTATTTTTCTCCTTGTCCTTAAAGAGCTAGCTGAAAGAAAGAAAAATACATGTTATAAGGAAGTGTGTTTTAACTTTAAATTATCAATCTTCTCTCTCCTACAGGAGGAGAAAGCAAAATAGTTCTATTTCAAGTGCTGTATATCATTGTCAGAGTAGGACATGTGTCCTGCGTGGTGTAGTACAACACTTGTTCACTTCTTTTACATAACTAAATATGCTCAGTGCTTTAATTTGGAGGCTTTGGAATTTTTTTTAATGGTTTTTCCATCTACAGATAATGACAGTAGTCACGATTAACATCTTCATATTATATTGAGTTCATTTTTGTAGTATTTATTTAAAATCCTGACATTTTGGCATGTGGGAAGAACAGCTTTTCTACCTCTCTTACCATATTTGGCTGTGAGAGAAAAAGATGATTAAAGCGCAACTGTACAACTGACAGTCATCCCGGCATCAGCAACAAGTATTTTTGCTTCAGGCTCCAGCAGCTACAAGAAATTATTTGCTGACTGCAGSCCTGCAAGCAGAAGCGTGGCTGTTCTGGGTGTGGGGGAGTGGACAGATGGCAGCTGGTGGGAGAGGGGAGGAAGCCACAGCTGCTGGGGAGGGACAGCTCCTGCTGTGCCCGGACCTGTGCTCAGGTGATGCTGAGAGAGAAAAAAATTCACATYGAGAGTTCAGAGCTGCCAGATAAACCACATGAGTCCCGAGTGAATGCAAGCTTTTATAAATGTTGAGAAGTGGGGAGGGAAAGGGGGGAGTACAGCTGGTGAGAAAGCTCTTGCTAAAATTACTTCACTTGAATGTGTGAGTTTGTTCACGGTGGGATGCAGGAGCTATCAGARGAGTTTTCTGCTGGAATCCCACCTAGAATCTGTCAAAAACTGCATGATTTCACTGCTAAGTTGCCTGCTAGGTTGGAGGCCAGGCTCTTCTAGCTCCAGGCTTGGGAACTTGTGTGTTTGTGTGTATATATGTAAATACTTTATATGTGATTTTTCAGCTCACCTGGGGCCCTGAAGGTGATATCCCTTGGTTCTGTCTGGCTGTTCTGTCATGGCCTTTGTGTCATGATGCTGATGCTGTCTTTGATCTGATCSCTTGATGAAATCTATTCAGGAAACTAAAGTTTACTTTTTGTATTCCTGGCTTTGGCTTCCTGCATTGGCTGAGTGACCAGCAGTGACSATGGCAAGGGCAGAAGGGAAAGGGCAAGATCACAGTAACTGTAGGTGCCCAGACTGCATCAGCATCCACACCTGCTTAAGACTTYAGGGATGTTGGTAATCCCAGATTCTCAGCTGGCTCTCTTGTCAGTCAGCTGCCTGTTCTTAAAGCTACCAAACTGAAACTTCATGTAGTCTTGGAGTTTCCCATGTAAATGAATTAGTGTGTCAAATTATTCTTGCAAAGGTATTTGCAACTTTTTTTTATAAACTAGTTGCTTGATTTTATTATAATATAGTCTTAAATTAATTTTAAAGGTAGTGATTCTCAGAGAAAAATAAATAGAAATTTCAGGTTTCTGGAGGCTATAAATTAGTGAGTGATGTTAACAGTGACACTTCATTTTTAAGGTTAAATAATAACATTCTAAATATAAAGTGATGTACTCCAAAAGTTGTGGGGTTAGATATTTTGGAAAAATAAAGCATKTACTCATCTGTACATCTATGAATCTTTCTGTTAAAGGACCGACCACCTCCAAACTCCTGGAARAAGATAGAACAGTCCAGGGAATATAAAAATGGCAATCAGCTCAGGGAATATCAACTGGAAGGACTTAACTGGCTCCTGTTCAACTGGTACAACAGGTATATGCATGGAATATTTTTTAATGTAGCTTTTGCATCWTATGGAGTGAAKCACYGTTACTGGGGATGAGCACTCTTAACTAAATTTATTGCAATTTATCTGCTTACAGCTGGAAGGGTGTAAATGGAATAAATTTCTCTCCCTTTGGGTATGCAAGTATGGTTTATCAACAAAAATTAACAAAATATTAAAATAATGCAACTAACATGACTGAAAATAAATTTTCAGTGGCTGTAAAGAAATTAGGACATAAAACAACCAAAAGTGCAAGCTTTCAGAATTTTTGAAACTGGGAAACACTTGGGTMTTTCAAAATGATTGCCAGAAATAGTATGTATTTCAAATAAAGTCGTCCCTTTTCAAAAGTTAGGCTWGTAAATAATTCTRTTATCTGTATTTTAAAGTTAACTTYTGCTCATTAATGCTATGAGGTATGGACAGAAATGTAAGCACTTCAAAGATCTTTTCCAGAAAGATTTGTTTTCTCTGTATCTACATTGAATTTCTGTTAATGAATCTTCCTGCTTGCTGTATTTCCAAAACACCAGTTGCGTGTCCCTTAAAGAGATGATAGCAGCAGGCATAGCATTTCACCATGCATGTTATTGATCTGCAGACAGAAATCTGATTTTATTTTCCTTTCAAGCAGTGCAGAGCTTGCTGCAAACAGAGTGAAGGGCTGGAATGTATGGCTGAGGGCAAGCATGGAGTGGTACTTCATGCWATAATTTAGTTATAAGCATCTGTCTAGTTCTGGAATCAAAAATAGGAATTTGTTAATGATGCTGTAATGCACTCCTTTCATGTGAGTGAAGCTGGGATACTTCCCATCTGTGWTTTCTAGGGAATCTTCATTAATTTCTAGCAGTTTTGTCAAGGTGAATCTGCATGTTTGAAACCTGTTTAATTTGAATTCCTTTAATTAGGGCAGAGGTAGTCCCAAAAGARTACTTTTGGAATATTTTTGTAGAACTTCACAGAACATTCCATTTTCAGTTTTTGCTATTGCTAAACAGGATGCCAAGCTTTACACAAATGTTTTGTGAGCATTGTTTCACCTTAATCAGGGAGTGCTTGGGAAGGATCTTTTTACAGTGCCTCAGTTTCAGCTGTTGTTGTAAACTGATATATTTGAGCTTTGTTTTTGTAAATTGTTCATTTTAGTGAAAGCTTCAGGGTCTATACTTTCTTTGATGGTAGTAACAAATGTTTTTTGCTTTCAGGCGTAATTGCATTCTAGCAGATGAAATGGGCCTTGGCAAAACCATTCAGTCCATTACATTCCTGTATGAAATCCTCCTGACTGGTATAAGAGGCCCTTTCCTGATCATAGCTCCCCTTTCCACTATAACAAACTGGGAGAGAGAATTCCGCACGTGGACTGACCTGAACGTGGTGGTGTACCATGGAAGTATGATCAGCAGGCAGATGATCCAGCAGTATGAGATGTACTTCAGGGACTCACAGGTACTGAGACCTCACTTGTGTGCAGTAACTTACACAAAACACGGTTCAGGTGGTAGTGATGACAAGGGTACTTGACATGAGTCGTGTGTTTCTCTTGRTGGAAGTCATTTCACATTCCAGGATGTTCCATATGAGCATCTTTAACATTTGCTTACTGGGTGAATCTGTGTGTTGTTTCCCTGTGCTGAGTAATTTTGCAATTGAATAGCAGTGACGCTGATGCTCTTGTGGAGATTAAAGTGTACACAGATGGTTGCAGTTGGGTCCTGAATTTGAAGAGTGGGGGAGGAAAAAAAAAATAGTAATTAATTAAGCTCTGCTACCTTTATGTAGCTGTTGATTTCCTTTTGATGGTGTTAACTGTGTACAGTTTGCTTTTTACTGAAATAAATACCATTAAATGATATGACAAGAGCTTTCTTTTTTATATATTGTGCATAATTTTTTAATTGCCATGGTATTTCTTCAAAATTGATAAAGCTGGGAACTTTTTATTAATTAGTGTTATATATCAAAATGACATCTTGTTTATCTAGTGAGTTGTTCTGTACTGCCTTGCTGAAGGCCCTACATATTCTCCTTGGCAGACCAATGGAGTAAGCTGGATAAAAAGTTTTTATTTAGTTCTCAGGTGATCGTCTGATTATATATGACTGCCAGTTGTATTAACATCATGTATTTTGATTGATTGTTTGATTGATTGATTGATTGATTGATTGTAGGATTTTTCCTGTCACTCTTTGAGATTTTCTCAGGGTTAAAAATGGTGTTTTATCTACATGCACCTTTTGAAACAGTTCTATTAGATAGTTGTAACTGTAATTCAGTGGTTAAAATTTTACTTTTGGGTAGATAGTACTGGATTTAGATCCATGAATAATTCATTAGTATTAGTTAGAAAGTTACAAAGATTAATAAGTGTGATGACARAGTAATTTAAAATGTAAAATCCAGTGTCTGGCTCTTGGCAAAATTTCAACAACAAAATCTGTAAATTGAATGGATGGGAGGGAATGTAACAAATTGTGTGTTGATGAATTTCTAGGGCCGTATTGTTCGAGGCACCTACAGGTTCCAGGCCATTATCACAACTTTTGAAATGATTCTTGGTGGGTGTCCAGAATTAAATGCGATCGAGTGGCGATGTGTTATTATTGATGAAGCTCACAGACTGAAGAACAAAAACTGCAAACTCTTRGAAGGACTAAAATTAATGAACCTTGTGAGTAACTATAGTTCACTTTTTGGGGTTGATTTTAGTWCAGTATGGTATGATAATTGATTAAAAACTTGCTTTACATGCCAGTCTTTATTGAGAGATAACTGATGCTCTTCAAGCATATGTGGTTTTGATAGCTGATGATGGTATATTTTTGATTAAACAAAATGTGGCAAGTTCTCACTGTAAGCRCAGTCTATTTTTGATGATATTATTGTATAGTTTGTTTTGTTTTGATTAGGATGAAAATAAAATCTAAAATTTGCTTTAGTGTTTGTGCAATGTGTTAAAATCTGGAAGGTATTTTAAGCAAGTTATTTAACAATAAAAGCATGCAAGTAGTATAATTTTAAACAGACTTGTTGTCTAGTCCAGTAGTTAAGATTTTGTTTTATACAAGTAAAGATTCTTAAAAGCAGATAGTATCATGTGTCAGATGCACCATGACTAGTTTTGCTTTTTTTTTTATTGCTTCATGATTTTCCTGAGTGTTCTCAGAAGTCATCTGAATTGCTTTCTGATACATGCTTAGTCAATACATCTCACAGTATAGAGAGGGATGATTATAAATGTGTGAATATTACAGGCAAAGTTGAAGTGTTCACTCCTTCCTTCGTTACAGATGTAGGAAGAAAAAATTCCAAGAAWAGCTACTAGAAAATACTTAGTGGCATTTTATTAAAAAACCTGCTTATCTGTATTACATGTATATTTAGTGATACACAGAACTGGTATTTTCAGGTTTTGATGCTCAGACTGAACACAAACATTTTTTCAAATGTCTGCAGACAATGTTATGTAAGGTTTTTTTTTTCCTTTTCTAGGAGCATAAAGTTCTGTTRACAGGTACCCCACTGCAGAACACAGTAGAAGAATTATTTAGCCTCCTTCATTTTCTGGAGCCATTGCGTTTTCCTGCTGAATCTACATTCATGCAAGAGTTTGGAGACCTTAAAACAGAGGAACAGGTATAAGTTCATCTGAGCTTTAGTGTTTAAGAGGGATTTCTTTTTAATTGAGCTACACTATTACCTTTTATGTTCCAAMAAACTTGTGTTCCCTTTAGGTTCAGAAACTACAAGCTATCCTGAAACCCATGATGCTCAGGAGATTAAAGGAAGATGTAGAAAAAAAGCTGGCTCCTAAGGAGGAAACCATAATTGAAGTAGAACTAACTAATATTCAGAAGAAATATTACCGAGCAATTTTGGAGAAAAATTTTGCTTTCCTATCCAAAGGAGCAGGGCAGGCAAATGTACCCAATCTGGTTAAYACAATGATGGAACTCAGAAAGTGTTGTAATCACCCTTATCTCATCAAAGGTAAATATAAGACTGATTCATTTTTAACTTCTTTTTTTACACAGATGTAAGAAGTTCTGTAATGTTCTTCAATGTGTTCTTCAGATTTTACAATGATTGGATTAGGTGGAAACATTTTTTTGATAGATACAAGGCACAGTTATGAGACAGTTGCATATCTGAGGCCTGGAGATTGAACTTGTTCTGTAGGATTTCACCAAACATTTAGAAACAGTTATTTCATGGAAATAGTGCAGCTCTTTAAAAGCAGTATGCACAAGAACTTTTAGGTCTAAGTTTTAAAATGGATGTTTCTTTCAAGTGATATGATCTCTGTCAGTCTTSATTGCTTTTCTCATTAATAACAAACTGATGTTTTTCATGACTTACAAGAAAATACACTTAATGCCCCAAAAGTTTTGGTTGTGGTTTCAGAAGAAATATTCAAAATACTGGTTTTTTTCAAAGACTCGTGACCCTTTTAAAACATCACAAAGACAAAAGAACTTTTTTTTAGTAGCTTTTTTGACATAATACTTGAGAATAAGTATTTCAGTTTTTGAAAGTTAGAGGGGGGTTTCACCTCATTCAAGGTGTTTTTTCTATGGGTTCTGCTTAAAAACTTAAGACTTGTTTTCAAAGCTGATAAAAATAGATGTTGTTGCTTAGATTTCAAATCCATCCAGAACTCTGTTCTGTCTCCATCAGTGCCTAAAGGGGGGATATTTAGAGTACAGCACTGATTTTCATAACTTAGATTTATAGGTATGTTGAGCTGTTTGTGTAGATGTACTTATAGGTATGGAAATGCATTCTTTGATAGGTGCTGAAGAGAAGATCCTTGGAGAGTTTAAAGAAACATATAGTCCAAGTGCTCCTGACTTCCACCTGCAAGCAATGATCCAGTCTGCTGGTAAATTGGTTCTTATTGATAAGCTTCTTCCAAAAATGAAAGCAGGAGGCCACAAGGTCCTTATCTTCTCTCAAATGGTGCGCTGCCTTGATATTTTGGAGGATTACCTTATACATAAAAGGTAAGATTCATATTCTGTATCCTGTAGTATATTGTTCTCTGMGAATTTTAGTGCAGGAGTAATGACAGCAGCACACCAAATCTGGGAGTTTTGTTTTTCTTTGTTTGCTAATCARTGTGTAACTGTGTGTTCTGGGATTGTTTGTTCACCGACTAGTTAAAAACTGCAAAAAAAAACTCAAGGGAGGTTATCCATGTGCCTTCAGTTTGTTGCTTTTTTCCATTAAGCATTCAATTATGTATGTACTGTTCATATATTTTCTGTCAGAAACCAAATTCAAGYTCAACATTGCTTGTTCAAACCCTAGGAAGCACTGAATGTGTTCCTTACTTRCACGGTGTTGAACTGGGACCAGATGGGTCCAAGATGCAGCTCTTTACATTCAATAGAATATAAAGTGATAAACAACTGGAGGTGTGGCTTATATTAATGGAAACGTGCAGATGTTCTTCCTGGCTTTCCTAAATTGCTTTGAATTTTGCAGCAGAACTGAACTGCCAATCATAAACCTGCTCCTTAGGCTGGCTTTTGCCATCATATGTAATTGCACCCTGTGATTATTGCAGACTGTTGGCTTCATGGAAACTAAATGCTTATTTGAGCATGTGACCAAATAAATATATAAAACCTTAAACTTGGTTGCAATTAGGAGTTGTTGTATCTGCCTGATAATCTATAAAAAGGCATATTTCTTGTTGTTCTACTAGTCATTGTTGCAATGTACATACTGCTTTGAAATGTGTAATTGTCAGTGAACTGCATCATACTAACACAGAGTTAATATGTTGAAAAACAAAAATGATTGATGTCAAGTCTTTCTGCAGTGGATACTGGAACACTAGATAGTAGATTATTGTAATACCTCTTCTAGAGATAATTTTATATTAAAGCTGTCTGTTTGAACTGGGGGTGCAACAGTTTCTATGTAATTTTTTAAAAGATTAATTTTAACTTCATAGTAGTACTTAAAATTCAGTCTGGAAAATATTCCTTTTACTGCAACATTGTTACATTTAGACCGGTGAATCACACCTATTGGTGGAATCTTTCGAAATCCATAGAAGTGAAATTTGCTCTGTGCTGCCATTTGATTAGAAATGTTGGAGTGCACACATGATCAGACTTAGCACTTAACAGAATTCAGGCCTGTAGGAGATAGGTGGCTGCCTGCCAAAATGCCTGTGGTCCTGTGGATTATCTGCTGTGCCATTTTATAGCTGATGAGAAGAAAAATGGTTGTGAAGGTTTTTGACTACTAGATGCACGTTCAGTGTTACAGTTTACAGCATACAGARATATTTGCTCCCTGTTTAAGCATTTTACTTGATTTGAAGTTTCAAAGCAATCTTTGTAATTTTCAAAGGTAACAAATGACAGTTTTACTTCAGGCTTTAAAATCTGCTGGGTTTAGTCTAGGAAGCCTTGATAAAGTCTGTTAGAGGTGCTGTCATGTCATTTTTGTTCATTTCTCTTAATATTTACAGAATCAGTAGGCAGTTTGTTGAGCGATAAGCTCACCAAGTTCTGCTTTCTGCTGATTACTTGGTTACCTGTAATGTGTTCAGACAGTTTGGTATATAATACAAGAGTCCACTGTCCTGCTTCTGTGACCACAGACAGGGATCCAAAGATAATATGTGAAAAACTGGAGTGTCCACATAGGACTTCAGGTTAGGGTATGTTTTAATGCAACCAAGTGCCATGGTAATACATGTATAATCAGGTAGTTGCTTAGTGGATAAAATGCAGAAGAACTTGTCTTAAAATGCTCAGTGTTTGGACTTGCTGATGTGTGTTAGTAGCACAGATATGAAAGTTCTGTCATGATTCTTCGTTATGTTGCCCCCTGCTCATCAAATTTAGTCTTTATCACTTYTATTCACTCTAAAGAGTAAGCAAGTGATCTGTTCAAATCAACCCTTAAACTAGTTCCAGAAATGGTAATGCTTTGTGTGCCCGTGGCCATTTGCAGGTATTTGTACGAGCGSATCGACGGGCGCGTGCGAGGGAACCTGCGCCAGGCTGCCATCGACCGCTTCAGCAAACCAGACTCAGATCGCTTCGTCTTCCTCCTCTGCACCAGGGCTGGGGGCCTGGGCATCAACCTGACTGCAGCAGATACCTGTATCATCTTTGATTCTGACTGGAATCCCCAAAATGACCTGCAGGTAAATTTCTTTGAGCGTGGTGGTAGTGTGGCCTAATTAAACCCGATGGATAAAAATTTCATTACTTTGAATATTGTCTCTGAACACACATAATTTTGAAACATTCATGTTTTTAAGGCATGTGTTCAAAGTTTTTTGATGGCTTCTATTCAGAAGAGATTTCATTTGGCTGGGAACTTTTTCTTTCAGATAGGTTACTTTTGAAAAATACGACGCAGGTAGTGAGTTGATAAAACCCTTAAGAATTGATGGCACTGTGAAACTGGGGRCTATATTTTGCATATACTGACTAACACAGTTTGTGGAAATCGAGGTGTTCAGTTGAAGCTTAATATTCAGAAAAGGTTTCATTTGCTTTAAGAGAAAGAGAATTAATCAAATCTAGGAATTGGATGCTGAAATTGAATCAATTCTCAAGTTGCAGCTCCAGATACCATWTTTATCTGGAGATAGATAACTTTTGAGCCACCAGGTCTTTTTACCTGGTGTTGCTGTGAGTGAAGCACCATTCCAGGAACGTTCAGCACAGATCATTCATCTACATTTTACTTTCTACACCGTGTTTAGAAATCTGTTCACATTGTGGGAAATGTGTGATAGCTTCTGTGTGCATAAATGTGTATTGATTCCTTTTGAGTTCAAGCTCCTGTTTTTGGWTTGGGCTACAGCAGAAACAGGTTTTTCAAAAATCAGTATCTTATTCCTAGGTAAGTCTAAATTCTAAATGCCCTCCTTTMTTCCTTCCAAAGGCTCAAGCCCGATGCCACAGGATTGGTCAGAACAAAGCAGTGAAGGTCTACAGACTGATAACAMGAAATTCCTATGAGAGAGAGATGTTTGACAGAGCAAGTCTGAAACTGGGACTGGATAAAGCTGTCTTGCAGAGTATGAGTGGAAGAGAAAACAGTGTTGGTGGTGTATGTAGATTTATTTCCTGAAATAACCTTCCTTTTACTTTTGYAATCATGTGGGAATTACTTTAAATTACAGAAACTGCCACTTTTCCCTTTTTCTGTCATTTGCATCTCCATTCTSTTTTCTGATGTAGACTAGCAGTATAGCTGATATAATTTTAAATACAGGCAGTTACTCAGATAAATCACTATTTCTTGCCTCATAAAGTTCAAGTTAGATAATACCAAAGTTAAAACCAGGAGGGAAGTTTCTCGTTGTTTCCTTGTCTCTTCTCATATTGCTATAACATGTTCCTTTAAGCATGAACASGTAATTTTTTTAAATGTGATTGTCWTGATGTTGMGAATAGGAAAAGCAAAAGAGAGGCATACTGTTAAAATGTCTACTGTAACCACTTAATTTATTATTTCAGTTGTCAGTTAGACTTTTCTCTTAGCTTTTAATACTCCAGATTTAGGCTTATAAATCATGAGGCACAGTTAGKCTGCAGAAATACGGAGAAGGGAAAGAGGAATAGAAAAGTCTTCAGCAATTTTCTTTCTTGACGGTCTAAACCCAATTTTGTTCACTCAGATCCAACAACTCTCCAAAAAAGAAATAGAAGACTTGCTTCGAAGAGGTGCCTATGGTGCCATTATGGATGAAGAGGATGAAGGCTCCAAGTTCTGTGAGGAAGACATTGACCAGATTCTGCAGCGTAGGACTAAAACAATCACCATTGAATCCGAGGGACGAGGCTCCACGTTTGCCAAGGTGCAGAGCAGCAAGGTGTTCTGTGACAGTACAGAGCTGTAAATTGACTGGATGTTGTAGAGCTTAGGCCTTACTTTTAAGTGATATTTACTTGTGTTTAATGCAAGTGGATGTTAGGTACATATTTGGGGTTCTTGCAGCTGCATATTTATGTTAGCATGCACATAAGAAATCAGATTTGCRCAGATGGATTCTGTAAATGCCAGGTGCAAGGAGCATGCTTCRGCAAAGATGAGTAATGGATCTGTGCTGCTTTGGAAAAGGCTGAGATACAATGAGCTGCATTAACCAAGGATATTAAAACAAATTTGGTTATAGATCTATTTGTATTTAGATGCATTAAGAGTAGAGGAAAACATATATGACAATAATGAATGAGGTTAAAAACTGTCAAGCTTATTCTGAAAATGCCTAAACAAAGGATATATTTTGAACCGTGAGCTTTTTTGGTAAGAATTGAAAAAGCATAATATGCAACCTCCTAAAATAGCAGTGAATGGAGATGCATATATGTACATGGGAAGGGGGCTGAGAATGTAAAATATCAAGCACTAAAACTGAGTTTGGAGTGTGGGCACTTCATGAATGCAATTGTGAAAATTCCAAAAGAATAAAAAAGACAAAGAAAAAGGAAGACTTAAAATACTGCAGTTGTGTATTTATATTCTTAAATTGCTATATTGAAAAAAATTAATTTATTTATTTGTTTATTTAGGTTTTCTTACATATTGCTGATTACAGCTTAAATAAGAAGTAGACTTCTAAAGATCATCATCAGTGTCWTTTTATCAGAAGAGTTAGAAAATTTTATATATATTTACTCTTTTCCCAAATGCAGTGTATCAGGGTTTTTTAAATGCCTTCTGAAATTAAGCTTATTCCATGCACTCAAGCTTTGATTGTTGGCAGCTTAAACRCCCCTTTGAAATTTCCCTCAAGCGAGTACTTCTGCATGAGATGAAATCCCCAAATGCTGATAAGCCTCTTCAAAAGATTCTTTTTTCTTCCATTTGAGTAATTTAGATTCAGACTTAGAAGCAGAAGARTCTTGCTGCTTAATGTTCTTCTCTCCTGATGGTGCATAAAAGTTCATTAGATTTTTCTGATATATTATGGATCTGATTTTTAAAAATTAAGGGGGAGGAGAACTTTTGAGTTGCTTTGCAGTGTAAGTAGCTTCTAAAGTCTTAACAGCTGCTTGGGAGGTTTTTGATGAAATAAGGTCATGCAATCTTCATAGCACTGAGGAGAACTACAAACTTTTGATGTATGATGTTGGTAAACTTTAGTTTGATTTGTTACAGGCTAGTTTTGTTGCATCTGGAAACAGAACTGATATTTCACTAGATGATCCCAACTTCTGGCAGAAATGGGCCAAAAAAGCAGAAATAGATATCGAAGCTATCAGTGGTAGAGTAAGTACTTTTTATAGTGTGTGTTTTTTCAAGTATGTGCTTGCTGTTGAATTCTGAAATTGCAGGTATGGGATTTCTGATGTGTTTTGATTAATATTTCAACAAATCAGACATTTTGTGCTGATTTGTTCATGGGCAGTCAGTCTGCTGATAGCTGTAGTATTTCCCATTTCCCTGCTGGCCTGAAAAARGTTTGGACATGTTTGATTTTTGTGAAGGACCTAAAAATGGTTGAAAGTGTGGAATTACTCTAATTGCCCCRTTTCTCTGTAAATCTTGGACTGGAACCTGCACAATAAGTGATTAAGACCTGTAGAAATTTTGTAATACTGAAATTTGTGTCCTATGCTTGAAGATATTCCCCATACATTTGGTTCAAAAGGGCCTCAGTGCCACTTCTTTCTTACAAAAACTGCAGCATAGTCTGTGTRAGTATTCAGCTCAGATGAGATATTCTGTGTTGTTTGTAGCTAATGTGCTGGCATTAGCATATGAAACTCATTTTTTTTTGCCTTAAATACCACAAAATTTTCTACTTACTCCATGGGTGGTTGCTGTGATGTCTTTACAAAACAGCTGTGAATGACAAGAAATGGGAATTGCTTTCTGAACTGAAGCCCTGTACTTAAAAAAACTTGCCAACTGTTTCTCTCATGAGGTTTGTTTGCAATTTTTCAGAACAGCCTGGTTATTGATACCCCAAGAATCAGGAAACAAACACGGCCGTTCAGTGCTACAAAAGATGAGCTGGCAGAGCTGTCTGAGGTGGAGAGTGAGGGTGATGAAAAACCAAAGCTCCGCAGGCCTTAYGACCGTTCCAATGGCTATGGCAGGACAGAGTGCTTCCGGGTGGAAAAGAACTTGCTGGTCTATGGGTACTGTGTACAACCTGCTTCATTCCATGAAGTGTTTTAAAAATATACTTTTTACATGTGATAAATTGTATTTGGGGAATAACTTTAATGTATATTGGCAATAATGTGGTGTGTGTGTAGAGAATGTGTTAAAACCAGGAATTTATCTTCCCCCTGTGTTAATCTTTCTGACAATTTGCAGTTAAAGAAACATTAAGAAAGAAGGGTRAAAATCTCTCTTCAAATGAGATTATAGCATTTAACATGGCTACTACAGGAGTCTCTCTAAAAATCATTACAGTGAGTGCTACAGTCACGCTCAGGACTCCTTAAAAATGTCAGAAATGAAGCCTTGGTAGGTAACTTGATTTTCATAATTGTAGAACATCTTGCACTTCTGTGAGGCCCAAATAGGAACTGAGAATCTAACCAGTTATTTTAAGCATACTGAAATCAGATAAGTTGATTTGGAAATCAAATATTAGGTCTTCTCTYACCCATCTTACAAGAAAAATAACTSCATTCTTGTCAGAATGAGTTCCTGTCAGTTTTGTTGTTTTTGAAGTCTAAAACAGTCATCCATATTTTGCACTTTTTGTTTAAAACTCAGTTTTAAACAAATGGAGTTAYGTTGCAAATAYTACTTTCTTGTTTCTACTCAGWAACTTAAGSTGAAARAAAAAAGTTGAAAGCTACGTATTTTAGAGAAAAATTCCATTTTGTGAGAGAGGTCCGTAGGCTACCCCAGTGTTTCACTTCCAGGTGCTGATTTGTGTTTCACTTTGGACTAGGTGGGGTCGGTGGAGAGAAATTCTGTCCCATGGTCGCTTCAAGAGGCAGCTGAATGAACAGGATGTGGAGATAATTTGCCGAGCCCTATTAGCCTATTGTCTCGTTCACTACAGAGGGGATGAGAAAATTAAGAGTTTTATATGGGATCTCATCACCCCAACAGAGGATGGGCAAACACGAGAGTTACAGAATCACCTCGGTAAGGACTTAACGTGTTTCTGCAGTTGAACAGCTTCATATGTCTGTGCCTGTGGTACTTGGATAAAAACAGCTGAAAATCCTCTCTGAATGCATCCTACTTGAAATAAATGGGATTTATTTCAAAAACACAATTGAACTGATGGGCAAAGAAGTGYCATTTCTGCTTTGCCTTGGGTATGATGGCTTACCCAAATGGTGCTCAGTGTGAGCTTTCATTTCATAAGAACCTATTATGTTTCAGAGTAAGTGATAGACAGCACACTCCTCCTTTTCCCCCCCTCTCCTGTTTTGTCCTTACTGGTGATATGTACTTTGGAGATGCCCCGAGACTGAAAAAGCTCAAATCCAGAGACTGATGTTAGTGTTGTTCCTGCACTGCTGGTCACAATACCTGTATGGGATATAGGAGCTAGAAGTATCATGGGCATCTGTATCTATACCTTTAATATTTTACATTTTATAGGCTTATCAGCCCCTGTGCCTAGAGGAAGAAAAGGAAAAAAAGTGAAGACCCAGGCTAGCACTTTTGATATACACAAGGCAGAATGGCTTCGGAAATACAATCCAGAACATCTGTTGCAAGATGAAGGATACAAAAAGCACATAAAACACCATTGCAACAAGTAAGCAGTAGCTGAAGTGTGCATGTCTTATGATGGTTTGTTTTTTCAAAAGTTTGGGTTTTTTCCCTCTAATTTTTCCTTGTCTTAGAAGACTTTAGCGTAGTTGTGGAGGTATGAAAAAACAAGTTTTAATGGTATTAGTTTGATTAGAATAAATAGGTCACAGTGTATTTGCGAGGTGAACAGATGATTTMGCATGTAAAATAATTCTGTTATAATTTTGGAGGAAATTGTTTTTGTCTGTGGAGAGATMTCTTGCTAGCATGTTTGGGATGCCCTGCAGCAGCCAAGGGACTAAAAAGAAGGAGTGCTTATCAAAGAAAGCACTATGATTGTTGCCCCTCAATCTTATATGCTGTTTCCCTGGCATGATTTTTAGGCTTTGGAGAATCTGAGCTACCAGCTTGTGAAAGCTTAGTCATTCATGGCTGAGAGCGAGCTTGGTTTAGATAAATTGTATTTCTGTAGCAAAACTTGTCATATTCTGCTTGTACAATTCATACAGCTGTAATCAAGAATTGAGGAAGAGCGTGGAAAAGTCATTGGGGTCAAGCACCAAATTGTAGATGAGAAGGAATGCAAAGGTTAAGGTGAAGATGTTCATTGTTAGCCCACTCAGTCCTCTCTTAAGCACATGTTCTAAGCAGGAAAAGGTAAATAGCAGTTTGTTCTTAGCAATATTTTGTGAAGCAAGTGAAGAGTGTTCTGCTGACCCTGGTCTTCAGGATTTGAAAGAAATTTTGCAAGGAAACAATTTGTAAATGTGACGGCAATAAAAACTCATAGGTTACCTGAGTTGGATGTTACCCCCCTGCTTAAAACTGATGGATGTTTTAGGAAAATGTCTTGAAATCTCTGTGATACTACAAAAGACAACCATCCCCAACTATTGAAAACTTGCAGAGTTCTGATATTTGTATTTCTCTTTTTTGTTTGTTTAGGGTCTTACTTCGAGTGAGAATGCTGTATTACTTAAAACAAGAAGTCATTGGTAATGAATTCCAAAAGGTCTTTGATGGAATTGATGCCAGGTAAACTATAGAGTATTTTTGCTTGGTTATTTCAAATGTCAGATGAAAATTCAGAAATCTGTTTAGACCAAAATAAGAATTGTTAAAGCTAAATATGTTTATCCTTAGGCTGTGTGAAACATGTTTTTGTTTTCTTTTTGTTTACTAAACACTTCATCAACTTGACATGAGGAAGTCCTGATTCCTCTTTATGAGTCTAGCTTTGTAAATTGAAATAATGTGAGTCAAATAGACTGAAAAAGTGAGTGAAAGATAGGGTTGTGTGCTTCACATGCTAATTGGCAGGTTTCCCCGTGGTTTTGGCTATGTGTTGTATATTCCAATAATGTCTTTATTTTTTACTTACTTTTTTAATGCAAGTATTGCTGTTTGGAAATTCTTGAACTCACTGGTACAGGAGCTTGTGGCAGATGAAAAGTTGTAATTTGATCCAGAAACATTAGTGAAAGGAGAGTCCCTCTCATACTATTAAACACAAACACATATAATCCTTGGTCTGCAAAGTTGTGCAAGCACAACTGGGAGTTGGGAGTTGGTGAAGCCCACTGAGAGAGGACGAATGTTATATGCTGATTCTGCTTTTCTTTTCCTGTTACTGGTCTCTCAAATACAGAATACCAATCCATCTGGTTGTTTTGTATTGCCATGTAAAGTAGAAATGTACTAAAAGAATGGAAAAATTTTTTCTTCTCTGAATACTGTTGATGTTGGTGTGCTCTTGGTGATTCTCTTTAGTGAAATTGATGTTTGGGTTCCTGAGCCAGATCACTCTGAAGTTCCTGCTGAGTGGTGGGATGCAGAAGCAGATAAATCTCTCCTGATTGGAGTTTTTAAACATGGTGAGTAATGACGGTGACTAAGTAGGTGCTTCCCTACCCCCAATATGAAAAACACCCTACACTCAATTTTTTTTTTTTTAATCAAGTACTCTGGTAGTTGAGTTTTTGCCATTTTTTTCCTTTATAGGTTATGAAAAATACAACACTATCAGAGCAGACCCAGCTCTTTGCTTCTTGGAAAGGGTTGGCAAACCAGATGAGAAAGCAGTTGCTGCTGAACAGAGAGCGAATGATTATATGGATGGGTATGGAAGGGAATGTTTTGGGGCCTTAAAGCAAGCAAATTTGAATTTATGTTCTGTGCCTTATTCTCTTCCAACTGGTGTTGCATGAGTTTGATGTAATTGTTGTGAGGAATACTACTTCGATTTTATTCCCACGGAGTGGAGAAGAGGGATGGTATAACACAACCATTGAAGTTTTGGATTTAACAGTTAGGGGGAAAATGCAGTAACTTGTTATTAGCAAGTATTCTACCTTGTGTTTGTTTATTAAAAGTACTACTTAGACACTGAAGTGCAAAAGCCTTCAGGGGTGGAGTGCTGCAATCCTGTTTAAGTTGATTTCAGGTCAGCTTTTGGCGTCTTAGTCTTGGGTAGCTGACCAGTGACCCCAGCAGATCAATGTGAGAATTACTGATAATTGCTGAAAGAGGGAACTGCTTTTATTCATTGCCTCATCAGTGAGGGTTTTAGTTGCGGTCATAAAGAATACTTTTGAATGAGACAGTGAACTGGGGGGAGCAGGATTCAAGCCAAGGATGCCATGAAATATTTCTTCATTTCAAACAGAAAGTTAAATATAGTATCTCACTAAATTTAAATCAGTGTTGCTTAATTGAAAAGAGTGTAAGAACTTGTAAAATATTACTAAGATGGCTTGTTYTGTGTTGAMATTTTAACAGGGATGTAGAAGATCCAGAATATAAACCAGCACCAGCATTGTTTAAAGATGACATAGAGGTATAGTAGGCACCAATTTATAGCTCCTTTTAACACTCATTCACTTAGACACTTCAACACACCTTCAATTCTAATGTAATACTTCCACCTTTTTGTTGAGTAAACAACTACATTTTTTCCTGTATTTCTCTAAATTGGTAAAGCTCACTCTGCGTGTTTCTGCAGTTTTCTGGGTGGGTAGGAATGGTACTGAATTGTTGCATAGTTCTATTGTATGGCTCGTTAGCCATATATCCAGCTTATGTGTTRCTTTTGTTCTTTGTCATGTTCATAAGTTGTCTCCAAGATGTAAGTTTAACATAAGTCTCTGGAGAGGGCTGTAWTTTGAATTGTGTTTCACTTTTGTTTTTTTGCAGGATGATGTTTCATCCCCAGGTGATCTAGTAATAGCAGATGGAGGTAAATGCATAAAACTTCCAATCTGAGCCAGTTGCTTTTGTGTTTTGAATTGTGTTTAATTCTTGTGATTCTTAGCTAAAATGTGTTTGGATTGCTTAGTGTAGAACCTGCAGTGATCATCTTTATTGATAAACTTTCTTTTTCCTGTGCCTTGGTTTTTGTTTAGATGGACAAATGATGGAAGGGGACAAAATCTATTGGCCCACTCAGTCTGCCTTAACAACGCGTCTTCGCCGCCTGATAACAGCTTATCAGAGAACAAGTAAAAACAGGCAGGCTCAGCAGATCCAGCCAACATTCCCAGTACAAACCAGTATGATGCAGCCTCCATATGAAGAAGCTGCACTAAAYCCAAAGATGGCTGCTAAGATTGAAAGACAGCAAAGGTATGTGCAACATGCAAATGCACTTTTTGAGTCCACCCTTATGTAAAAAARTGGTAAAGACATAATAATGTATGAAACAGTGAAGAAAATGACAGAATTTCACATCTTTTTCTTGCTGATTAAGATGGACAAGAAGAGAAGAAGCTGACTTTTATAGAGTGGTGTCCACATTTGGAGTGGTGTTTGACCCTGAAAGAGGACGGTTTGACTGGACCAAGTTTCGAGCGATGGCTCGGCTGCACAAGAAAACGGATGAGAGCTTGGAGAAGTACCTGTATGCATTTATGTCAATGTGCAGGAGGGTCTGTCGTCTTCCCTCAAAAGAAGGTGGGTGTGYGTGTTTTTACTTCTGAAATTTGTGTTGTCAGTGCTTACCTTGAAAACGTTTTTCTTTCATGTGTTAGAAAATAAAAACGGAGGAGGAGAAATTAAGGAAACACATTGAGAGTAAAATTGAAAGCTTATAATTGGGAGACRTATATTAACTGATTAGAGTCATCTACTTAAAGTACTGATTTACTGTTTTTGGCAGATTCTCATTTGTGTTGTTTTAATACAGAGCTCGTGGACCCAAACATTTTTATCCAGCCCATCACAGAGGAGCGTGCTTCCCGGACTTTGTACCGCATTGAGCTCCTGCGGAAAGTGCGAGAACAGGCTCTCAGGCACCCGCAGTTGTACGAACGGTTAAAGCTGTGCCAGCCAAACCCAGACCTACCTGTCTGGTGGGAATGTGGGACTCACGACAGGGATTTACTTATTGGAGCTGCGAAACACGGAGTTAGCAGGACAGACTATCATATTCTTCGTGATCCTGAACTCTCATTTATGTCTGCCCAGAGGAAYTATAATCAAAACAAAGTGGCTCTCTCGAGGACTTCTACTCCACTCTTGCACCAGTACCAGATGGCATTATCTGCCTCTCCTCTTACACCTCAGTCAAGACTGTCAGATGCTAAAGTGAATGCTTTTGAGGACACAAAAGCTAAAAATGAAAATCTGAAAGAGGACCCTCAGTCTTCTGAAGAGGAATCTATGTCTACAGAGGAGACACAGACAATAATGAAATCTGAACCTCTGAGTCCCAAAAACGGCACCCCAATACAAATTACAGACCACAGACCTAGTGTGAAGGCTGAGACAGACAGGCGCATGGTGGCAGCAAGGACAGAGCCTCTAACACCAAACCCAGCTTCCAAAAAACAGAGAGTCAGCAAAAGGGGGTCTGACTCTAGCTCTGACTCAGACTCTGACTCAGATAGATCATCCTGTTCTTCCAGGTCATCATCTTCATCCTCTTCGTCTTCCTCGTCTTGTTCACACTCTCGATCTGGCTCTAGCTCTTCATCATCTTCATCTTGTTCTTCAGCATCYTCATCCTCCTCCTCATCGTCCTCATCATCATCGTCGTCGTCATCATCATCGTCTGAAGAGAGTGATAGTGATGAAGAGGAGGCACAAAAACGTGGTATGTGTGTAGTCTTACTTCTGCAGTATAACTCTTACACTAATTTATTCTTAATGGAAAAATGTCTAAAAAAGGCTATTAGATCCCACAGAAGTAMACTTTATTAAACATAAAGTAAATGTAAATAGACGTATTTGCTTGATTCCTCCAAGTGAGTTGGAAGCATTTCAGGAATACTGCTTTTTCTTTGCTTCGTATCAGTGCCTTGGGTGAGGTCCATAGGATGTGTTGACTGGCTGCCTAGCCAGGGTTGCTGTGCATGTGGTTTGTGTGTGGGAGAGTGAAATGGACAATGATTTTTGGAAATATATTGTGTGTGTGTATTCCCTGCTACTGTTTCTTTCTAAACAGAGATTTTTTCGGTTTCCCTGTTTGTTTTTTCCACCCTTGTTCACCTGTCTTTGTAGCTTCCTCATTGTTCTTTCATGAAACCTGCAGGCTTCCTTCTGTCCAAACTCTAGAGTCATGTCAGCTACTTTCTCTTGTGAACTGGAGGTGCCCAAACAATGTTCTTGCACTGAAAGTTTGCAAATCCTTCAAAACTTCAAAAAAAATTTCCTTCTTGGGCAATATTGAGGTGACTTCAGCACATAGGACCTCATAACACACAGTGAAAGCTTCAGTATAGAAGCAAAAACCTGATTACGTGATTTAAGGCTTTTAATAACCCAACCATTCATTATTTAATATGCTACTTACTTTRCTGCTGTGAAGTGTCCTTTACTCTTCCCCACCGAAACTCAGAATGTGGAAAGATTTCTATAACGTGTGATACAAAAGGTAATAGAGAAGGGAAGAAAATGAAGGTAGGCAGTGGGATTAAAGCATAAGAACCTACTTTTTCCAATACCTTAGGGGAAAAGGTATTGTGTTGGTAAGATGGATCTTCTTGTCCATGGAAATGACAAATGGAAACCATGGGGTTAAATTACTGGGGAAATGTTTACTAGCAAGTAAAATGCCACTTAAAGAAAATTACTAATAGGCTGCTGCCTGTAGCAGGAAAAGGACATTTTCAGTGGAAACGGTTGTATGCAAACAATCAAACAATGAGAGCAAAGAAATGTATATATAACATAAATATTCAGTTAGAGATTGTGGATACTGTAACATGTTCTCCAAGTCCAARTATTAGGCTTGTTTGTGTCAGCCCAGTCTGTTTAGGCAAATAATCCTGCCTTTCTCAGACTGCAGAATCCTGTAAATCAGTTGGCTTTCTTTTTTTTCTTGTGATTTTGCTGGTGGTGTTGAAGAGATTTATAAATGCTGTAAAGTTCACTTAATTTCATATGCATTTCAGTTTTAAGCCCAGGTTTTATTTCATTGGTTGYACAGTGTTAATGACCCTTTGGCATACTTTACACATTTGAAGCATCTCTTGAGGGATTGCTGGATTCTGTCAGATGACTCAGTACAGAGCTATTGTTCAGGATAAATTTGGCTTCTTTASAGCTGACCCTCTTACTCCTTGTGCTGATGTAGTAGTGTTTTCAGGCAACACTTTTTTTTTTTGTTTCAGACTGTCCCCATGTCACAGTGAAACCACTATTGTTGTCTGGATGAAGGCAAAAGTGAAATACTAATTGTGAGAGGAATATAAGGAAGTCAAAGGACACATTGGAAAGATAATAGGAAAAAATCCCCAGTGATTAAAAATTGAAAACTGAATTACGCAGGCACACATGTTCAGGACATGGAGCATCCAGCATTCCATGCAGTACATGAAACAGGCTGTTCTTTTAAAGCACTATCCCAACAGATGTGCCATGTGCTGTTGATAGACACCTTTGATTTCAATTTAATTCTATACTTCAGTGAATATTGGCTTACGAAAGAAATATGTTTAGTGAAGACTGTCTGTTAGCTCACTCTAAAGTATATCTGTTTCCAAATAGGTAAATGTTCAACATCTTAAGCTTCGAAATACAGAATATGTGTGGAACTTACATCCCTAGAAAAGGATCAGCCTGAAAAACCTAATAGATTAATTGTGCAGTTTAACTTTGTGTTTGGACTTTCTCTGAACATTGTTGTGTGTGTTTTGTTCACCTGAACCTCTTACACTGAGTGTTTAACTCCATTACAACATACTGATTTTGCTGGTTTTATTTAGCAGAAGGAACTCCRCATATAAAAGCCTATGATGAAGAGAGTGTGGCCTCTCTGAGCACCACACAAGATGAGACACAAGACAGTTTCCAGATGAACAACGGGACACCAAATTCTGGTTATATCCTACAAGGTGGATACATGTTGGCTGCATCCTACTGGCCAAAGGCAAGTTCATAATGCAACTTGGGAAACTAAAGTAGTGGTTGAAGGTGGGCTCTGACATTAGTATTCTGTTAAATGTGGACCATGGAACAGGGGAAGTAGCTGTAGTCTCTGAATTTCAGAACGTTTTAGTTGTTGGTGTATTGGCTCCTCTAACATGCATGTAAATCAAGATGCTGCTTTTTATAATTTTTGAAGGGCATCATAACTTTCATGTCACAGGTCACTGGCACGTTGTGAAAAATTACTTTCAATGTGTAAAAAGTTGACCTTTATCAAATGTAGGGGAGAGTCTTGAACTCAGAAGGTGTTTGCTTACAGAACTTGGAATTTAGCAGTCACAAGTTTTATTTGACAAATCACTGTAAAAGGATCAGAAAATCTAGTAGTTTCTGGAGTCTCGCTGTACTTGGCTGAGTTTGTTGGGACTTGAGAAGTGTGTATTGTGGAGGTGTGTGAAGTGTTATCTGTGTTTGGTGTCTAAAGAAGGGGAATGAGGAATAATATGGTTTTGAGAGCTAAGAGGAGACATGAATAAAAGGCTGTAGATTCAGTTTTATAAATGCTGTTTGCTGTAAATTATGGTCACAGGTTCAGATACTACCATCAGTGAGTCAAAGCCACCTTTAACCAATGCTGCTTTGGTAGTTATCATACTTGTTCTTTAAAARTAAGTGAGATAGTGTATTTCAAGCATGTAGATATGAGATTACATATTTGTTTAAAAATAAATAGTGAAATTAAGTACAGAGGTAGCTTTCACAAACTTACRGTAATGTGTTCAAATCCAAAATCTTTAAGTCCAAGTTCAGTGATGAAAGTATTGTCGCTTCTCTGTAGAATAAAGGGATAATACATAAGTGTAACAGTGCTGGTAAACATGGGCCTTACAGAATGATTTTCTCTGTTTTTCAGGATCGAGTTATGATTAACCGACTTGACAGTATTTGTCAGACAGTGTTGAAGGGTAAATGGCCTTCAGCCCGAAGGAGCTACGACAGCACTACAGTGGCATCATTCTACACCACCAAACTCCTGGACAGCTCAGGGGCAGCTGCAGATTACAGTGAGCCCAGTGCACCCACACCCCCTCTTGCAGCTGTAAAAGAAGAATATGATCAATCACCCCAGCTGTCAAAGGTGAAGAAGCATGTACGAGAAAAGGAGTTTACAGTGAAAATCAATGACGTATGTTTATTTTTATTGCCCTAGGACCTGGTTGCGATTGCGGTGTGCGGCATGCTTTACCTGCAAGTGGCTGCCTGCTCTCACTCTCACTTCCTTCACACACTTGTTTGTGGGTATTTGGGTCTGCTGCTTCTGGGCACTGAGTGTTTGGGATTTGGGTTTGGTTTTTTGGGGAGGGGGTTTTTATGTATTCTTTTTTTCCTTTTTTTAAATTTGCATAAGCCACTGGAAGGAATCATTATTTTTCTCTCTAAATTGAATTTTTGCCATTTTGATGCTTCCTCAGMCAGCTTGTTTTATGCTGTTTCTAACAAATCTGGTTATTATAAAGAAGTATTTCTGTTGTTCAGCTTTTTTTAAAGATTTCAGCAARCAGTTTCTTGTTTCATGGTCTTTTAGGGGACTAGAAGAAAATTTCCTGGTTTGAATGCAGGCTAGAAACTTCAAACATTTTATGTATCTGTAGTTTGAGACCTGTTCATTTTAATGAACATTTAAAAATACATGAATATTTGCTTTTGTGGTTGGGTCTAGGACTGGATTCAGGAGGTAAACAGCTCACCAGTGCCTGGATTTTTCAGTTAAGATGAAATTTCTGTTCAGGTTTTGGGTTTACATGAAAGAGCAAGATTGTGTAAGGTCTAACACAGTGCTTTCATTCTTCTTCAATTCTTCTGGAGTAAGTGTATGTGAAAATCCTGATTATGAGGTAGTTATTTCTGCTTCAGCAGAAGCTCTTCTAACCCTGGCATTTATTTAACAGGAAGGTGGTTTGAAATTGACTTTTCAGAAGCAGGGACTGTCTCAGAAAAGGCCATTTGAAAGTGAGGAGGGTGCATTGGGTCAGCAGCAGTATCTGGCTCGGCTACGTGAACTYCAGAATGCTTCAGAAACCAGCCTTGTCAACTTCCCCAAATCATTTCCCAAATCAGGTATATGAAATACCAGAGAGCATAAGAGTAATCTAGTATTTAATCGTCTGAGTTCTTGTGTTGATATGCATGGATAGGGAGTGGAGAGAGATGTTTGCAATGCTGTTGTTCTAAACTGCAGTCTGGATAAATTCTGTGCAGTGTGGGGACACTCTCCAGTTTGGAGTGCCTGATATTCTATCATAGTGTCAATCACAGCAGTGTTCATTTATTAGAGTGATGCCATTATACACTGTAAACCTCCTTCAGAGAAGATCTTAATAATTACAAAATGCATCACTTTACACTGACAGTAAGCAGTTTAACTCAGAACTTATTGTGGCTACTTTGTAATAAAGATAAAGAGTTTCAGATTTATGATTCTGGCATTTTGCACTCTTCATAATCTTTCTTGTATCTCACGTAAAGAGAGAGTGGAGGACAATGATCTAGAATCAATTTTTGACTTATAGCCAAAAATTTATAGCTGTGTTTCATAATAAAGTAACAGTGGGTATACAAGTAAACATGAGCCTAAAGTAAGGAGTCAACATTTGGATTAAAATACTTGAAATTATTAGAAATGAGTGCTTGATTTAGGCCAGCTTCTGCTTGAATTTTGCAACATACCATTAAGGTATTTTTAAACACGTATTTGGGGATGTCTGCATCTGTTTTTGTGATGTCAACAGTTTTCAACAGCTATSATCCTTGTACAGATTAATTTGGAGGGGGTGGAGGAGCAGTAATGAAATTTTCATAGTAAAGTGGCTTTCAGAGCCTGATATTCATGGTACTTTAACCAGTCATAAAACAAAGAACAATTTATCTTAGTTGTTATATGTAGAAATTATATGCATTCACACTATTCCAAGTAATTTTATTTCCTTTTTTTAAATTCAGACATGTTTCTCTTTATAAACAAGCGTCTGACATAAGTTTTATTGCATTATTTATTAGGTACTTCCAGTCACTTAACAGCCAGTGCCAATGGAGTAATAGTTGACAGTCAGCCTGTAGTCAAAAAGAGAAGAGGAAGAAGGAAGAATGTGGAGGGGGTTGATGTCCTCTTTATGAATAGAAATAAACAGCCTAACCATGTAAGTAGACTTGATTTTGTATCCAAAAAATTAAGATCAGTATTATTATTAGTGCCTTAACTGAGCTTAACCAGCTGTCCCTGTTCAACAAAAMCTTGYAGTTAAAAYTTTTGGGTTTGGGATTTYTTTTGCTGACAGYTTATGACTACACAGATGAGRACTGGTGGAGTGTCATTAAATATTAGATATACACAATATTGATAACTATTGATAACTATTCTTAAAACGTAATTTTAATTCTGATGAACTTAATGTATTGTTAAAAATTTGTGGCTTAATGTGGCAGCACATTTTGACATGATATTATCTGTAACCTCTGTTATGGGACGTAATTGGTCAGTGATTAAAGGATTTCTGTGTCATGAGCAGTGTGCCCAAGTCCTTAAGTGTGACCTGCAGGACTGTGGCCTTTATTGACTCATACATGAAACGATTGTGATGGTTTTGTTTTCAGTGCAGAATGTAGTCAGATRTTTTTAATTTCTCCAGGTTAATCCAGGTATTAACTCCTGTCAGGTYGCTGCAGGAATAAACCCAGCACTCACTTACACGCAGTCCCAAGGCATGCTTGATGCAGAGAGTCCAGTTCCTGTTATTAATCTAAAAGATGGAACAAGGCTTGCAGGTGATGATGCCCCCAAAAGAAAAGATTTAGAAAGGTGGCTTAAAGAACATCCTGGATATGTTGAAGATTCAGGAGCTTGTATTCCTGTGAGTATTTCTGTCACTTCTCCCTAGATAAACACTAAAATATTTCACATATGATGTGTTTGGATTTGTATTCTGTGTTACAGGGAATTATTTCCTTGTTCTTTTGTTCCATTTAGGAGAATGAAAATGTCCATTTCTTTTTACAATGTGATGTGCAAGCCTTCCTTTAGTCTCACAAATGTAATTGCCAAGAAAAGCAATACTAAATCAAGACATTTGATCTTTGTATTATTTCACCTAGGATGTGAAAATTTATCTAGGATAAGAAAAGTCATTTTACTATGATATTAATGATGGGAGCTCAAAATATGTATCAGCATATTTAGTGATGTGCAAGAGGATTCAAGACTTTACTGTATCTCATATGTACATTGCAGTGTTGCAGTAGAGATGTTTGAGTGGGCATCATCTTCTCATTATGTTACTTCTGAATTTGAGATTTGTTGATGAACAGAATGTGATCTGTAAATCATACCTATAACATCTGGARTAACAACCTTACTTCTCCCTGAAGATGTTATGACACAGAACAGCAGCACTGTTCCAGACAGTTAAAGCACTGTTAAAAAGTGAAAAATTAGTAAACCAAAGCAACAGGTAGATGCATCAGAGAGATGTAGTGCTATTTACTGGGTTGCTTATTATATGTAATTAGGAAATAGATATTGTTACTGAAACATTTCCGAAGTTGAAGTTGGCTTCAAATTAATGTCTGACTCAAGAGAATGCAGAGAGATCTTACTGTTTTTAAAGCAGTTRTATCAGAAAGATAATGGCTTTTATTTCCTTTATAACAGAGGATGCAGCTGCATGATGGGAGGCCCAAACAAAAAAGACACCGTTGTCGAAACCCCAATAAACTGGATGTTAATAGTTTAACTGGTGAAGAACGTGTTCAGCTCATAAATAGAAGAAATGCAAGAAAGGTATTCATTATACTGTTCCCATTCTGATATTCTGCAAATGAAAAGTTACTCCAGMGGAAGAACTGGACATACTACACTTGATAAAATATTCCCAGTATACAAATAAAACACTTTTGTTTTAAACTTTTGGCACAGAGCTAAAAAGTCAGTTATAATCTTCTGATAAATGTTTTGCAACTATGAAAATGTATAAGATACAGAGAGAAACTTAGCCCATGGTTTATGTTCAAATGGAACTGAACACTCAGTATGATGCAATGTGAGTTTAAGTTGCAGTTTATAGAGAAAGTTAAGCAGAAACTGTTATTTTTTTTCCTTTTTTCTTTCTGGATCTAAATACCTCTGATTAATTAAAAAGCTGACTTTCCTGCATATATGATTTTATTAGGATATGCTGTTAAACAATTTCAACTTAGCCTTTTTTGCATGGAGAAAAAGCTCAAGAACTTATTTCACAATGGCAGAGTCTCTTAAAAGAAGTATTTCTAGAGGTTGACTGAGATGATAGAATTGGATTGATATATTGAAACACGGAAAGTTTAACAGGATCGTACTTACAACCTTGGAAATACTTGGACTACTGTTGTTCTCTGTTCATGTGGTTGCTCTTCATGCATGTCTAAATAAACTTCAAATATTAAACATCAGTGAGAATGTCAAATATTGAAGTCACAAACTATGAGTTTAATAGAGGAGTTTGAATTTATGGTATATAGAACAAATCATGTACATATGTACCACCAGGAATCAGCCAAAAGCTGTATCATGCTTAGCAATAATTTGAGGTGAGGCTTTATTTGTACTGTGTTATTTAAAAGGTAAAAACGAAACAGTGTCAGGTATTAATGTTGCCCCTTTTCTGATCAGTTGTCACATATTCACTGACTTCTRTCTTCTGCTTCTCAGGTTGGGGGTGCATTTGCTCCCCCTCTGAAGGATTTGTGCAGGTTCTTGAAAGAAAATCCAGAGTACGGAGTGGCTCCTGAGTGGGGAGAAGTTGTAAAACARTCTGTGAGTATTTGCAAAATAAGATAACTRTGACATGAAATGTATYRGAAAGGAAACAAGGCAAACAGAAAAAAAAWYSMWKKMARRRGKKGTGATTTTTGTYTCTSGTATTATATTAACAGCAAACATGAGTCAGTGTCAGTTTTCTACCAGTTTAGTTCAGTAAATGCTTTGCTGGCACAGCTGTAATAGGAGAAAGGGGTGGAACAGTGACTGGAAGCCCCAAATTAGAGATTTGGTTGAACATACTGTAATACTGTGACTTTTTCATGTCTTAARTGTAGCCTTAGTGGTTTTTAGGAAAGATACTATCCCAGGAATTACATAAGAATAAGAGTACTTTCATAAAGTTACAGTTAGGATGAAAAAATGCTTAAATTCAATTATATTTAGTGTGCAGCTTTGAGAAATCAGGATACTGAGGCTACTATGCATTAGTCTTGCCTTGAAGAAATATTTTGAACTTCAGTAAGTTGTGTTGTATAGTGTATACCTCTGAACAGAGGTATAAATAAGAGCAGAATTTGAGAAAGTAATAGTTATCCACAACAGAGAAGAACAGAACTTGAGTTCTGTATTCCTCTAGTTGTATTAAGCTAATACARATCAAGAGTTATTTGCTGGGGGAAAAAATGGCGATTGTTCTATGGAGTTGAGTAATAATTGATCTTATGATTGACATTTTAAAAAGGAAATTTCAAGACAATACATTTCAAAGGAAATACTGGTATTCATTGTGATTCTTTCTTTGTTGTTAGGTAGGAGGACTTAAAGAGTGAAGTAATATTCTACAAATCCTAAATGGAAGTACTCTGAATTTAAGTTAAATTCAAGTAGAGTCTTCATTGTTTATTCTTCAGTTTATGGATGAGAGGAAATACAAGGACATTGAGGAGACACTGGCATTAATAAAAAGGGCTCAGAGATTGTTGGTCTATATGCAATCACACATATCTAACTTTAAATTGAAAACTAATTAAACTGTGAAGAGATTGCTCTGAAATATTATCACAGAGCAATGCTGATTTAGATCTTAGATTGGTCTTGCTCCTAGAATTAGCTATATTTGGCTTGGTGTGCCAGGAAGCCAGTAAGGATGAGTTAGCAGAGGGTATGAGAAGATCCATGTGTAGCCCTCACAGTGGAGAATGGCCTTTAGACATTTGGGATGTGGTAGCACAGATTCCAGGGAGTTGTGTGGAAATTGGGCTGCTGTCTCAGGATCACCTTGGACACCATTCTGTGCCCTTGAGTCCCTCATTTGCCTTTCCTTTGCCATGTTTAAGCTCTCAAAACACACTAAAAGTGCACACTGTGTCTCTCTTAGGGATTCCTCCCCGAGGGCATGTTTGACCGKATCCTGACGGGCCCGGTGGTGCGGGAAGAAGTGAGCCGGAGGGGGAGGCGCCCCAAAAGYGAGATTGCCAAGGCAACAGCAGCTGCAGCAGCAGCCTCCGCTGCCAGCGTGTCCGTCAACCCCCTGCTTGCCAACGGATTGCTGCCAGGAGTGGATCTGCCCAGCCTTCAGGCCTTACAGCAAAACCTGCAAAACCTGCAGTCGCTGCAAGTGACGGCGGGACTGATGGGAATGCCAGCTGGCTTAGCTGCTGGAGGAGAAGCCAAGAACATGGCTGCCATGTTCCCCATGCTRCTGTCAGGGATGGCTGGATTACCAAACCTGCTGGGCATGGGAGGACTTCTGACAAAGTCCACAGAATCCGTTTCGGAGGAGAAAAAGGGAAACGATTCAAAGGAGACAGATGCAAAGAAAGAAAGGACAGAAGACCAAAATACGGATACTGGTGGTGAAAACTCAGTTTCAAGTTCTCCTTCGACATCCTCTGCCGCTGCAGCTGCCAATCCTCTCTCTCTTAACCCTTTACTTTTGTCCAACATACTTTACCCAGGGATGCTTCTCACTCCAGGCCTTAATCTTCATATCCCAGCTTTGTCTCAGTCTAATATTTTTGATGTACAGAACAGTGAAAGCAATGACACAGGCTCAGCCAAGCCCACAGAAGAAAAGGAGGAAAATTCTAGGGTTAGAGATCAGGAAGACAAAGGGGGAACAGAGCCAAGCTCTCACAATGAAAACAGCACAGATGAGGGTTCAGAGAAAGCAGATGCTTCATCTGGATCTGACAGTACATCGTCTTCATCTGAGGATTCGGATTCGAGCGATGAAGACTGACYCCAGACTCTGCACTTAAATTATAAACTGATTTTGAATTTATTCTTTAATTATTTCATTGTAAATAACCCAGTGTTGAGTGCATCAATGATTTACTGACCGAACATTTCAGTATTTGTTTAGAAGTGCAAACTGCTTTCAGAGACGTTTTGCATGTAATATTTCTTGAAGTTCATAAGTTTCTGAACTTGTATGTACTATCAAATACACAATGGTGTAAAATTACAACAAAAGGCATTATAATTTTGTTGGGGGGTTAATTTTATGAAAATAATGCTCAAGTAAGAGCTGTATATTTAATATATTTGCAGTGAACACAGAATACTTTATGCATATTATTGATTTAATTTGAATATAGTTTTACAGCCTCCTTGACACTTATAATTTACAGATCAAAACTCAGCAATAATTTGGGCAGCTAATGAATGTCATGAAAGCTGTAGAATCTACATCACCATCCATTGCTTTAATTACATGAAAATGCTCTAGTGTTGTGATGCACTGCTGTTTCCAATTCAGGTACAAGTGTGTTTAAAAGAAGATAAATTTTTCCCAATCAGCCAATTAAACTGGCTACCTGTTACCTCAGCTGAGTTAGTTTAGGAAGTTTACATTGGTTTCTATTACTTGTTTTCAGGTTTTGTTTTGTTTTTTAAAGACATCCTGTATAGCATGTTAAAATCTGAGTTATTTGAGGTAAGACTGTTGGGGTTTTCTTTCCCCCTTACTACATCTGTTCTCTTTGACAGCAGTAAGGGGAAATAAAAGCAAAAACTGTCTTATCTTACGCTACTTGGCACCATGTAGATCTATTTAGTTTACACCTTGCAAAGTTTTGGGCTCCTTCTGCAGAATTAAAAGTCCCAAAATGAGGAGTAGTTTCCCCAAGACTCAGAAGAGGCAAACTGTCATAAAGTGCCACTGAAAAGACCTTTCAACACTGCATAATTCATGTAAAAATTGTTTGTTTGCTTTGTTTGTGTAGATTTCTATTTGTGTTTTATGTCATAAAAACCTCCTGGAGTTCCCAGTTAATAATGGTAAATAAAGTACAGATAGTTTTGAACTCCTTCTGAGTTTAAACTTCTCTGCAGATTTAAATCTGGCTAAATATTAAATATTATCCAAAATCATTATTGGGATATCACTTCATATATTATGCTGAGTTACCCACTAAAGAAAAAGCACTTTGAATAGTAAGGAAGACAAATTATTCCTAGCAACCCCAGTAACAGGGCTTATGGCATCTGTTTAAGTCCAAATCCTTAGAACCCTTTRCTATATAAAATCTGTCTAAGATTTGATGTGTGATATGATTCCTCCTTCTTCTTAAGCTGCTATTACTCTGACACGGTCGAGGCCCATATTCACATTTTCAGAACGTCTGAACTGACTGAGACTTCAGTTGACCTTGGTTACATCATTTGCGGTCCAAGAATAGGCAAGTGTTAAGAGAAAACAGATACAGGTACTAGTGAAAGTCATGGAAAAAGCTTTACAAAGGGATAAATTAAAAATAAAAAACAAAAACTGTATATTTTGATATAGTTCTGTTGCTTGCTTGTACAGTAAAACAACTGTGTTGTTTTTTATCAAGAWCTTTACCAATGAAATATAAGTTTCTATGTGCAAAATAACTAGCCCCATGATTAGAAGCAGTATTAGATGTAATTACACAATTATACAAGTACCATTCGGATTGTGCTGGTTACGTATTTTCCCAGATAGTATTCTGATTTTTGGCCCTTCATGCAGTGTCTTAGCAATAGTGAAAATCAAAAACTGCCAAGAGAAGGGGGTAGCAATTCATCATAAAAATAAAAAGTATTTCATATTTAATATTTTGCCCTTTGTAATATAGCACTTTTATTTAACTAGGATGCATCTCTGAAATAGCCAAAGTTTTACAAGCAGTTACTAACTTCGTTTGCTGATGGAGTRTGTCAACAATACCATCACTTCCCACCCTTCCCCCACAAAACAAGTCCTAAATCTTGTGGCTAAAACCTAATTTATATCAGATTTATGAAATAAAGTATTTTCCTATTATGGTCAAGTAAGTTTGGTTACTGTTCTAGTGATTCTTTCTATGTAATAAGGCAATTACAGTTTCAAGTRATGAAGGCTGGTGTAGACTTGAACATAATTATATTTGGGTTATTTTTCATCAGTTTGATCCAGAGGGGGGAAAAAAGTGTCCCATTATCAGCTAAACTATATGCAAATACGGTTGTATAAAGTTAAGGGTTATAAGGAAACCTCAGTAGAATTACACTAATACTGAAGTTAAAATTAAAAGGATATCCAAGGTGATGATAAAGTGTGTGTTGGTAGTTACTAAAAAAAACCTTAGCTGTTATTGCCTTGTATTTCTATCCCTTGTTTCAGGCTTCATGATCCAAGTCTTAGTCCAGGTTTTTTTTGGACATTTGCAATATTTGCCAGTTGTGTTCTGTGTAGTCTGAATTTGCTTTCTGTAGTTGAACAAGCGTCTTAAAAAGTCATTTGTAATTTATTGAATTACTTTCTATGATGTTCTATAGAGCAAATGGAAGTTTAATTATTTTTTATTAAACATATTCTTTGACTACCCGTGATGTCGGCCTCAGTATGTGAAAGTAATGCTGTATAAGGATTAAACATGTATCTTCCAGCAGCAAAAGTCAAGTTTCAGTGCTAAGTTTTAAAACTGAAATTATTCTTAAGACCATTAAAAAGCCCTGCAAACAAGCCATGGAGGTAACACTCACACCTGCTGTCCAAGACCATGGTTTACTGTTGTTTAATTTTACTGGGAATCCATTGCCTGTAATTCACTGGTCTTTCAAACAAAACCAGCTGTTTGCTCCCACCCTTCAGTGCTTTCGGTTAGAAAGGAATATACAGTCTAGGTTCTGGTCCAGAACTTACCTTATTTTAAATAAGCATGTTGGCAGTGAAGTACCTTTTCAGTCTTCCTTTTTAAAACTTGCATTACTTTTCACATATTTGCTAAGTCTTATAATTGTGTACACAGCAGTGTACAGGGCACAGACRTTTCTCCTGAATCCAGATTGTCTCTTGGTTGTCTGGTGCCACCTTGTTTTAGCGTGGCATTGCATTTGAGTGATTCAATGGTATCCTTGTTTATTTTAGTCTGAATTCTTCTTTCTGAGCTTCTGTTTCCTCAGATCTCTACACAGGTGATAAAAGTGCGCATACACATGGAGCTCTCAACTTCTCATTTTTTCCTTGGAAATCCTACAAAATGTCTAGTAGTATTTTTCTTATTTTTAGAATCCAGTCTTCTTTATTTATAAATTAAGATGCAAGGCTCTATTTTTCAATGACACTATTCCCAAGGGACAAGTCATCTAGGAATTATATTGGTGRTTAATTTCTTGCACTCCTTTTACATTTTTCCGAATGGTATGTGGGGTGTGATGATTAGATAAGACTCTAAACGAGGTGTCCAAGGCCAAGTCCATCCTGTTTGTTTAATTCTGTGTCTGAGAAAATTATTTGTGCCATGTTACTTAGTAATACATTTTAAATAGATTGCTCAGTCTGACAGTGCTGATCACCCATTAAAAGGAAGGTCTAATTCAAGCTGTAGTGAGATGAAATGTGCCTGGTGTTCAGAGTTAATGTAAAGGGATCTACACAGTAGTGTTACATGAAATTATTTGTAATGTGCAAGTTACTAACATCTAGTTTTACAAGCAGTTTCTGATCTAGCTTTATCGCATCTATAATTATGTTCCACATGAGCAGGCTGTTTTAATTGTGTGGGATTTACACATCTGTAGCTGACCAACATTTAAATTTTTTTATCTGTRTGTTGGGATGATGGGCTGATGCTGGTGTCTGCAGAGGAGACTGTTTGTACTGGTGTAGCCACGGGAGTTTACAAAATAACTGTCCTGGCTTATCTAAATGTCCCTAATGTTTTAYACCAACAGGCACTATAATTCCTTTGTTAACATTTAGAGAAAAAGGAAATAAAGATAATAGCTTTCCAGGGTTTTTTTAAGATTTTTTTTTTCTTTAATGCTGCTTCCTTTCAGGTTCTCTCATGCAAGGAAGGAAGGAAAATGCWATGCCCAAGATCCTGCCGTGAAGTTACACTGCAAAATGAGGACTCGTTTGCTCTGCCTCCTGTGTGCTTCCAGTGTGAATGAGACATGACTGCACAGTTCTCAGTAGTGTTCCAGGTAAAGTTTGGGAAATTCTTGGGATTCTTAACATCAAACACATTATCATCATCTCTGTCTTTCCCTAGTATTCACCAAAACCAGTAATAGTCCTTGCACCTTTTTGTGTTCTCAGAGGGTAAAAGCTTTTCATTTGAGAACTACCCTTGAGCTCCTCTGCCTGACACTAGATAGCATATTCATAGGGAAAATCTCTGAGACCTCAGGACAGACTTTTTCCCTGAAGCTTTCAGYGTTTCATGAAACACCAGTAATACAAAATCAATTCGACAGAGTAAATAAATCTCTTTTAATCAAACTTAGCCTATTTTATTGATCACTTAATTGCCATGTACCTGCTCTAGGAGTGGCCTCTCCTTAAATCTTTTGGGATCCTCCCCTCTGCTCTGCTGGGATTTGACCAAGGGAGCGCGCTCTTTGTGTCTCTTTCCAATGTGTTGCTGTTAACACTTTAAAAACTGCAATGAGTTGATTGACTTCCAGTGATTGGGGTAGCCATTTAAACGTTTTGACTCAAACAAAATTGCTGCAATAAAAGAAGAATTTTGGCCTTGTTTGGATTTTTTTTTTCTTTGTGAAGGCCTAAAGCTGTATCTGAAGAGCCAAATGCAGTTTCTGTTTTGAGTGTGTGAATGCAGAACTGATTGTGCGTGTGGCTCATACCTTTCATTGTCCG
>NW_026623272.1:2643268-2829871 GCF_030028575.1 Malurus melanocephalus | reverse complement strand
GGGCGAGGACGCGGCCGGGGCCGAAGCGGGGCCCGCGGGGGGCGCCGCCGCCGCCCCTTCCCCAACGGGCGAGGATGGCGAGACCCGGCAGCGCTACGAGGAACTCTGCAGGAGCCTCAACATGGACGAGCGCGCCCGCGCCGAGGCCTGGCTGAGCTACCAGAGCATGAGGCGCAACTACACCCTGGAGGTGAGGGAGGGGCGCCGGGACCCCGGGGGGAGCGCGGCGGGAGGAGAGCAGTGAGGTGCSGAGGGAAGGGACGGCCGTGGAGGCGCGGCGGCCTCTCCCTCGCACCGCCCGGGCGGCCGGGAATAAACATCGYAATTCCGAGTCATAGCGGCGCAAAGGTGTTAAAAATGGAAGCGCCGCTGTCGCTGTGGTCTTTCCGCCCCCAGCAGCTCGGCCGAGGAGCGGCACAGTGGCCTCRGCCAGCAGCGCTCCGCAGCTGCGGGGGCCCGACGAGATGCCCAGCGCAGGTGATCACACTCAGGAGTTGTTTATTAGGGGCTTGCGCGGCCGCGGCACGGCCCGGACTGGCTGGTGAAGGGTAAAGGGTAAAAGGTGAAGAGTTGGTCACGTCGTTCTTGAAAACAGGAACACGCGCTGACGCGCCCGCGGAGCTTCGGAGGCGCCTTTGATCGGTGCCTTCCTACAGTAAAGGTGGCGCTTGTGATAAACCTCGGGGGTTGCTCGGATCGCCCGGGCGGCTCTCGGGGCAGTCCTGCTCCCCARGCAGCTCTGTCACACCGCGGACGGGCTGCGATGCTCGGCGAGGAGCCTTGCCTTGCCCCGAAGGTGTGCGCTCCCCCGGCCCCGTGGTGTCAACGTAGCCCGACAAAACTAGAGCATCGAATTCAGTTTGGTTCTGTGTTTTACACTTTCTTTTCCCTCTAAATTGTTACCGTTTGATCAAAGATGGAGAATAAAATTTCAAGTGTTCGTTGGATTTAACTTCTGTCTTTAGGTACCAGACCGAATGATTGTTCTGCTGTGTAATACAAAGCAAAATGGAAATTTTGTTTTTCTTTTCCTGGTGTCAGTTCAGGGCAGAGGACTGTTTTGTAGTAAGAACTGAAGCCTTTTTTTTTAGCCTTTTTTAAAAATCAGAGCAGTACAAAATGTTGTAGGAGAAGAGCAGTGCTAAAATATATTGSTACACTTTAAGCCAAGTGTGAAATTTATAATGGTAACTGGTAATTCTGCACCTTCGGTGCAGTTCAGTGTTGTCTATTTAGCACCTGTTTTGTTGCAGTTAAAAACCCAAAGCACAACAGAACTTTGAAACACCAAATCAGCTTTGTCACTGAACAAACAAACTTTGTTGAACTTGAACTGTTCAGGACACAGTTCTTTTCCCTGATGTTTTTCTTTTCAGTGAAGTTTTTTAGATGCCTGATGTTTTGATTCACAGGGAAATGACATGCATTGGCTGGCTTGTGCCTTGTACGTGGCTTGCAGGAAAGCAATTCCAACTGTGAGCAGAGGAACAGCGGAAGGAAATTATGTATCCTTAACCAGAATCTTGCGCTGTTCTGACCAAAGGTAACTTTTATTCTTGCTGACTTTTAAACACTTATAAAATCTTAAAAARTGCTTATCACCTTGTGAAATTTGGAAATGGAGGATAAAAGCTAGATGTATTTCTTGTTTACCACTTTAAAAGATAGAATTTATATCACTGGAATGTTTGTGTTATAGCTCACTKCCACAGAAGTAGGGCAGCTCCTTTGGCTCAGTACTGTATTCAGAAAAACCCTGTTTTTTAAAATAAAAGATTGACTTCCTTCACTCAAAGGAGAAAGAAGTCAGTCACTGAAGAACAGTCAATTTTTGGAGTGTGTAAAGTGTGAACTTGTTAACACGAGAAAGCATTTTTAGTTCGTTGTGAAAATACACAATTTAGCTCCCTTTTTGYATAAGAAAACTTCACTTTTTGCTTGTTATTGCTAAAGTCACTAAATGAGGTCAGAATMAGATGAACAAATTTTTATCAAATGTTTATGTCCATAAGTATTAAAAGAAAAGCTGAAACAATTTACTTAATTTATTAGCAATCTCATTGTTTTCTAAAAATGTAGTAGATTGGTGCAAAAAGGAGAGAGAATGCGTATTTTCTCCATTTCCTCTACTGTTGAAGCGTTGCTATTGGTTGAAACAGTGCAAAAACGGTTCTCTGTAACTTTCGTTTTCCAAATCAGAAGTTCAGGAAATTAAATGTTGGTAAATTGTTTCTGTGATTTGGGCTATCAAAGACTAATAACACTAAAAAGAAGATGTAGGTGAAGAAACAGAAAAGGAATTAAAGCCAGATTTACAAAGTGCAGTTTGCAAAAACTTAAGAGGTTTTTTTGTACTTTGTAGAATATTCTTAGCACTGTGGAGCTCACAGTTCATTTTATTTAAGTTAATAAATTATTCAGAAAAACATGAAGCAAGTCTGATCTTAGAATAATCTGACTTTTGGAGTTGWTTTTGTCTTTGTGAGGAAATGCCAGACTCGTGAGTACACAGTTAACGTGGTTATCAACCTAAGATCTAAAAATATTTCACTGAGCTGTCTGATCTCATCCGTGTTTATGGGTGAAGGACTGGCTCCGTGATCGTTGTCATGTTTGCAATGCCACCATTTCATCAGTAGCTTGGGAAGTAGAAGTTGTACTTCCATTGAAAATGTATATGAGTTTATTCCTGCAGAGAAAACAAACTGCCTTTCACATCTCACTTGTTCGGTATTTTCAGCCTGATCGAGTTTTTTAACAAGATGAAGAAGTGGGAAGACATGGCAAATCTACCGTCCCAGTTCAGAGAGCGAACGGAGAGATTAGAGAGGAACTTTACAGTGTCTGCAGTCATTTTTAAAAAGTATGAGCCCATTTTTCAGGACATTTTTAGGTATCCTCAAGAAGATCARCCTCGTCAGCAGAGGGGAAGAAAACAGAGGTATGTTTCTGTTATTTCCAGRCTGAGTTTTAGACCATTACTTAGTGAAAATAGAGTGAAGTTGCTTGGTTGTTTTTGTTGTATTTTGACTGTATTTTTATCGATTTCTTTGTAATATCAGATCTGTCCTTGCTTGAGGTAATTTTTTAATCTCTCTTTTGGTTTCAGATCTGAYAGGGACAGGAAGTCCCAAAGCTGCTGAGTTTCTGATGATTTGAGGGGTGGGGGAGAGGGGACAGATATCAATCAGCCTGTAGATAAGGGAAGAACTAGTATTTCTGTGATGGGAGAGGCAGCAAGAATTTAATGATCTGCATGGCTTTAAAAACTCATAGCACTGCTCAGTCTGTTTCACTGCCCAGTAACCCCTACGGATTTCTTCATAGATGCAGATCTTGTGGATATTTTASTTTGTAGTGGAAACTTTGTTTTTTRTTGCTGTTSGTATCAGRACTGTAGAAATGAACTRTTAATGCAGGCTGACACTGGGGTTCCAGTTGTGCCTGCACTAAACCTGTGTGCATCTTTCTGTGTTACCTTTAATCAGGGTTTTGTGAGAAAGGGTGTAAAATTTTGGCTACACTGTAAAAAAGCTTAATTTTCTTTTTGAATTATTGACTACTATATGATATTTTATCTTTTTTGATTCATTGAGCTTACTGTTTTCTTGCTGTATTTTCCTCCAAAAGACGACAACCATGTACTGTGACTGAAGTTTTCCAGTTTTGTTGGGTGCTGTTTGTTCATGCAAAAGGTAAGAGATCTGAAAGGGATTAAATACAGTTATTACTGTATATCAGTCCTTGAAACACCAGATAGGTGCAGTGTACATATAACCTTTATTGTAAAAGCAGCCTTCAAGCTTACAAGGACAGTAGAGAATTTCAGGTGTTTTTCTTGATAATGACTGTTGGGAGGAAAAGGAGGGAGCTGCATCACTGATTACATTTTACTTAACAAGCAGTTTCATACATACTAACTTTATGAAGAATACCGTGTTGATAGCATATCCARTTGAATTTTACAAGAAAAATAAAAATTTATAGTACATAAAAGCTGTCAAGTTAGTAAGTGATAATTAAAGAGCACAAAAATGCAAATTGATTGTTGACTGTTAAAGCATTCGTGTGGGGTTTTGTTCTGTGTGTTTTGGGGGTGGACAGTAAATCCTTATCACAGCAACCACACATGAGTGGCAGGCCCAGGCTTGTCTGTTCCTGCAGACCATTGCCTTCCGTTCATGCACTGCACTTCTGGCATATTGTTTGTAAGAATTGCTCTTTAAACTCTTCTATTTCTTTCTTTAAAATCAATGGGGGAAAAAATCTCTGCTGTACTGAGGTAACTGTTTTGTATTATTTGGTWTGAGGTTCTGAAAGGGAGCAGTAAGCCATTGTTTGAAATGTCAGCAACAAGAAATTACTATGGAGCTACTTGCACTGTGAAATTATATTTATTTTTGACTGTGCTGACAGTAATGATTGATGTGGTAGGGATATTGAACCTATGTTATGACACTTATTTTGAGAATTTTATTGATTAAAATTTAGCTGATGGTATTTAGGATTTTGATTGCTTTGCTGTAAASCTTCAATGATTTGGAAATAACTGATAAGTGGGTAAAGTTAATTAAAATTTCATCTAGCATTCATTATTTTAAATAGTTTAAATTACCTGCATTGAAATTATTTTTCATCTAACAAGCRTGGAACTAGAAAATAACATAAATTTGAGCAAAGTAGTATGTTACTGATAGGAAAATAGCAGCGTAATTGAGAAAAATTCTCTAATCATATATCCATTTGGATATGTTCTAAGTGAGTATATTACTGTATGATAGCATTCTTCAAGAATTTGAATCTGTTGTTCAGAATGGGCTCAGCTAAGTGATTTGATGCTTCCCTGAGGAAAAAAAGGGGAGGGGGAAAGAGTGGAAGAGTTACTAGTATTAAAGGAGTGATAGAAACGTCATTCTGTGCATAAAAAGTAATGGAATTGTGATTTATGTTATTAATTAATTATAGTTTATTTTGCAAAACTGTTTTTCAGCTATGGCCACTCCTCTAGAGGCATATCATAAACATAAATTAGTTTAGTAAAGGGTAATRACTCTGAATGTAATCTTTGTGAAAGGCATAAGAGTGAAGAGGTTACAAGGACTCTTTTCTGCAGGAAGATGATAAATAAAAAATACTTAATAAACCAGATCAGAGATAGGCACATTTTAGCTCTTCTGTAAAGCACAAGAGAAATTAAGTTACATTTATTACTGTTTATAATGAGCATGCTCCCAGCAAAATTTTTGTAAGAAAACAGATTGTTGAAAAATAAAATCTGACTTTGAGTTCAATACAGATTTGTTCTGRAGAGCGAGGATTAGGGGCTGAAGGAGGCAGCAGTTTCTCAGACATCTGAAAACCTGGCTCTGGCCTTGCCAGTTAAAAGTTCTTTGCAACTGTTTACAGCAATGCAAAGTCAGGGAAAAGGGGAAAAGTTGTTTCTCAGAACCCATTCCACCCCTCTTGGCCTTCAGAGCAGGATTTGCTTTGGGAAGATGCAGTGGGAAACCAGTAAAGGATTGGATTTTTCTTCCCTGAGGCAGTTTGCATTATACAGTTTGTACTGCTTCAAGTTATTTATGCACTGTTTAAATTATTTTACTGTGAATGAGGGAGCAGCAACACAGTATTTATCAACATTTTGATAAGATTTGATTTCAAAACAGCATAATATATTTGAGTTCCTTCACAATTGCTGTTGTTTCTGAAAAAAATACTTTACATTTTTATTTTTTTTATGTTATTAAGTGTGAGTGTGTTTTACTGCCTGTGTTGCTATCCAGATACTTATAGTCAACAAAGTCTGTTTTTCCTAGATCCCATTATTGATTGTAACACAAACATCAACAGTTTCTTGAGTTAAAAATTCTTAAATCCATGCTAATTTTATGTCTTATATCTTTCTAATWTTGAAGGAAATTTTCCTATGATCAGTGATGACTTGGTCAATTCCTACCATCTCCTGTTATGTGCTTTGGATCTAGTGTATGGAAATGCTCTGCAGTGTCCTAACCGTAAAGAACTCCTGAATCCTAATTTCAAGGGTATGTTGGAAAAAAAAACTGTCTAAAGTTTGCAAGAACTTCTAAGGCTCCTGAAATGAGTATGAATCTACATGGCAGAGGATAAATTGAATAGTGTTGATTTGAAATGCAGGACAATTAATATTTTCTGTGTCTGGCTACACAGTTCCATTYCAGTTAATGTAGTATTAATAACAGGCTACTGAATTTTGTTGAAAATACATTAAGTCAAGGATTTGATGTACTGTGGAAATATCTTTGAAGGAAGTCCCAGAGTAATAATTTGAGTTAATGAGGGTTTAATGTCAGTGAAAAACTGCATAAGGACACAKCCATCACTGGACACAGTAAGATTGGAATGTTCCTATGACGCAGTAGTTCAGAGAGACCCAGGGCTCAAACATGAGATTTCTTTCTCTCTCATTTCTGGATTGCTGCTCTTCTCTCTCTGAAAAAAATGGAAGTGCAGGTTGACTCAATAGCCACAAATGCAAATGAATGGTGAGAAGTTTCCATTGAATTTCTGATGTAACTCTTCTCAAACTTGCACTTCATTYTCAGTGCTGTGCATTATTGACCTTTACTTGTAGTGCTTCAGATGTGACCTGGGACCATTGTCTCAAATAAATATTGTAGTTCACAAGTGTTTGACTTTTTTTCCTATTAGAATTGATAAATTTAACTTTTATCACGCAGTCACTAATGTTTTAACATTTCTAATTCAAAATTTGCTTTCGATAACATTATCTGATCGAGTGGACATTATTATGTAATTAGTAATTCTTTCAACAAAACTAAGTAGTTTACGGTTTTAATTTCATGCTGCCTGGACTACACAGCATAGATTTTAAGTTTAATGAGAAAACAGAATTTGAATTTGCAAATTTATACAGTATTCTTAATTRTAGGTCTACCTGAAGACTTCCATAGTAAGGATTATAAAGTATCATCWGATCCTCCCTGCATCATTGAAAAACTGTGTTCTTTGCATTATGGATTAGTTTTAGAAGCAAAAGGTATAAAGGAACATTTTTGGAAGCCCTATATTCGGAAGCTCTTTGACAAAAAGGTTGGTCAATAAATTTGTAATGTAGAAAAATCTCTTCTTGAAAACCTTTATAAGAAATGAAATGCCCATCCTTTGTTCTTCACTGTCTTACAGCTTTTAAAAGGAAAAGAGGAGAATCTGACTGGATTTCTAGATCCTGGGAACTTTGGAGATAGTGTGTAAGTCTGTGTTTGTGGTTTGGTTTGCATGGGTGTCCCTCTGTCACAGCTGCACGTGTTCCCTTATCTTAGCACTGACACCTGGCAGTTGTCTTGTGTGTTAATGTCCATCCACCACTGTCCTTCTCTTCCTGGGAGTGCTGTGGGCTGAGGCCTCTTGGAAGGAGGAATGATGCTTCAGGATGGTGTTACCTGATGTCTGCTTTTATTCTTGTGTTTCTCTTTCTTGGAGTTTATTTTTTGTGTGTAACTTTAAGAGTTACTATGTAAAAGCTGTGGGAATGCATTGAGTTGGAAGTGGGAGGGAAAAATTGGGTTTGGTGGTTTGTTTTTTTTTTCTTTATGAACTCAGAGATGTTTATAGGTGGGACTTGTTTTCTTTTAATGGTATAAAAATGTTTCAATGTAATTTTTGATATGATGATGTATAAATTTTGTGGGGTTTCCAGAAAATTGGAGTTCTCAGTATTTTACTGTGTTCCTCCTGCAGCTGGATAAATGGCAAGGTRTCAGATAGGTAGTGAAAATAATGTCCTTGCCACTGTAATATTTAAGATACTGTAGATCTTAAAGGAGCTTCAGTCCTTAGGTGAGGGTCAGATCAAGTTTCAAGTAGACTTCCCTCAGGCCAGAACTGTGTTCATTCCATGAGTAGGTGAACAGAGCAGTCTCAATAAAAGGGRTTTGTCTCTGTCTTCCCTTCCTGCTGTAGCAAAGCCATCAACAAGGCCTATGAGGAGTATGTTCTGTCAGTGGGAAATCTGGATGAGCGAATATTCCTTGGTGAGGATGCAGATGAAGAAATTGGAACTCTCACGAGGTGCTTAAACACACCTTCAGGAATGGAAACAGCTGAAAGGGTGCAAGTGAAGCATAATTTGCAGCAGCATTTTGACAGGGTGAGTATGGCATGGTCTCTGGTACCATTTTTATATGCCACCTGGCAGCCTGTGGAGACAGAAATAGAACACACCTAGGAATGTGGGGAGAAAATGGGAGGAGTATTGGGAGCTAGACTTGATGGTAAAGAATGTAAGGTATTTATTGAGATGAGTAATCATGTGGYTAGATAATTTGAAGGGATATCCATGATGTTGCATTGTTTTAATGTGATGGCTTGATCTGATGCAAATGAACTAAAGTGCTAATCAGGAGGTTAACCTTCTATTAAAGGTCAAACCTGCTGAAAGAATGCCCTGGCTCAGTCCACTTTGCTGAGCTACAGCTGCCTTCATTACTGAGGGGATAGGAAGGGACAGCTGGGGATCTGGGGGTATTTTTTAGACTGGTCCAGTTGTTCCACACTTCATTTCCAGCATCTGCATTTCACATAGGTCACATCCCCTCTTTTTGTACAGAACTGTTTGATACAAATATCTGAGCAACACAGACAGATTCTTCATTGCAGGCTCTTACCTGAGTCATGGTMTGCTTTGGGCTGTTTGATTAGGAGCCATTTTTCTTCCATAACACAGAGTAAGAATTCTGCAGATTGGTGTTTGTAGGTTATGACTTTTATCAGTTTTATAATAATGTGGATATAAATAGTGGTAATTTTTTTATTTTCAGTCCAAATCACTTAGGATCACAACCCCCCTCACTGGCCGCAAGTACATTAAAGAGAGCAACCCATATGTGACACCTGTTTCCATGGCAACCTACAGCCTGAGCCGCCTGCATACSATGCTGGCTGGGCTGAAAAATGCCCCCAGTGAAAACCTGGAGCAAATACTCAGGTAAGTTTGATTTTTTAGCTAAATAATTCTATTTCCTATTCTAGTTTTAGTAACAAACATTAGTGCTGAACAGTGTAATTTTAAATGTGAGCCAGTCTTTTACTCCTGGAGTAAAATGGAATCCAGAGAGACATTAACATTTCAAAGGACTGTTCTCATTATTTAGACACATCTGTCCTTAAGAAATTCATGAACATCCGCCATTTAAAACCCAACAGTTCTGAGCTTCTCTAACGACAAGTTGCCAGTGTAAAATTTTCAAGACTTTTCTTCATACTTAACAAGTGGCTCTACCTAGGAAATCACTCCATACTGTAGGATATGGAAACCAAACCTTAATTCGGCATGTGAATAAACTGTTGCTTCAGGAAAAATGTATTTTAGAACAGTTTTTATGTCATGTAGAAAGTGCTRTTTAAATATCTCTCCCTGATCATGAAAAGATGAGCATACTCAGTACAGTGTATACAATAATATGCTGTGGATGTTTTGCAGTTACACACATATGGGTCTGTTTGTATTGCTGTGCAATAGATTTCCAATTTTATGCTTTCAACATAGAAAAAAATGGGGCAGTTTCAGTCTTAGTAAGAATAATATATTGAAATGTTTCGGTTYTATTTCCAGGTCATGTTCCAGAGATCCTTCTCAATCCATTGCAAACAGAGTAAAAGAAATGCATGAAGTGTACTGTCAGAGCACACAGTCTGAAGGAGAATTCAGTAATTTTTCCAAAGGTAGGAAACACTTTGCTTATCCAGATAAGAATTAAAATGCTTGTAGACASATCCATCTCTTATAATTAAGTTTTACATACAGGTTATGCTTTYGCACAAGTGTCTTTTCTACTCCTCTTCCCTTTTCCTGTATTCTTAAAACATAGCAAATTTCAGTGCTGTATAAAATTCTGTAATCTGCCTTAGCTTGAATTACTGGAATTTGATCAATTTCAGTASTAGAGAAGTAAAATGAAAAACACTGTTAAGTGTACCACTTCTTCTCTCAAATATATTAGTGATGTCATGGATTTCTGTGATGGTAAAGGAAAATCTAAGTAACTGTAGTCTTTAAAAACCCARCGGCAATTTTGGCTTACATACAAGGATGGATTAGTACAGGTATTAAAATCCTGCCAGTATAAACACAAAAACATGATTTGCAAAGTTGTCTTGATGTCTGAAGTGCCTGAAGATGCAYTGAATATAAGGAAGATGCTCTTGACCTTGTTTTTTAATAAGGCCTTCCTTTGTTCTTGTCAGCTTAGTTGCTTCAGTGCTTTTTGTTGCACAATTCAGTTCAATGCATTTTCTGAAATCGAATTATATCTGTTACAGCAGTATAAGGATTGTTCTTTTACGTGGTGGTGTCATCAAAATCTGGGTTCAGTAGCAAGTTACTCTGCTCTGCATTCACAAGTCAGCACAGTGTAGGAGAAGGACTTCTATTTCAACTTCAGATTAACTGGTTTAGTCCTGAAAGAACTGTAGCTACAGCAGCACAGAAATACACATGGGCTGCTGTGGTATCTCTGTATCTGAAGAATATAATACTTTTTAATTGCAWTTTACAATATTGCTTCTATTTAAACTTCCTGCAGATGTTGCTAGTAAACATTTTCGTCGTGCTGAGACGCTGTATTACAAGGTCTTGGAGTCAGTCATTGAGCAAGAGAGGAAGAGACTGGGAGACACTGACTTATCTGTAAGAAAAACTAATCAAATGGTTCCTTATGTTTAAAGTTGGACCTGCAAAAAAAGAACATAGATGTTAGAGCAGAATTGTCTCATTATTTAAAATAAGAGTAAATCTCTGAGAAGAATCCTGTAGGTACAATKAATGGAAAAGGTTCAAGAAATTATTTGTGCTTGCAGACACAAAGATACGTTAATGAGTAAAGATGGCTCTTTTTGAATTCTGTTCTGTTCTGTTCTGTCCCTTACAAAATAGCTTCACTTTTTATAAGCTTAAGAACCTTACTGTTGAGACAGTAAAGAGTGTTTTATTGTTCTATCGTTACACTGTAAAACAAGCTTTAAAATTTGCAACTCTTGCAGGCAATACTGGAGCAAGATGTGTTTCACAGGTCTCTGCTGGCATGTTGCCTGGAGATCATTACCTTYACATACAACCCACCTGGAAACTTCCCGTTCATCACCGAAATATTTGACATTCCAGTGTATCACTTTTACAAGGTAATGTGTTTGAGAGCCAGAAATGCTTATCAAGTCCTGTGTGCTCATTGACCTGTGTGACAGCATAGGATTGAGTCACAGTAATGCAGCCTTAATATTTCTAATAGTCTGTTCTTCTCTCAAAATCAGGAATTGGAATTTGATCTTTGTTTAAGAATAAATGTATGAAACAAGTGCTAATTRTGTTAATTATTAATGAATTGTGTTAATTACCCACTGCACAGGTAATTGAGGTTTTCATTAGRGCAGAGGATGGCCTTTGTCGGGAAGTAGTAAAACACCTGAACCACATTGAAGAACAGATCCTGGAAAGTATGGCATGGAAACGGGAATCCATACTGTGGGACAGGATCAGAGAGAATGAAAACAAAGTTCCTACTTGTGAAGAGGTGAGCACATCTTTCTGTGTGTTATATATTTTTTGTAATCAGACAGGAAAGCAGAGAGAGGACTTTGTATCCTGAAGGAGAGGCCTTGCATGGCCCAGTAGCAGTTCYACCATCCCAACCCTTCAGTGCAGGGAAAGCAGTAAGTGCAGTGTGCTCTGGCCTGGTCAGGGTCAACTCTGTGGAGACAGGAACAGAGACAGGCAGCAGAGAGGATTCTAACCCAGTGTTTTATCCAGTATTTCAYTGGTATAAACAAAATACTCAAATAGGGAAGGTTTGGACCGATCACACTTGAAAAGATCATTAAACAGACATGGTAAAAAGTGCACACAGAAATAGTCACAGAAGGACTATTACCATCTCTGTCTTCCAGAGCAATCCAATCACTACTCACTACTGGTTTTGTTACAATAGTTGGGCTTAGGGTAAGTTTTTTGTTTTTCTTGTTCTTTTTCCACAGAGTTTTGCTGTTCAAAATCAGTAGCACAGTAGCTTTTAAAAATTAGCTATATAGTTAATGTGATACAGACTCTCTAATAAAAGTATAAATATTTTAGGTAATGCCACCTCAGTACTTTGAGAGATCTGCTGGGAACAGTGTTGTGAGTTCACCATTGACACCACGGCGAATAAATGAGGTTCGTGCTGAAAGTGGAGGACTGGGAAAAGGTGAGATTATTTTAAAGCAGAACATGCTGGGCATTGTTTACTTAAGATTAAATTACATAAGGAAGGAAGCTGCTTTAATGCCAATGTACAGTTAGCTGCAAACACATTTGTAAATGGTATTTATATTAAAACTCACAGAGTTGCATCAGAGGTCTGAGGCTGATGGATTCATTGTATCAGTGTGAATAAAATACTGCTTTGATAGGGTGTTGTCACCTGATGGATATGGACAGCATGTGTATGTATATGTTAAACAGGATTTATACATGCACACACACACAACTTAAGCTCTGATTAATTTCCTTTATTGTTATTGCCAGAAAAGAAATTCCATTAACTTATAGGAATACTAAACATGACATTATTAAAGATGAAGTCATCTCTAAAAGCAAGCTGTAGTTTTAAATTTTTTTCCTGAAGAACTTTGCATGACATATTTTGGTTGGCATTAGATTTCTATCACCTTTTTGTGTAACAAGAGTTAAACATATATATATGTATATTCATATATGTGTGTGTGCTTTCCCTCCCCAGGCCTCTCCTCCCCTCCAGCCACCCTGTAYGACAGGTACAGCTCTCCCACAGCCAACCCCACGAGGCGGCGCCTGTTTGCTGACAATGACAGTGCCCCTGAKGGTGGCACCCCGGTGAGGGTGCCCCCGCAGCCCGTGGTGAACACKGTGCCAGTGCAGAACGTGAGCCCTGAAGCCGTGTCCGTCACTCCAGTGCCCGGCCAGACCCTGGTGACCGTGGCCACGGCCACCGTGACAGCCAACAATGGGCAAACGGTGACCATACCCGTGCAAGGTGAGGGAAAAGCTGCWGCAGAGCTGTTCAGCCCTGTTCCCATCAGTGTTAGAACAGAGCCAGGGAGAAGGGGGGAACAGTTGGCCTGGAAAAAGTATGTTACAGGATTCATAAGTAGGAAAAATTGTTTGAATAGACAAGCAGAATTTAAGGACAGAACATGCACAGCACAAGGATGTTCTGACTGCCAATGTTTATTTTATAAAACAGATGTTTCAGTAAGCCCTCCTTCCTGAACTGGCATGGGGTGAAAGCTGCATTAGTATGAAAACCTTAGTTCAATTTCACTGTCTTCTTGTCTCATGATGAAGAGTTTAAAGTATTTTCATTAAACAGTTTCATATAMAATAACTAAATGTATAGTTACAAGCAGCTAATGAAAGAAGTACTGAATTATTTTTAAAAACTGAAACGCACGAACACATGCACATTCCCACACAACTTGCTCTTATTTCAGACTCTTTGTTGAATTACAGGTATTGCCAATGAAAATGGAGGAATAACTTTCTTCCCAGTCCAAGTAAATGTAGGTACCCAGCCCCAAGCTGTGTCTGGGCCCATGCAGCCTCTGAGTGCCCAGACTCTGGCTGGCACCCTGAACACGCAGATGGCTGGGGCAGCACTGCAGCTGCCAGGCCAGTTAACKGTGCAGCAGATCTCCCCTGGAGAGCAGAGGCAGACCCAGCACTTCACTGCCACGGCTGTCAAACCTCGCAAGACGGGCTCACTTTCACTCTTCTTCAGAAAGGTGTGTTTGCATCAGAGTTTGTTTGCTTAGTTCTTATTTGGGTAAACCTGCCATAATTTAAAAAATACATACTTATTGTAATAATAAGAGCATATTAAATGTAAAATTAATCTATGTCTTTTGTTATTCATACACACCTAAAGAGTAGTTTTTTTCCTGCATGCCCCTTCTCACTAGCAAAGGTGTGTGCTGGCTCATCAGGACTTGTGAAGTATGTTCTGTACTTGGCCAGCAGGTTCTTAAAGGTGTCCCTTTGTTTGAAGGCTCTTCCAAAGAAAGAGGTTCACTTTTGAGACTTTCTGGTTTAATAAATACAGTGGTTGCTGTCGGCAGTGCTCAGGACAGCTTAKAATTTAGGCTTCAAACAAATGTTTTCTTAGCACTGACACAGTACTGAGAATGTCTGTGTCTTCATTAAAAAAGTTAAATTTGCATTTAGTTRTTCTTCTTTTGGCTTAGCATTTGCACAAGTTCTACAGGTGTGCAMGTCTGAGCTACTCTTTTGCTGGGTCAGAAAGCAGTGTTGCTGTGGCCCTGAGCACAGTGTCCATTACCACAGGTGTATCATTTAGCCAGTGTTCGTCTGAGGGATCTCTGTGTCAAACTCGATGTGTCTGATGAGCTGCGCAAAAAGATCTGGACATGCTTTGAGTATTCCTTGGTGCATTGCCCTGAAATCATGATGGACAGACACCTGGATCAGCTGCTGATGTGTGCCATCTATGTCATGACTAAGGTAAAGTGTGAACAAAGAAAAAGCAAACATAAAACTCCTTTAAAAACTAATAATCCAAATATTATAATTCCTCAAAAAARCACAAACCAACAAACACATGCACAACAACTCCCAAACAAAACAAAATACAAAACCTGGAGGAAAACTGAGAACCTTTTCTCTCCATTCCCCTTAGGTTACTAACGAAGACAGATCATTCCAGAACATCATGCGCTGCTACCGGACACAGCCRCAAGCCAAGAGTCACGTGAGCACAGTCACTGTTTAACACTGTGGGCTCTGATTTATTAAATGCCTTCATTCTGTTTTGGGAACAGATCACTTTGCAAAGCAACATCTAGTATTAAGGGGATGCAGTCTTTGAGCCATTTCCAAAAGGAAGTGGTTATAGCAAAAATCCTGCACTGCCGAAAGCTTTTTATGGTAAACTGTAACTAAAATAGAAAATGCYGTGACTTACAACCTAAGGAGGCAGTGCCCATGGGATATTATTCCTCTTAGGAGGCTGTATTTTGCCCTGCAAGAAGCAGTTTGCTGCCCCAGTGAAGTTTCTGGCAGCAGACACATCATGCAGGCAGTTGTTCCCTGACTGGGTGRTTGCCCCACCCTCCCCTGCTCACACTGCTCGTGTCCCTGCAGGTTTATCGCAGTGTCCTGATCAAGGGTCGCCGCCGCCGCCGYCACTCGGGCAGCAGTGACAGCAGCAGCCAGCAGAACTCACCTACAGACAGGAGCAAAGACAGGAACAAAGAGAGAAGTGAGTGATTCCAAATGCCAGCTGTCTGGGTTTAATTCCATTTCCAAAACTGTGTGCATAGACTACGAGTCGGATTTTGTGTTGCCCAACCCCAAACAYTTCCTCCTTTGGTAAACTTAAACAGAATTAAGAATGCATCAATAACATTTAAGAGTTGCTGTATATTGCACCCACTCTGGCAGTTTCAAATCTCTCCCCACATGTACTTACCTGGGGAATTTGCTGTGCTGGCCGGAGCTCTGAGTTCAGCTCACACACCAAAGAACAAGTCTTTGCAGAATGAGGGAATCTGGGCTAGCCCAGGTTCACAGTTACTCTTATCAGAACCACAGAGCTGCAGCAGTCTCTTTTGTGGCACTGTCTGTCTGCAGAGATAGGAACACCACCCACAGCATTGATTTCAGCATAGCTGACAGCTCTGGAGATTATTCCCTTGATACATAAACTGTCACATTTTTCCTTGAATTAACTTATAAAGGAAACTGAAGAGGTGATGCTGTGTATTTCTACCAACAGTTTTCAAGATATTGATAATAGATCATGGTATAAGCTGTAGGTATTAATATTTTCTGTCATTGAGAGGAGAGAAAAAAAATAGATGTATTTTGCAACTTCCCACATTAAATTAACAGGAAGTATAACCAAGCCAAGTATTTCTTCTACTAACACAAAAAAGATTACCATTCTTTCCTTGAAATGGTGCCAGGTGGCAACAAGAAAGAGCTACATCTAGAAGGGAAACACAAATGCTGAAAAACGGAGTTTCAGCTCTTTTTATATTRTCATGCAGCTCCTACAGAAAACCTCTTGGAGATTATCCACTAAGACTTTAGTGGCCAGTGGGTTCCCGGTCCTGTTTCCCAAGGGTGGCTCTGTGCGTGTGTGTGTGTCAGGGGCTGCAGGGCTGGCAGTGCCTGAGCAGTGTGGCTGTGCCCATGCAGGCAGCCGTGACTCCAGCCCGGTGATRCGCTCCAGCAGCACCCTGCCCGTGCCCCAGCCCTCCAGCGCACCCCCGACCCCCACCCGCCTCACCGGCCCCAACAGCGACACCGAGGAGGAGGAGCGGGGGGACCTCATCCAGTTCTACAACAACGTCTACATCGAGCAGATCAAAGACTTTGCCCTCAAGTACACTTCAAATGCAGTAAGTTACAWTCTTTGCTTTTCTTTGGTAATCTGGCCTAATAATGTGACCAAACTGCCAGTTGTTGTATCAATGTCTGTATGGTATCACATCCATGCAMGAGCCTTGCTGCAGTGAGCCCCGAGCTGAGGCTGCAGCTGCTGAGCTCTCTKTTCTCTCCACAGACAGACTCCCCGCCGCTCTCACCGTACCCCTTCGTGCGCCTCAGCTCCCCCCGCCGAGTGCAGCTCTCCCAGCACCACCCCGTGTACATCTCGCCGCACAGAAACGAGTCTGCCCTCTCTCCCCAAGAGAAAATATTCTACTACTTCAGCAGCAGCCCCTCGAAGGTGAGACTAAAGGGTTTAAATTYGATTTTCTAATCCCTTAATTGTCTTTTGTTTGTGGTAGTGCCATTAGAGCAAGACTGCAACTTGATGTTTTGTTTACCTTGTCCCAACACACCCATCATCACTTAGGGCTCATGAAACTGCCAGTGCAGCTGTCACAGCTGCAGGCCTGGATGGGCCTTTGAGCTCTACAGGCAGAGACACAAACTCCTTTGAGTTTAAGACTTTGTGTGCTCTGGTAATAGAAAGACCAGTACAATGATTAAGTACCTTAATACAGTACAGATCTCCACAAAAGAGCCTGTGCAGTCCCRCTGTAATGCACCTAACAATGGTTCACATCATATTGGGGTAATCYCAAAATAGTGAAAGCTAATCGTTCTTTTGCCCCTCTTCTCCCTCCAGAGGCTAAAGGAAATCAACAGCATGGTTCGAACRGGAGAAACACCCACAAAGAAGAGAGGCATCCTCCTGGAAGATGGAACTGAAGCCCCAGCCAAGCGAATCTGCCAGGAGAACCACACAGCTCTGTTGCGACGACTCCAGGACGTAGCGAATGACCGAGGGTCTCACTGAGTCTGCACAGCTCTTCCCTCCCTCCTCTGCCTGGGGCTGCTCAGGGACCCACCAGACCTTGGCCAAGTGTCCCAGCCTCCTCCTTGCCCCTGCAACTGCTGACTGCACTGGGCCTGAGCCAGGGCATCAGGGGAGACAGCACTGGGGAGGATCCACCTCAGATTCCCGACACAACCCCAAGCCCTGCTTAAGCTCATCACAAGGCAAGTGACCTCTCCAGCCTTGCCTGGGGAGCACATCCCTAAGGCAGCTGTGGCCCTCGCAGCAGGTATTTACAGCTTTGCTSTGCTCTAGTCAGTGCCCTCAGCCCTTACCAGCTGTGGCCAGAYAGGTCCAGGCACCGCAGCACGGAGCACTGCACCAAGGTACCYACAGTCAGCAGCTGGGGCTCCTAACTAACCACCTCCACAAACTAACAGCTTTGGAGTAACATTCTCACAGTCCAGGTCTGCTCGGAAAGGGACAAGGAGACTAAGGGTTTTGAGCCCTGAAGGAAGCTGGATGGATGGACTCTGTCCCTGTTCAGGATGTTCCATGTGCCCTTGAGAACCATTACAGCATTGAGCTTCAGTSTGTGGCCCTTTGCTGTACCAAGGGAGGCAATTGTGATTGGTTTGAGCTGTACAATGTTTGAAAGTTTTCCCAAGGTGACACTTGGGAGTGGGCTGTGAAGCATCATGTTTAATACAGATGAGTTTTGCTGTGTATTTGCAATGGCACTTTCTAAATGTGAATATTTTTTGCAAAGGCAGACTTCAGCTGTCTTTCTGTATTGAAACATTTTTTGTATTTATTTCAGTCTGATATCCCGTTGCTCCTCTTGTCAGCAAATGGCATTAAGAATTCATTGCAACTCCATGTTTATGCAGCAATGAAAGCAGGAAGCCAGGGATGTCTGCTTTTTCAAGGAATTTTATATGCCTGTTGCTTTTGTTGATAGTCAGGCACTGCCCCCCTTGCTCACTCAGCAGCAGGAAGGTGGTGTCCATCTCCTAAAACATACACTTAGATATTTTGTTTGCTTGTAAAGCACAGGGCTTGGAGGCTTGGCTTTGTGTTTTGCTTTGTTTTTTAAATGGTCTAAACCAGGCTGCCTGGGAGTAATCTCTCCCCTACTAACAGGATCAGCAGGTGGTGCACATATTACTCTTACCACTTGTTTTCATTTAAAATASTTCCARAATACCAGACTTGTTAGGAAAGCAWCAACCCTCTCCCCRAATATAGGAGCCAGTCCACTGCTGGGGAGGGGGTGTTCTTGATGTAAAATGTGGCACACTCAGGTTCCAGAAGATTTTCTAAGAAAGCAAAAGCTAAACTCTGTTTTCAGTCATTCCTGCCCTTCTGAATAATAGGAAAATTTAAGGCTCAATTCCACTGTAAATTTACCTAAAGTTAAATAAAAACGTTTTTTCTTACCTGCATAACAAAAAGCTGAAGTCCAGAAGTTGTGTAGATGTTTCTGTAAAAATATTTATGGAAGTGTCAGACAATTCTTGTTGTTACTATTTACTTCACTTTGTATGAAAATATTGCAATTGTATTTTTCAATAAAGGCTTTGTAAACTCAGTTTTATGTTCGTCTGAAAAAAGCATTGTATGTGCAAAGTCAAAAAGTCTGCAGCAAGGACTTCAGTCCCACACTGCAATTAACGATTTAAAAATAAATAAATAATCGTGTCTTAGTCACAGCACAGGGGAAAGGATTTACTCCTGCCCTGGTTTAGTCACCGTGGTTGTTCCTGCTGCTCTCTTGGTGGAAGAGGAGGAGGAGGGTGTCTGTCACACTGTACAGCACAGGAGGGCTCCAGAACAATCTGCTTTGCTTTCCCTGCAGGAGCTTTYAGCACAAGATCTCACACATCCAGTGACAGCAGAATTATTTCCTGTGTGCTACATGCTCACATTTCAACCGAGGGAAATTTCTAAACATTCTTCAGTAAAAAACAGCTTTGACTAYCTCAGGCCAGGTGCTGCATTTGTACAGCTACGGATGCACTGTTTTTTCCCTGCGTTTTTCCCTGGGGGGGGGCTGATACTATTCCATCAACTGCTGTTTCTGTCTCTTTCTGAAACCAAGTTGTTCAAGTTACCCTCAGCTGTCAATTATAATGAAGGTGTAATTTCAGTTTATACTTCCAGTATAGAAGCAAATGCTAAAAAAAAACCACAAAACAAAACACACAAAAAAACCCCAAAAAACAAACCAAAACCAAAAACTTAACAGAGGTGTTCCAAAGAAAAAGGCATGCAAACTTGATTAAAAAAAAAATCTGAATTTGCTTCAAATAATTTCTTTCACAACTCAGAAGAGTTTGTTTGGAATCCAGCTGGACCCTCAGCAAGAAACCACTGGTGTAACTTACAGACCTCTTAGAAATATTCTTCAGAGTTGWGAATTTCAAAGATATTTCAGGTATTCAGAAACATCCCCTTCTCAAAGTATTGGCCAGACCTTAGTCTTTCATTAAATTATTTACCTGTTGTAGGAAAAATAAAGCACAACCCAGGAGAAAAGGATTTGATGTCCATGGCACTGTTTCAGTACTCAATTCACCTACCTTGCTCCTGCAACAGCTTCATTTAATACATAAATCTGATTACAGAAATGCACAGTGTTCTCTCCCCTTTCCCAGTCTAAGAATAATTTTTCAGATTATTCATTCTAAACCAAATTCTATATTCTCTAAATGAATAAAAGTATTCTCAACAAACTGCTGTTAGCTGGATTTAGCTTGGAGTCATCCAACCTAGTGACCAGCCTTGCAGGGGGCCTGACAGCTCAGAGAGAAACAAAACTTAATCTAAAAACCATCATTTTCACAACATTATCTATCCTGTCATTCCTCCTAGACATTGTTTTTGCCAAATGATGATTCCCGGCCAACAGCAGCACTGGCAGCTGGGGCTGTGCTGCAGCAGAGACCMAAGAACAGCCCAAAATTAGAAGGGATTTAACTTCCACACCAGTCCTTCACCTAAATGGCTTAGGAAATGTGCAAGTCAGTGATTTATTAGAGGYTTCTAAATAATCATAAAACTGAATAAAGAGCAACTGTCACAGTCTGGTTTAGCTTCAGGCCTGCCCCTGCCCATTCAGTACAAGGCTGGGCCCATCGTCTGCTTCACATTAGGAACCCTTGAACTAAAMCCTTGCCCATGAGAAACCTGAAGCATWTAAAATTTCAGYTTCARCCCTCCCAAAAAAAGTTAGAGAAACAACAGCAGCAATGGAACTCAYTTCACATTTTAGTGGCAACACTCCAGGGCAGTACATGTACCCTCAAACTTTTCCCACTTCCTTCCCCTGTAAGGCACACAACACCACTTCCCCAGGCAATACAAACKCACCTTCAGATCAGTTCCTCCATTCCTGTCCTCTACTGCACACTCAGATCAGGCACATGACAATTGCACGGCACTTTSAATGCCTCATAACCTGCCAGGTGTCCAGAATACTGAGGCTAATGGCACATTAATGCCACACAGAACAGAATGCTGACCAAGGCAAGTGCCACAAAGCCATCTCATTCTCCTGTCACTGAGTGTATGACACTACTGGGCAAGTCTCTATTTCCTTAGAAGCCGTGAAGTTGTTCTCAAAGAGAACAGTGAAAGCTTGTTAATGACAAGTAAATTTAGTAAGTCAGATAAAARCAAAACATAAAAAGCCCAACACAAACCCCACATCAGACCACTGCCCAYCCTCCTGAAAGAACCACATCATGTTCACAAGTCACTACAGGCTACTCCAAGACAATTGGGCTGGCACTAATGCAAGGGGAGCCAAAGGAAAAGCTGCCCAGCTCCAAGGGGTTAACACTACAAATTTTGATAGGACAATCTTGGGAGGCAAGGAAAGGCATCACACCAGGCTGAGGCATTAGGAAAACTCATGTGAAAAGAGTCTGTCCCAAGCTCACTTGTGCTTTGGAGACATTTTCCTGTATGGAAACACAAGTCTCTTCCATACAGAGCTGCTCCTGGCATCACATGAACATCCCAAAYACATATGCACATATGTAGCCAGATGCTCCCACTCATCACTAAATCTCCACAACACAGACTAACAGGAACAAAAGCTAGAGTACGGTTTCTTTTTATTTTAAGATGTCACTATTAACACACATTAGTCAAGCTACCCTAASAAATCCCCTAGATATTTAGGGAATYTAAAACCCTCTAACATTTTATTAGCTCAAGAGACCACCATTAAAAATTGGATTTTAGTGTTTCTGTACTAAAAAGTCTAACAAGCCTGACATTCTGCTTACACCCTGTCAGACTAATGTGCGCTTTAGTGACAGTATCCATTTACAAATCAATAATACATCATACATCATCCCCAGCTTTACTTCTGGAAAGTGCTAAATGGAGTCAATGAACCGTCTATTTACAATTTCAAATTCTAACATATTTACAATAGAAACCAAAAGTATTTAAAACCATTAAATATAGTGTTTAACTCTGCTATATTARTTTACATGAACACAGCTTAACTCTGGCATCATATTTCCAATACTAATATTTCTGCCAGTACTTTAAGATTTTTCTTAAAAAATTGCKATTCCTGGAGGGAAAAAATAAAAGCTTAAAAACCAACCCAAAACCTCCAGGCATTTCAGAGCCCTGAGGAATTACCCACCCTAGACAGTCTTCAGGTAGAAGTACTGTAGTGTTCAAGAGAAACTTCCAAACTCCAGGCAAGCCTTTAAAACCTAATGCATATGTAAAACATTAAGAGTCAGTAATCCATTGAACAGGTTTACTGGAGTCACTGCTACCATTCGGGTTTTACTAATCTGTAGTCAAGAAGGAAACTGCTGCTTTGCTGTTTCTCCCTCCGTTACATTCCCTCCACCCCCAGAAAGTGTTTTGTGCACCAGTGTCCAGGACAGCTAAGTGGGCATCATCTTCTCTTCTTTGCTGAAGGGCTGGACTGAGCCAGGCTTCACCCAGGACAGGCCAGAGACGTGCATGCTTTTGCAGTGTTGATCTTCTGGCTTCTTCTGGGGAAAACAAAGTTCAAGTTACAATTTTTAGACACCCAAACCCTCTCCACTCCCCCTTGCATTCATTTTACCTTTGGCAAATAAAGGCACAAGAGGCTTGCACCATTTCCTGTCCTCAAAGAGGRATAGAAAGGTGGGCATTGGTTTAATTTCTGTGAATGTGTGTGGCATCTCCATAACCACCCTGACAATACCGGAGTTTTAAGGACTTTCGGTACAGCTTCCCTATCCCACCAGAAAGATTCAAAGATACTCCCTTTGCTTGGAGGCCCTGGCCCAGCATCACTGCACTGCTCTTCAACAGATTTCTTAGTTCTACAGAAAGAAGTGTCAGTCCAAACCCTCCCCCAACASTGCACCTGTAGCTCTGCCTGGAGATGCTGGGGTGCTGTGGAGGAACAGTGCACCCCATAASTGGTTGGGAACCCAAGTGAATGTGCCAAAGTAGTAATTAATGCCTTTGATAAACCTGGGAGTTTCCTAATGCTTTCCAAGGATGCTCCTTCCCTTCCCCGAGCATGTATCACAAATGCTTGAACAGTAACTATTAACAGTGCAACAAACATTTTAGACTATTACAATTTAGAAGACAAAAAACCAAAGCTTCCAATTGAAGAAGCRAGATGCAACTTGGAGCATCTGTAGATTAAAAGTAGTTAAAGAGATCAATATATCARATATCTGCTCTAGCTGGCCAAAGCAGCAGAAGAGCTTAAAGGGCTTTTTTAACACCAGGAAGTGTATGACAACTACATCAAACCTGGAATGRTGTGTCAAGCTCTACAAAGCGCTAACTGCATGAGCAGACTGGGTTGTACCATGGAAAATCTTTTGCTTGACAAAGTAAATTAAGGCAGCAAGAAAAGAGAACGTGCACTTCTGCCCCTCCCCATGTTTTGTGCCAAAGGTGGCACTGAGTGACAGACCTGCCRTAACTCGTTGGACAACAGCAAACAAGAGGCATCAGTTAAGCCTGAGCCTGGCAGGGGCACTGCCTCTCCCATGCTGCACACAGGAACACACCTTGGAAAAGCCATGTGCTCAGCAGGGAACTGGGACATCACTGCTCTTCATGGCTACAGCTCCACAATGGCCTAGCTGTTTCCCAAGGAACAGGAATCACAGGCGTAATAAACAAGCATCCARGGCTGGAGAAGATTTGGGAACTTGCTTCTACAGGGAATGTTCTCAACTACACTGACATTTTGGGACAAATCTCCTAAGGCACAGAAGTTGGGCCATTCCTATCAACAAACGACTAGAGCAACAAAGTACCATGGATGCAATAATTACTGAAGATCAGTAATCAGATCATTTTCGCCTAAAAAGAAATCAACAGGTATCTCCAAAGAAAAGGACCAAAGAAAAGTCACTGTTTGCTATCAGTCTGGGATATCATCATACCTTTTCCATTTCAAKCACCTTGGCCTATTATTTCTCTTTGGTTTAAAGGATAAGAAAGAAGGAGGTGAAGAATGAAGAAGAAAGGGAGGAGGAAAAGGTGTCAGAAGTACTTCTTAAGTTTTGTAAGAGCCTCAAGAAGTCAGAATCTGACCAAAATATTTTCCAAATATATTGCATGTTCTAAGTCTCTAATGTGACTCTGGCAGTTGGGAGCACTACCACATTGAGCTCAGGCAGTGTATTGTATTAAGCTCAATTTAAATTAAATCAAGCTTAATCATGCTTCTGATACTATTCATGCCAGGAGACATGCAAGAACATGAGCTACAGCTTGCAGTATGGAAGACAAGTTTGCACTACCAAAAAAGACAACTTTTCATTAAACAAAACACCAGCAATCCACAGCACAGCTTTATCCCATGTCAGTAACTAAAATATTCTGAGTGTATTTCCTTGCCAGTCCAGCTAAAACAGCAGCCACTGTTTCAGAATCCCTTTGTACTGCAAGTGGCCCTTGTCAGGCCACTCAGCACAGACTCTGAATTGCTGKGTGCCAGCTCTTGTCAAGTGCAAAGCAGTAACTAAAAAAAAACAAAACATGAACAGCCCCCATCCCGATGCAYATTCYATTACTCATCAGGTGAAAGTTCCAYGAGCCAACACATTCTTGCTCTGTCAGTTAAAGCACTTTATGATGGAAGGAGCTCTCAGCACCTTTTGGTGAGCTGATGCTGTCTCATTAGAAATCAGCAGCCTTAGAGAAGTGAGCAAAGGACTGTGCTTGTGCTGCTTCAGAMACTTTGCAAGGAGAAGAAAGTGCTGAAGCATTGATTCAGTAATGAAAGATCTCTCAACAGAAGAAAGCAAGCTGGGGACTGTCACGTAATGCAGAAGTGGTAACARCCACAACAAGTGCAGGACAAGCTAACAGGCAGCCAGTGAATCTCTTCTTCCCCCCTTCCAACCATACACAAAACAAATCTGCTGTGTGCCAAGAGTTGTACTAACGAAGCTTTCTGGCTAAGTGACTAATTGCTTAACACACTGAAGTTAGAACAGTGACATAACTGCTTCGTTAGGAGACCACTGCAGTTCCAGCATTCCCGCTGAGCCAAAACAGGGGTGGAAAAAGGTCTCTCTAGTACAGAGACAGAGAATCTTTCTTCCTGTATCAGGCAATAAACCTTTCCTAGAATGAGAATGTGAACTTTGCACATACCTTCTGAGTCAACATCTTCTCTCTAGCTTCATCATGTATAGCTGGATTCCATGGAGAGAAACTATGGAAAAAGTATAGTTAACTCTTATTTGACATTTTTGTAAACTACAGCACAGACAGAGCAGAAAGCAGTGATTTTCCTTTGTTTAGTTAGCTGTATTTTAAGTAAATTGTAAGTGAGTATTCAGTGGTAAAACRTACAGGTAAGAACTAAATTTGTATTATCATGGATCTTTTCAACAATAAATGTTTAGGTTTTCAATTGTTTGTAATACGAACTGGAAATTCAGCATGTGTGACATGAAAAATTACTCATATTCACCATGTGCTGACTGCTCCACCCCCCATGCAGGCAAGCTTTAGAAGGATTTTAAAACTTTGTCCAAAGCTAGTCATGCAAACTGAGTTCAGGAAGSCCAGAATGAAATATTAATTATTGGGCATTTCTGCTTGAGGGAGGTGGGTGTTTCAGGGCATTTTGCTYATTCTGAGGTTTGTTTGATTATTGTTTTTAGATTTTTTTCAAGAAAAAACAGGTCAGTTAGCCTGAGAGAGAAAGGCTGCTTTCAGCAACTACATCGAAACTTGCTTTCAAAAGAGGGACAGGGTGAATTTGCTCACAGTACTCACATGATTGCATAGGGGTCCTCTATTTTGGGCTGATCAAATAAATGGCTACTGCATAGTTTGACACTCTCTACCACTTTACTTTTGAACAACTGAATATCCTTTTCATACCTGCAAGACAGAAGTAAGCAGTTTTAAGTAATTGCAAGGAGCAACAAGCTCGCTCTAGAAGCAGAGACAGACTTGGCAAAGCCTCAAATGGAGTTCCTAATCAACCAAGACTGGAGGCAGAGACCATAAGAGGACAGACAATTCTGCAAACCTCTTGTTTCTGCAAGTCTATGCCAAAACCTTTTTAAAAGGTCATGCCTATACATATGGAAGATACTCACAGCACTGCAGCCTCAGGGTTCAGAGGACTGGTTGTATCAATCTTGTAGAAGACTCTGCGAGCATACATTAGCACTTGCCATATGTGATTATGATTTCGCCTAAAAAGAACAAAACACAATGAAGAATCGAAGAAACTTTTCAAATTACCCATCAGTCTGCCAGCACTAACCTCCATTTTGCAAATGCTCTTTTCACATCCAGTTCACCAGATAAAGGATCCACTAGTGGGTGGAAGACTGGCAGGTCAAAAACCAAGCGCTGCATTAGAAAAAAGAAATCCATTATGATAAATTCAATCCCAATGCCAACACCACTGGGTGAAAGTCAGTCAAATGTTGTTTGCAAATACTAATTAATTGTCACTGTATTAAAAGAAAGCAACTGTGATTTCTACCAGCTGTGAAACTGTAACCTAACACACCTGTGTAACATGCAGAGTCCTGTCCTCTCACAGGCTATCACCAAATCAGGAAACTAATCCAGTTAACTGCACAGGCACTAGTGCCAACACTGGTAATAATATCAGATAAGATCAGATTAAAGGAGTTTTTCTGGTTTAGCTATTTGTGACTGAAAGCTTTTATATACTTGAGCTACAATCAATACTTTTTGTTTACCCTACACACTTTTATGTAAACTTTGCAGTGACACCATGGTGTCCTCAGTTCTGTATAGCTCATTTCCTCACACATTCTTCCAAAATACTTAGTTTCAAGAAGAGGGTTCTAAAGCCCTCTTCTGGCAAAAGAATGYTGGCTGGCTGAGAGATCCCAAAGTCCAGCCTTTAAAAGTCTATTTCCTACTAGTTCTGTTATTTTAAAGATGGTATCTTTACATAAAACTTGACACCAAATGGGCTGCTACCCAACACAGCAGTTGTGTACCCCTGCCCCCAAACCTTCCTCTAAATGAAGTTTGGCCAAAATACTTTGTCTGGAAAGTCAAACTGCCACAAAATACTTTTCTATTTTTATTTATAAATTGGTCTAATAACTTGGAAACTTTTCACTAAAGAGAAAGCAGATGGAAGATAGGTAGTATGGTATTATCTCCTCCCTTTGCTTCACCACATCCTCCTCAAGTTTTTAGTTCTTTGTTTCAATGTAATTTAGAAGAGAATCTAGAAATCTTGCAGTACTATAGCAAGCACAGCACAGGTGTCTGGATTTTACATTCCATTATATCATTAATCCGAATTTTGACACCTCTAAGTGTTTCAGTGTTAACYTCCTGCTGAGAAAGTAGCAAATCAAGAGTTGAGGTAAGGAACTGGTTGATTACTTAACACTCTAATGCATCTGACCTCAGGAAGCTCATTTCACACCAGTCTCAGTAATCAGAGCAATGTAATTCTTCCACAGTGGTTTGCAAATGTTTAAAGACATGGCAAATGAGCCCAGCCAAGTGAACAAAATGAGTTCAAGGAGAAGAGAAGCTAATTGGCATAYCAGCTTTAACAAAAAGCCATACTTACACCACCAGAAAATAAGAAAAAGCCAAGATACAACCACTTACCGGGCAGTCTCCATCGGGGTAATTATCAGGAATATAGACAGTGAACTTAAACACACCATCCTGGTAGAGCCCATGTCTTATGAATATTACACCAAACCACACTGCAAGTAAGAGAGTTTGCTTGAGTAAAAGAATTTTCAAGTGTACATATGTAAGAAAATTTAGAAGTTAAATTTAWACTTACTTAATGCTGATCGGTAGGAGGGCTGTACATAGACACCTGGCAACTTCTGCTTCACAACCAAGGTACTGCAATCAGAGTCAGCATTGAGAGAGTTCYACAACTTCACTGACACAGCAAACCCAGAATGCACCACCCACAGCTCAACAGGGCCTTCTTCCACAAACTCACTCCCAATTCCCAAGGCTGCTTGCAGAAGRTGGTGACAAACAGACTGTAACCACGCTCTTTTACTCCTCCTTTTAGCAYCACTCCACTTAAAGACTTACTAACAGGAAACACTGTTTCTCTTGCTAACACTAAGAGAAGCAGAAATAAGTTCTTCCCCCAGTAGCTGCATTTAACATATATCAGTATGGAAATTTACAATTTTCTACTGAATCCTGAGTTTCAAAGTAAGGAAGAAAAATTAAATTCCCTTAAGTAATTTTGAATACAGATTCACAGTCAATTGTAGTTACYGCTGAAATGTGACCAAACTTCAACCTCAGTTTTAAACAAGTAGTTTTTCAGTTTTAGATGACACTATGCTGCAGGTCAAGCTGAAATCACAATGGCAATGGCCAAAACAAACCAAAAACCAAATTATTAACTTCACAGGCTTTCCAGTTACTTGGCATATGGGTCCACTAAACTGAATTCCACATGCTTGCACAAATAAACAGCACTCTTAAAGAAAAATATTAACACAGTTCTCTGCTTACGGTTTCCCTAGTATCTGCTATTATTTCCTTAATAATTTGCATTATAGAACCAATATATTTATTCAGCAGAAAAGCACCTTCCTTAAATTAAAAAGTTAGGACTAATTTCCTCAGAATGAGATAAATTGAAAGTAAGAACTCTCAAAACAGTTAATAGTTAAATACAAGAACTGAGACTCAGTGTTGCATAAGGACTCCAGGGATTTCATTCCAAAAGGCACTACATACTTGGGAATCCAGTATGTCTATGACAGAGGAAGTCCCTTCAGCTCTGCAGCTCTAACCAGTTATATAACTAGAAAGTTCTAAGGACAGACAGAGATTTTTATGCTCTCACAGCAGCCTACAAATCACCAGATTGGGTCAAATGCAACTCCTCCCTCACAAGTTTCACGTTAAGTATCACTGAATTCTTCCCAACATCCACTTGATCAACTGTATCAGGCAGTGTTCAAGTGTTTCATGTGACAACTGAAGGAAGCTCCCACATCCTAACTCCATTAGATAGCACCAAATATTCATGAGTATCTTCCCACTCGACATCTGCTTGCTTCTATTTTAATATCTGTTGCAAATATTTGGTATTTCTCATCAAAAAGCCATTAGGACAACTGGTCAGAATACCTAAACTCACAATGCGTTTACTTCAAGATTGAGAAACATAGTAATTCAGAGAATGACATCTAAAAATGCCCCTTAAAATCTCATCTCACTTTCTTCTCCCTTTCTGCCTCTAGAGAGCGAGACTGCTGCTCTGAAAAAGAACTTTGCAGGCAATGTTTTACTACCTTCAAGGACTATGGCAGAGASAGCATGCAAGAATTGGTCCCTGCAGGACTTTTTCCCCACTGAAGCATAAACCCAGWGACCTAAAAAAAGATGAAAAAAGGTGAAAACTTACAATTCTGCAAGAAGCGAATACTCCAAATAAAAAGGCCCGTAGGAAGCGTGTGTTCCATTTGTGGACTGGGAGGATGTGGCAGGTGAAGCAGGCTTGGTTATTGGCACAGCATTCTTTGGGATAGAAGGCAACTGTTTCTTTGCAGAGCCTCGCAGCGGACTGGTTCGCAGCTCTCCACTCAAAGTTTTCTCTTCAGCATCAGATCTCTGTCAAATTAAAGGAGAACCACGAGATCACAGACCATATTTCAGAAACATTTAACATATCAACATAGTTTAACACATATTTAAACCCAACTATGCTAATTACAAGTTAAGCCAATGAAACATATCTTGGGTTTTGGTCTTCTGTTGCTTGGGGGAGGGCATGGGGGGCACCCCTTTGCATTTTGCTTTTAAATAGACTTTTGACAATTAAACCAAACCTACAAGTACAAAAGAATTCAATGCTAGATAGGAAATCTGCAGATTAGGACAAATGCTTAAGGAGGCTTACATTTATTTAGAAMCTGAAACCAGACAGTATACAACATCAGCTTACAAGTCAATCTATTTCTAGCACACAGTGCATCAAGATAAATCATTYCTACTGACAAGCATCCTTACACTGTACACTTCAAAGACTCTTTGAAAGTAGTGTAGTAAAATTGAGATGAAAAAACAAAGTTTCATGTATTTCACTTTCTGCCTGTGCTTAAGACGACAACATTCCACTTGGAACTGATACTATAGTTCTCTCCTACAGTRAAAGTATCACCATTTGCCAGGGGTATCAAGTTTAAATAGTTTTACTACAGGAGCCTTCTTATGCCTTTGGTGTTTATTCTTAGAAGAAAAAAAACCAAAAAACACTTCAAACAAACACTGTACTACAAACAGACCCAAAATCATTCTATAGATTATCAAGACAAATCTGCAGGATACAGACTTGTGCTTAGGCTACACGTGGAGACTWAAAGGCAGGATTTAAGCTATAATGTATTGAAGTGCCCAAGACCTGGACTAGTAACAATACCTTTGGATCAACAAAGTTMCATAATTTGTCCTGGTACTGAACACCTGAGAAGTGGTTAACCCTAGAACTCCCATGCTTTTGTTACTGCTACAAACTCAAGTTGGACTATGCACTATGGAGGCACAGTTTTGTCAAAGCTCACTGCATGTGCAATACCTGGCTAAGCTCAATATAAGACACTAAAATGTCCTAAGAAAAAAGTGTTTCAACCACTTGAACAAAGTTTCACATTTCCTATTTAAAGATACTTRAGATAAGAAAAGTCAACAAATTCTGGAGCAGACTATCCACAAGCACATTCCASTGAACACAGCTCAAAGCTAGTTTACACTTTTACTGAAGGTGATCACAACCCTCGGGATAAATACACAGTAAAACACTATTTGCTGATCACCTGATGTTTTTTTTCCAGCACTGCKGCCACCCCTCCCAAGCATGACAACWCTTTCTGGCATCCATTCATTAAATACCTTGCGCACAGAACCTGTAGACATGCTCCAGAAAGGGTTCATAACGTGTACTCCAAATAAAGAGCTGCAACTTTYCTGTGTCTTCAGAGTGTCCTCAGGCCCTTCGGATTTATACCCTAAAAGTACACAGAATGAACGTGTTATAACAGATAAACAGGTCTCAATATATAAACAGGATTCGAATCTAATTCTCCAGTCAGCATTATATTTCTGTAATTTCAGAAGAAAACTTCATGTAGTTAAGATGAGAATGATTAAAAAAGCCWAAGCTCTGTCCTATGTTCTAGAAGTATAACTTATGTCTGTTTTTGCACATGAATCTCTGCTTTCTTTCTGCTAGAAAGAGACTCTACATTCTGCAATGAACTCCATGTTCATTTTGCCAATGAGAATAAAATAAAGGATCATCTCTTGGCTCAGCACAGGTAAGGTAGATCCTCTACACATGCAAATACTAAAAATAAACACCTCACCATTTCAGGGCAGCACTATASAGAATTATGACCCTGCTAAATGCTGTCCCTCACAGACAATGTTGACTTTGCACATTTCTGAAGTGTTCCAGTTTGAGAAATTCTGTCATTCCCAGAGACAGAGATGATCCCTTCATTGAGYTTGCATCATGTACATGTCATTTTGTTTTCATCTGCATTGGAACATCACCAGGAATAGACAAAGCCATAGAACACAGAAGTTTCTCTGTAGCTTATTTAATGGTTTCATTATGAGCACTAAGGCCTAGTGGTCTTTAGATCAGCAGCTCAATAACAAGGACTTCAGCAGTATTTGGAGTTTCAGTGTCATCTATTGTGTATGTCCTTKCTTTCCTCTCTCTTTTTTTTCTTTTTTTTAAAGTCTTGCTACTGTTGGTGCAAGAATTCTGATCTATAGCACCTCGTGTCTGGCACAGCCTATTGCCTCCACTCTTTTTTCCTCTCCAGTTTTCCTGCTTTCCTTCCTCATATCACCCTCCCATTTTTGGCTCCATAACTAAGCATTTGAGGCGCTTCACTCAATCTCTTTAAAAGAAAGGTGTACAACATTGTTAAAGGAAATTATTGGAATGTGAGATARACACCCATTGGCATAGGCTTCTGCTGTGGTCAATACTCCATTTTTAYTACAGTAAGGAAGGCAGTTCACCCTTGGCTTGAGTAGTTTATAGAGAAAATAAAAACATTATGACCAAAACCTTCCTAATACTAAATAAATGCCAAACTTGTTTAACAAAAATAAAATAAATAAACAAAAACACAAAAAAACCCAGATAATTTAGCCAAAAAAATCTAGGAATGCTAAATATTTAAAAGAAACATTAATATCAAATCACAGCCTTGTAGGTTATGCAACAGCCAATCATCAAAAAAAAATACAAGCACCTTTCAGAAAAGTGATGAAAAATTTAATTTCCCCACCAAAATCATCTCAAACATTCCAATATACAACAGGTTTCTCCAGGTACTTTTCCTCTTCAGCAGCCAGTCTCACATCATTCTGAGCCACAGAAGACAGAAAGTCAAAGTGCAGCTACTGCCCTGTGAGAGCAGGGAAAAGATGTTTTCACTTTTCCTTATCTCTGTCTGGAAAGCAGAGTTCTGCCAGAGGGCTGTGCCACAGGCCTCTTCCATCAAACCAGCCAGACTAAGTAATACAGGAAGACGCTGCACTAGGAAGGTACAAGACATTTCCTCGGGAAACTCYGGTATAACTCGAGGGTGGAAGAACTGACTCACAAAGAGCACCTGAATGCTCGGGCTCTGACAAGAGAGAAAAGTGCTGGAAGTTGAGGTACAGGTTGGAAGACAATTAGCTGGAACCAGGAGTCATTATGGGATTGGGGCTGGAGTATTTTGTTTGTTTTGGGTTGCTGTTTTTTTTATGACTAGGTAATAAAGCTGCACTATCCTGGAACCAGAGATAGGAGAACAGGAGAGCAGGACAAATAATGACATATGAAGGTTAAAAAACAGCCCAACCAATTCCCAGAGAAACAGGCAGATTTTTAGAAACTTGGTAACTGATGTTAGATACAGTTCAGTCACCTGATCTACMTTTCGAAAAGCAGTGTTGCATCTCAGCACACTTCCAGCTTTACTGAATGGTCTTTCATTAACAAGATGCCTACTTACAGGCTATTAAGAGCGAATAAAACATTATTTTAGAGCTAGTTAAGCTAAAGAATAGCTTCCAGAGGTTCTCTTGCACACACATCTTTTATCCAATTGTTTGCTAGTAGTATGTCTTAAATTTACTGTTAAATTGACTCCAGACTCATACACCTGCTAAAATACTGTTTACAGTGGAGAACTCAGAACTTCAGAGTACCAGCTTCTCAGAGGAGGACCATTTAAGAAGGCTTTCAAGGTGTTTTAAGAGTTTATTTTAATCACCGTCACTTCTAGCTACGCAATGTGGAAGTGGAGAATTATAGCTCTAAAGGAAACTTACCCACAACTGCTTATGCTCTCTAGTACCTTCACCTTGCAATTTACTACCCATCACTAATCACAAAAAAGATTAAAACCAGCATTAAAAATAACCAAGTAACAGCAAWTTTAAAGTAGACTGCCTGTCCTACTTCTTGCTGTCTGCAGCAGACAAAGGAGACCCAAGTGCTGATGTCATTAAGTRGAATTTCTAGGCAGTTTAGGCATTCACTCTTACACAGGCTCAGTCACTACCACAATTCACCCATCTTACAGTGTTCTAACTACTGAAACCATCAGCTTCCCAAAATAACCCAATACACTCTCCTCATTTTRTGGAAAGAGAATAAAAACATYCAACAGCATTGCTCTCTTGCTCCTTTCACACTGTCAACATTCACAGTAACCCATCCAGAAAGATATGATAGTGTGCCACGCAGTAGTACATTGTTCTAATTTCTCCTACTTTAAGAACAGCAAGTAACAGCAGCCCTCCTAAGCTGTCCTCCTCCCACASGCTTTTTACCTTCTCTAGTGCTTTCCTTCCAGTAAACCAGCAATTWAAAAAAGGAAGAACACAAACTTGTAAAGAAACATTACTTCAAATACTGGTTCTGGGAAAGGCCTTTTAACTTCTGCACAGTACCACATTGGGACCAAAAGCCACCTGGTGTCAGGCATAACTTCACGTCCACATTCTCCAGGTATGCAAYACACGCCAACAGTCAGAGCAAGTGTAAAGTCATCTGATACTTCATCAGCACTCTAAAAAACTTAAAAAATCTAAAGTTATCACTAGTAAAACCTTAACRTTTAAGTACTTTGCTTTTGCACATTTTCCTTCTCTACATTAGGTATTCTCATTAAAAAATGTCTCATTTTACCCACTGTTGCAGTATGTGTCATAATTTTGTCCTCTCATCAACAGAGTCATTTGATCAAACACAACACTAAAGCAATGTGAAAAAATCCTTATCTGCCTCGAACAAACATTTTCTGGAGACGTCAACAAATCAAAGGGAACCATTTCTACACCAGAGAACAAACCGAGCTTCAGAGGAGAACCACAGAACAGGGCATGCAGAACACACAGTATTTATTACGTGCTTGTCCAGCAACTGTAGCTGTCAGTTTACACTGGAACTTATTTCTCCTCAGCACAGCCAATCCTGACCTCCTTTGGACCCAAGGCCCTCACTCGCCCACACCTTAATCTGCCGGACAATCCAGGAGCCGCTGGTGGCGGTGAACAGGAACACTGACCAGTTAAGCCTGTTCGCCAACTCTTCCTCCACAGGCCGTTTACACGTTCCATACCAACACCTGCTGCTACGAGCTCACTTCTCTAGGAAACTGCRGTCTACGCCAAAGAGATCTGCTCTTAAATACAGCAACCTAAGGGACACAGGGGATGGCTGGCCGAGTCCCACAGCACAGGGCATTCCAGAGGGAGCTGCCAGTCGGGGAGGCACGGGAGGTTAACAACAGTCCTGCGGAGCCCGAGCGGTCCCCGCGGTGCTTCCCGCCGAGGCCGTGCCGGGCACCGCAGCGCGACGCCGATCGCAGGGCGGGGAGCGACGGACGGAGGGACGATCGGGGACCGCTGGGCCGAGCCCCGCTGGCARCAGCCCCGCGCCCAGAGCTGCCCAAACCCGCTGTGCCCCTCGCACCCCGCGCGGGGCAGCGCTGTCCGGGCGGCGGCCGCAGCCCCAACGGGCCCAACGGGCCGCGCCCGCCCAAGCCCTGCCGGTGACAGGTGCCGGTCCCGCGAGCGCAGACCCCCCCGCCGCCCCTCAGGAACAGAACAGCTCCGCCGCCCTCCCGTGCCACRGGGACGGTACCCCCGCGCCCACCGCCTCCGTTCCGCCCGGGAGGAACAGCCCGGGCAGGGCCGGGCGCTACGGCCCCTCTCGCTCACCAACCGAGGCTCCGCCGCTCCCCCGCGCGGCCCAGGCCCCGCCACCACCGCCGCCGCTGCCGCCGCTCCCGCTACCCCCGGCACAGCCCCATTTACCGCCCGCCCCTCGGGCCGCACATCCGGGCCGCCCCCCGCGGCCAATCGCTGCCCGCCGGTGCCGGTGCCGCCCCGCAGGGCGGGCGGAGCGGCCGCAGCCGCCACTCACAGCTCGGGACGGGCCGTGAGGCGCCAGAGCCGCCCCGCTGCCGTCACCGCCTGGCTGCTCTGGGCCCCGCCCCGCGCCAGGGGATTGGCTCGAGGGCCTGTCCGTCTCGCAGCTGGCGGGCCAATGGGAACACGCGAGGCACCTGTCACTCTSTGAGCTGGCTGACAGCGCCGGGGGCGGAGCTCCGGGAAATGAGCAGCTGTGATTGGCTGGCGGGGCGCGTGGGGCGGCACTCCATTGGGCGGCGGGCACGAGCGGGGCTGGCGGGAGCGGTACCGGGCTGTGTGGCAGAGCCCGGGGCGGGGCGGGGAACGGGGGGCTGAGGCGATGGGAGCCGCGGCGGCCGTGGGGACGGCTAACCGCACCGGACAGCGAGGGACAGCGGGACAGCGACCTGCAGCTCGGTCAACACCGTGTTTGTGTGTGTGTGTGTGTGCCAGAGGCACTCAGCCCCTCCAAAATTTTGCAGCTAACGCTGCTTGTATGAGCCAAGAAATCCAACCTCCTTCTGGCGGTGACGTAATCAGTTATGGACTTTCGTCCCTCTCGCAGGCTTCTACAAATGGACATTTAAAAACATTTCAATTGRTCGTGTCCCCTTTCCCCTCCCCCAGAATCACAGGACGGGTGAGGTTGGAAGGGACCACAGTGGGATCATCTGGTCCAATGTCCCTGCTCCAGCAGGAYCATCCCAGWGCACAGGGCACAGGATTGTGTCCAGACTGCTCTGGAATATCCCCAGTGAGGGAGACTCCACACCCTCTGGRCAATCTGTTCAGTGCTYGGTCACTGCACAGGAAAGAAATWCTTYCTCATGTTCAGGTGGAACTTCCTGGGCATCGGTTCCTGCCCGTTCCTCATGTCCCATGGCTGGGCAGCACCGAGCAGAGCCTGGGCCRTGCTCTGAGCCCTCCCTGCAGACACTGACAGACAATAATGTCTCCTCTCAGCCATTTCTTGAGGCTGAACAGCCCTGGCCCCCCTCAGCCTTTCCCTGTTCAGGTCCATTGATGATCTTTGCTGGATGGACCTGCTCCAGGAGCTCCATGACTCTCTTGTCCTGAGRAGCCCAGAACTGGACACAGCATTCCAGACTGGCCTCCTCAGGGCTGAGTAGAGGGCAGGATCACCTCCCTGACCTGCTAGCAATGCTCTTCCTAATGCACCACAGGATCTTCCTGGCCTTAGTGGCCACAACAGTACACTTGCTGGCACACTTTATAACCTCCTTTTTGTGTTAATAATATCAGCTTCTGATACTATTGCTGAGCAGGTACATACACATACACAATGCAAATTTCTATTAAATACACATATACACAAATATACATATAGAAACTACCCTAAAATGTGCTGCAGAGAAGGAGAAAAATAAGAACAAACCTCAGGAGGTTTTATTTGCAATTAGACCATTTCTGAGCCCAGTAGAACAATTACAAAAATGCTATGCCAAAACTGAAGTAATTTGTCAAGGTTTGGAAGATGACAACAAAATCCATGCTATCTCAAGTATGGCAGAGAGAATTACAGAGAATTTTAAAAATCAATGCACATAGGGTGGATTTATTTTTGTTCCTAAGCCATGAGCAAAAATACCATGCTGAGGTTATCACTTTGTCTCAATTATTGTAACCTTCTCCTCTCACCCTGTCCTCAAAATGCCACTTTAAAATCTTCAGTCAGTTAATAACGTTATTACTCTGGCTAAACCATTGTCGTGAGTTTCTGAAACCCTTTGGCAATTTCCTGTTCTTCAGTGTTTCAAATGCAAGCTCTTTGCCCACCGCTGAAGTGCTGCACAACTTCCCTTTAGGCTCATATCCTAAATTATCTGCCTTCCACTGCTACATGCAGTAGCAGTCACTTGTTACCTCCTATTTTTCTTAATCAGTGCTCCTGTTGTTATTAGCTCTTCTTTTTTGTATTTTTGTATAAATATAGTCATACCAAATCTGAAATAATTCTACTTAACAAATCTTTGTGTTTTGACCAATATAAGAGATTAATCAGGCCTATAATGCTTTTGCATATTGTTTATCTCATGAATGGTTTCTTTCACTATGATTGGTACCCATAGCAAACACTGTATGATTAATGCATGTCTAAATAACCTTTAGATACCCCTTTTTCTTACTTCTAAATAGTMTGTATCTCTTTCACCCAGAWAAGTAMGTAATTTTTCCATAATACCTRTGTTCATACCCCAAAACCACACATRCTCATAATTCAAACTCCAAAATTGCCAAGCCAATTGTATCTCTGTGGAAGAAGGAAGGTTGTGATGGCCGTGTTTAAGCCATAGTCAATATGATGCTTATTTGTTCAGTGTGGGAAGATTCTGGATAGTTCTGAATGGCCTAGAATTTCCCCTTGTGGTGGCAGTGGTTTTGACAAGAAATCTGAGCTAAAGAGACAAGGAAAGTTGAAATAAGTCGGTAATTATCTCGGGCTCGGCACCACTAGATGGTGTCCTGCAGCTGCTCTAGTCACATATCACAATGCATGGGCAGGTAAGGGACAGAAACACCTCCTTGACAGGAGCACAGTGTGCTGCAGGACAAACAGAAATGATCAACCTTAGTGCTCCTGCTCCCACTGAAGACCCAGCAGTTCTTTAGGGAGGCTGATAAAAGACTTTTGACAAATAATCTTTATAACCACACATACCTACATAATGTTACTTGATAACCACTGATAGTAACATGACCTTTTCTTTCTAAAAATGCAAAGGTGAAAGATGGCATTTTCTGTTTTTCAAAGCTAAAAAGTAGAATTACAAACGTGGTTTAAAACCAGAATCCCCAAATAATATCTTATTTTTTGTACTTTCAAATGCAATTCCTTTGTGATTTGTATGCCACAAGAATGTACTATCAGCACTTTATAAAGCAACTTAAGTAAAAATAAAAGCAGTCAAGTAAACAATTTAGATTTTGGTTTCCTTTTTAATGTGAAAATGGTGTATTATCTCATAAAGGGTTTTTTTTAAATTTCTACATACTGGTCTCTGTTTGCATAATTGCTGATAACAAGACAGTAAGCCAAGGGAGAGAAATGATAATATCTCTAAAATATGTTGATAAGCCTGCAAAGGTATTTAAAATGTGTGTTTTCAATTTAAATGTATGWATGAAGCAGTGTAAATACATCTCTGAAGCAGTGAATGGAAGGAGGTGATTCACAGTGCACAGCAATGCAAGTTACCTGTAAGGAGGAAGACATCAGGGCACAGTTCTTCCCTCATTCTGAAGGATAATGGTACAAAGGATTACCAGGTTTGGAACAGATACCTGCTGGAGCTATTGCATGGCTCTGACCCTGCAATGGCMGTGGCAGACACAGCCAGAGAGGTATTTGTTTTGTCAAGGTTTTCCTGAAACTCATTGCTGAAATGTGAATTCCCAGCCAGGCCTTCATGGCTTGACAGAAGATGCTGCCTGTGCTGGGGCTTGAGCTGCTTTGGCACATTGCTCCATTTGGATTTGAAATTAAGTTACCAAAGTACAAGAAAAAAAATCCAAATTAGAAACCATTAATTAGAAGTTAATTTTTTTAAGGATCACTATTAGAAACTAACAGCAAATCAAATACAAAGCCCTCCTTTAGTTGACACCTAACAGTGTATTTCTCTATTTTCTTATAAACAAGCATAAAGATGGAAACTTTTTCAAATAGTAGTGTTGGTTCAAGATTATGTACTTATTTTTCCTGTTTTCTTTTTTTTTATTACAATGGAATTGCTAGAATGGATGCAGATATAGATGCACCAATATAAAAAAAAAATGCTTTTGTCTGTGTATTTATTTTCCCTGAGGAAGAGGTAAGATGGAACAGCACTAACTGCATCATCAAAATGTCTCATTTGGTTCTAAGGGTAAAATCCCAGGACCTACTGTTGGTCTCTGCTCAGTAAGCAGCAAACTCAGTATTATAACAGAAGGACGAAATATTAAATTTATTTATTCCCCATAGAAAGTCTCCTGTCTTCCTAGACTCACTTAAAATAAAAAGAATACATTTGTGTATAATATTCAGACACTTTTGGATTTGCATGGCTGTCAGTGTGCTTCACAACATAAGAGATTGACTGTATTAATGGTTCCTGAATAGCAGAAGCTCCTATCAATGACTAATTAAAGATCAGATCATAGCCTTCAAACCACACTTTCYTCAACATGTCTCACACTGTGGCAAAAATACATTAAACATTTAAATATGAAAGCATTTCAGATTCCTTAATTTATGAACTAGAAACCTTCGTTACTGTGAGTCCAACTGTGCAGAATTCAGAACCATGAAACTTGTAAAACTGACTTACTGTACTCCTTTTATTCCTTTGTATTTTCTTACCATTTTCTTATAATAGCTTTTATTTGAGTGGTGAGAATTACAGTTCTAAGATGAATTTTGATTCTGCACAGTATGATTTTGAAAGTAGTTTCCTATTATGAGGAAAGAAAGAACTACTTTATCACTATTAAAAAAAAAAAAAAAAAGTTGAATACTTGAATCTGAGTAGAGGCTCAGAATGAATCCCAAAAGAAGATTTAGATCCCAATTGCACTGGTTTTCTACTTATGGGAAGACTTGCTTCTAGGTAAAACATCCCAGGAAAGAGAGGTGGATGAGAAGCACTCCATTTGTTGGTCACACAGTTTGCAAATATGTTCCTTAGCTATCAAAATCATACAAATCCTCTGTAAGAGTTAAAATGTAAAATTAATCTTAAAACTACATATCCATACAACTTATATGTAATAGAGACATTTTCAGGATAAAAGCCTATATATTTAATTCATACCTTTGAATGTCTACTGATGAATTAAAATTCCTCATTATAGAATTTTCAGTCATTCGTTGAGAACTCTTTATAAGGTGTTAAACACACTAACTACACTTACAGCTGTAATTAATATTTCCCTACGAATTAGCTTTTTTTTTTCTCAATATCTTCCTTTCATGGAACATTTTGAATCATAACATAGAACACACTTTTAAACAAATATGTATGTAATCCCACACTCTGAAGAATAACTAAGATTATAGAGTAATCAGAATGAAGAATCTTTTTGAAAAATCAGTTTTGCAGAGAATAGTCATTAAAGTGCATCTGTATGAGACAACTGTGGCAAATCAGTGAACACAGTCCATGTAAACAAGCTTTGATCAGCAGTTTCCACAATATCATTATGAACTCCAGTTTCTGCTGTAATGGTATGATATGATGAGTGAAAGGCAGACCACAACCAATTCATAATTTTCAGATGGAAAATCACAGTTAATTTGTTGACTGAAAAATAACTACATAATTTCAGAGATGATAAGACATAATAAAGTAGGACTGKTTTTTTCTCCACTCACACCTTGAGCCATATTTCTACACAAAAGTCACTTTCCTCCTTTCATCTTCTTATTACTTTCCTGGTAAAGTGACATATTAAGCRGGTATGTAAGTGGTTGGTAATTTTAAAAAGCTGAATATTTAAAAAACTTAGTGGATGACTGATCAAAGAACTGAATATGAAAAGACTGGGGAGAGAGAAGGTGAATATGCAAAGGAAGCTTTCACATTCAATGGGGAACAGCTACGAGAAGCTACCAAGGACTGTAGCTCAGCTAAAACAGTTCCAAACAGAGATGATGTCTTGAATAAAAGGCAGCACCTTATAGCCCACACTCCCAACCCATGCCATAACATCCTGTCTCTGGGGCTCTTCCACCCCTTGCTGACCCAGTCYCCATTTCCAGCTCTCATGGAGTCTAACACTGGTCACCTCAGAATTACACTAAATGGAAAGCTTGTGAGAAAGACACTTTCTCTTCCATCCATATCTTCAAACAGAAACTGTAGCTGATGGTACTGACTCRGAGTTTATAACTGGGAGCAGAGAAGTTATGCTTGAGAACACAAAGGCCTGAATGGAAACTCAGAAACACCCCTATCCTCCACACATTTTGTCTTTTTCAGTTCTATATTCTGCATACACATTTCTTAAGCAAAACACTATTGTAGATAGCACAAACTTAGTAGATTGTTTTTAAAGAAAACTCTACCACAACAGATCTTTCTAGAGCTAGACTGAACACAAAGGTAAAAACARCCAACAGCTCAGCATCTTCCCATAGGCTGCACATCTGGGGTAGACAGCAATGTGGTACAGCCATTCTTTCACTAGAAACGGGCAGGTAGGAGCTGGTTATGTCTAAGATTTGTTCTCAACCTTTTAGAGAAGCTGAACACAAGCTGGGTAGTGCAGAAAACAATAACATTTGGTTTCACTGCAAATGGATCCCTTGCAGTGAGCAGGAGAGGAGCAAGGAGGACCCTGACTCAGATGACTGACTGTCTTGGAAATGCAATTGGACTCAGGATCTGGATATCCAGTTATAGCTGAGGAACCTCAGAAATATGAACACTGGCAGATGGAAAATCAAATATTTGCTCAGTAGGAAGCAGTTTCAAGTCAAACAAGGTTACTGTTGGCTTCTACTGCTTTGTGTCCAGGATATAGGAAACTCAGTCTGCCTCCCAGTTTGGCAATTCACAACCAATTTGACTAGTCATAAATTAATATTTTAGGGACTTTACAGACCAATTAAAAAAAAATCAACAAAATTCCTGTTAACTTCAACAAGATTTCACTTGAGATATTTCATCTATGAATAAGAATTTATGCTGGCATACACAATCTTATATAGAACATCTCTGTCCCCATCCATTTCAAGTGGTTTATTTTTCTCTGATTTTTGGTATCTTTTCTATGCCATTTGCAACCTTTTCTTTGTAAGTTAGTGTAAGTTTGTACCTCACATTCAGTTTTGTTTCCTCAAAGCAATAATTTAATTCAATCCTATMTTCTATATATTTRTCAGTTACCAAACCCACAAGAGGTWGGGAGCTCTAATTTTTCTTTCTTTTTAAGGGACACAAGTAGTGTCTCTGCAGTTTTGAAATCTGGCTTGGCTGTTTGTGGTTTTATTACACAGCATTTCATTCTAAAAAAGCAACAGTGTGAAAGGAGATTAGATTTAAACTGAGTCTTTCCAAACATCATGAGAATTCCTCTGTCAAATAAAACTTTCATCTTAATTATCCTTAATAATTTCCACTTTGCAAACATAAGATCCCTTAATGCCTTTGGAAAATGAAGATTATGAGAAAGAGACTATAAAAAGATAAACATGTCTCATTTTGCAGAATTTTAAACACCTTCTTTCAGACAGCAAATCTAACATTAATTAATAGCTGGGTATAATATTAGATTTCTCTCTTTTATGAAAATCCTGGATAGAATGTTCCCTAGTGCAGTATTTTCTGTGTTATTTTATATATTGGTTCAAATTTAAAGCCAAGAATATTGCTGAGAGATATCAAGCAATTTATTCAATCATCAAGTAAAGAACTACTGTCACAATTTAATTAATTTTCATTATTTAATTACAGACTGTGTAATTATATTTTTTTTTTTGTTTCCAGTCCCTCTGAAATCCTGCTCACCAAAGTTTTGAACACAGGCCTGTGGTTTAAGTATTTGAGCTGGACAGAAATTCCCTATTTTCTTTAATTTATGACACCCTCAGTGTGTATGTCTGTGTATGCACAAGCCTGTGTATGGAAATTGTGTTAATTGAAACACATTAATACTTTCCTTAAGTAATTATGGCAGCTGCACACTAAGCTAAGCACCATAATCTTAGAAAAACTAATTTTATTTTTRCTACTTCAATACATAATTCAATATGCTAGTTTGCCTGAAAGAAAGATATCTCTAAATAAAATAGAGGCAACATTTTTGTTAAAACTGTTGCTATTTCCCACTGTAAATTGCATAAGGATAGCCTTGGAAAGGAACATGCAAWGGATTGTACACAGAAAGGAGAACATGAGCCAACATCCAAACAATAGAAACATGGCAGCTGGACTTCCATGTGGGAAAACCATCACCCATAAATAGCCAACTTGTTTTCCAAACACTCATGAGATTTATAAAACAAAATCAGTCACCGCGACAAAATAAACATATTTGSAATGAAGATATGTTTTAATTTTAGCAATCAGGAAGGATCAAAACCCACTATAAGGACAGGAAAATGAAACTCCTTCATTCCTCTCTKAATGTTTTTGTGATTAATCTGAAATAAGGATTTTTTTTTTTTTATCAAACCAAACTGTAGGGCATGTTGTTGAAGTTTTGTGTGGCTGGCCATTTTAGAAATGTGGTTTAAAAACCTACCTACTGTWTATTTAGCAGAAAATATTTTGAATCTGCTTCTATTGACCAAAATATTATGGCCTAAAATTAGCTAAGTAGATGTGCATTTTTTACCTCTCCCCACCAAAAAGAAGCCCCAAAAACAAAAACCAGAAATACCCAACACAAAATAAAACAACAAAATCAAAACCAAAACAAAACAAAAATAAAAAACCCACAAGCAAACAAAACTCTAAACCCCAGAAATAAACAATACACACACACACACACACACACACACGAATAAATAAAATAAAGTTCTTTACAAATGGTAATGCAGTTTAATAATTTGATCTCACTGATTTCTTACCAAACAATGACCATAGATAATTTTGTATATTTTTACCCTTTGCATGAAAAGCTTTTGCAAGTCATATGGCACCTCTGCATCGTTGAATTACAGCAAGGATGAGTTTGGAATGGTCCCCTGGAGRTTGGTCCAATCCCCCTGCTCCGAGCAGGGCCAGCTGGGGCAGATTGCTCAGGACCACATGCAGCTGTGGTTTCAGTATCTCCAGAGGTGGAGAGACACTGAAACCTTTCTGAGCAACATGTTCAGTTCTTGATCTACGTCACAAGACCTCAAGTTTCATGATCTCTACAGGCTACTGTGTATTATAGCAACAGCTGTCTGCAGTGAACTGCYAGTTGAGGCAGAACACAGTATGAAAGCAAAGGTAAATTGTGGAAGAGGACAGGTTTGTGTATTCTACAGAAAAAAAAATATTGTGTAAACTGTAACAGCTGTGCAGATAGATGAAAAGATCTTTAGTCATCTCAAACCTCAGAGAAAAACCTCTCATCTCCCTTTTCTWCTCAATAGATCTCTAAATATGGCTGTTTAACAACCRGAAGGAAATGCCGGTGCTTTTACCAATTTCCCTTGCTGAACATTTTGTTATTCCAGAAGGATAATGAGAGTTGTGAGTTAGAATAAATCAGCACTGCTGTGTGGAATGTTGGGGAGAATGGAAGATCATTGATGAAGCCCAAGCAGCCGAGGCAAAGCCCTGTTGTGGCACCCAGCTGGAGTTCTGCTTCTGATCCCTGCAGCCTCACTGCATGGCTGGGTGTCTGAGCACACAGCCCAGCTGAACTCCACTGCACACTGGCACATCTACAATGTTTTAGATCATGGCTTGATAACAGACCTAATACATTTTTTCCCTAAGAAATAAGCTGCAAGCATAGTTGGATAATAGAAATGTTTAGTCCATTCACAGGGGTAAATAATGATCAAGATGTGAAGATAGTTCTTATCTTAGGTGATAAGAACTGCTTCACAGATATGCTCAAAAAAAGCCAAACTAAACACTAAATGAAAAAAGAAAATGCAGCCCTTTCTTATATTAAAAAAAAAAAACCAAAAAAACCAACCAAAACAGAGCTGAAAAAGCTCAATATTAGCTGTCCATTRCAACAGCTATGCCTTCCTGCTCCTTAAAAAAAGATTAACTTTATACAAAACAGTGCTTAAATATTTGATGTCATTACTTACCTGTGATAACAGCAAAGAGCCCTGTACACATAGAAAGCTGGTRGAGAGACCATGGATATGTTAAGGGATCTGTTAATTTTGCTAAAAACTACTGAGAAAYAACTCAATTACAAGACAATAAAAAAAGAGCAAAAATTTTGGGAGATAAATATCTTTAATCTGGAGTGGAAAGCCATAACTAGAACCAATTTTGAATAAGACATTCAGTAAATATTTTAATAGTGAGAGTGATTAACCACTTTAGCCACTGAATGGAGTTATGTTCTTAATTTCTTCAAAGCGAGTTTGAAAATCTCACAGTATAATTTTATTTTGATCTTGCTAGTGCGTTCAGTATGAGATTGACTGGATGAGCTGCAATGGCCTACCAGAAAGGCTGGAGGTGACTTATTACTGMTTTTGGGGACTTCTGTGAATTAATGGACTCCTCATTAACTATCCCTATGTTAATGCTACAGCTAATATTACTCTTTCTATAGCTGAAAGACTGTTAGATCAARTTTATATAAATAAAAATGTAAGCTCCAGTTCAACAGATTTAAAGTATTAGCACTTCCTCTGGCCAACCAACAGAGTCCCAGTTAGGCTCCATGCAAGACTTTGAACAAAAATAGGAAAGCTGAACATAGATATGGGGTCTCATATGGAATTTTAGCCTAGTTCTTAATTTTCTTTGAAAGAAATATTAAGCACTTTCTATTCAGAATATATTTAAATATGAAGGATTTTAGGCTCCTAACGAGTGTGCCACTRAGGTGGAATCACCCCAAAAGTATGGGACTGTAATTATTATCACATGGCAGTGACTGATTTATTAAGTGTGCAGTGAGGGAGCCAAGGTCTGTGTTACAGGGATAGATTCCTCATTTTTACTTCCACCATCCGTCATAGTAGAATCTACTGGAAAATGGAGTACAAATCATTCAGGAATTTACAACAGTCAGTTGAGCTAGTTCYGTGCTATATCATTTCTGGAAGTGAATGCCTTTGTTTTGCACCCTAAGGGCTGCTTATATGCATAAATAGCCCCCCTTTTTCTGTTTCTGAATCACAGTGTCCAGCCAATACAAAAAAGATTATGAGGTATGAAAACCACACATATCTCCACCACAGAACAATAACAAGATCTATACTTTGATTTCCTGGGAAATAAAAATTGTAGCTATACTTCCTGTCAGCCCATTCCTTTGAACGTGTTCTCTTCATAATTTGGATTTTGAATCAAGTTTAAATGGCAGTTAAAAATCGTATGTGGCAGTACACAATGAAATTTAGCTTGACAGCTTGGACATCAAAACTAAAAATAAATGACTTCACATCCAAATAATAAGTAATAACAATGTTAGCCTGCATAAGAATAGCAGGACTGGATTCAAATACAATATTAATTTTAGGGATATGAGTGACTAGGGAGAGACAGAGGCAAAGAAACAAATCCTTCATATAGCAATAGTCTCTTCTTATCCCCCAGGCAACTGGCTGCCTTTCACCTCGGCGGCGGAGCAATTATGTGGCATAATGACTGCAGTGCAAATAAGCAGAGAGATTTTATTAAACCAAATGAGCAAATCATCTGCGTATTATTGCGATTTGATTGACAGTGACAAGTGTCGAGCAGACACGGATGTGAATATGATAAAGAAGCTTGCAGGAAAGCTCTTGATAATGTTACTCTTGATAAAGTTGCTCTGCAAACCTCTCTAAGTAAATAAAGGGGAAAGAATATGATGCATATTAATTCGCATAGTTTGCAACCTGCCACAGGACTAGAAGAAAAGTTGCAATAGGTTCAGCACATGGCATTTCATATGAATTCTAAAATTGCATTTATGAGTCTCATAGACTTTACAATAATATATTAATATTAAAAGTAAAGGTCATTCCACATAACAGTTAAGCTGCCTGAGCTTCAACCTTTATATCAATAACAGACTCAGGCTGGGGGCACGAGGAGGAAGAAAACAAGTGGAATGATCTGAATAAATGTAAAATGTTACTTAGAAAGATTGCTGCCTTTTGCTGGGATGTCCATTCCCACATTTGTCCTTTCAGTGGACAATYACATTTCTGACAGGCCTGCCATGTGAATGATTAAATCAGTGCCTYTCATATGGGAATGTGATTCATTGGCATGGGCCTTCAAGCACCCAGGTAAGGCACTCTCACATTAATGACCACTGCATGACATCATAGCTGCACACAGTCCAAAATTTCACATCATTGCAGGCAGTGTGGAACTTTGGATAATTACTTTTGGCACATGGAATGAATTAACCAAGGTGACTGGGAAGCTTTGACAGCAACACCCATGGAAGAAAAGCAGCAAGGATAAAAATCTCCTGTGCTGCAATGGCACTAACATCATGAATAAATTTGGTCTTACAAGTTGAAATTGTTTTAGTGGATAAACCATGTGACAAATAGCTCACTTTCCTCCACCCCTTCATATTTTTTATTACTTTAAATTTGAATGTGAACAAGCCACAGTGTTATGCCACACTTCAGTGAACATTCTTTTGCCATCAAGAACCATCAAGTTGAAAATTTCCATTCTTTGAAAAGGAATCATAACTGAGAGGAAATGTTCTTGTCATATGAAGTACACTGTAAAACGTGGAAAGAATTTTTGATTTATGTTGTAATACTGATTTGAATATCTATTTGGGCATATTTCAGAGAGACCAGCTTTGCAAGGTTCTGCATAGCCTGAGTTAACACAGCTTTTGCTGTGTTTTAACTGTGCAAGTAAACTTCACTATTCGAGAGATGACATGCTCAGAATAACTTAAGCTTGATWAAAAAAGACATAAAATCTCTTACATTTTCCAGGATGTGAGCCCTCCAATTCTAGTGAGCCATCCAAGGGGTATGAACTGAGCAAAAAAAAAAAAAGAGTAGATTAAAATATTTCACACCAAATCCATTTGTTKTAGTATTTGTTATAATTTATTATAATAAAAAATTAATATAACATTTGGGAAGTATTTATGTATCTATGTATATATTGAAGAGTAGGCATGTACTATGTGTAATTTCAAATGTCTGCTGTTCCAGGAAACCTGGAGGACATGAGCAATTGAAGGCTAAACCCAAACATGACTGGCTATACATTTCTATAATCTAATTGGTGGCTCTGGAGATAAAAAGCACATCTCAGTAAATATACAACAAAAGCCAACCACAACTTGCCACTGCATCTGGCCCTAGATCCTTAGTACTTWATTTAGGCAAAAACTTTCATTGTTCTGGTGTTCTTACAAAGCTTATTGAGAATCCCAAGCAATCAGTGCACTGTTATAGGCCTTTGCTATTGCTGTTAATAAAACTGACTGTGCCAGATTGCACCAAAATAACTTAATTTTAATAAAAAGCCTGAAGGAAAGTGTAGTGAGAAAAGAAGTACTGAATTGTTGTTAGAGAAAGCCACATGTTGAAATGCACCTGGCCACAAAATCCTGGCCTGGATTTAGTTTCTCTGGCAATATCAAAGCAGTGCAGCAAATGACTGAATTCTAACAGTAGATGGGAGAACTTGGCTACTGCTATGTAGATAAGATAATTAGATACCAAAGTMATTTTTGAATGGCCTTCTTTCTGGTCATGCAGGCTGAGGCTGTTCTCACTGACAGTTTGTGGACTAATCTTGGTCACAGGCAGATGGAAATATAAATACATTTCAAGTCATTTATGCATCATACTATCCAAGCTTAGGATCACTTGCTATCAGTCATAATCTGCATTATTATGACAGTCTGTCACCTTGCTATATTCATTGTGAGAACCAAGAATTATGTCTATAATAACAAAAAAATTGCCATTGAAAAAATAACATAGAAGCATTCAAACTAAATCTTCCACTGCACTTCAGAAATAATGAGATATTAGACAGAGRAGGCACTGACACGAATCCCTCTGTGGGGAGGATCACAGTATTTGTTAAACTAGGCAACAATTTAGAATTAAAATAAGAACACTAAACAAAAAGCAGTTAAATTATGCTTTAGGCAAGTATTCATCTATTCTGTGAACTGTAGCTCTGCCTCAGCTCCAGAGAGTTCAGTAATATTTCTAATGATGATAAGTCATGATTAGTTTCTGTTTTCCATGAAAAACTGAAAAATCTAAAAGGCAAGTGCTGGGTCAGGKGTTCCCCGTTAGCTCAGGGGGTAAAATGATGTTGCCTTTGGGGTATCCCATTCTTCCCYCATCCCGTGTGAGCTGTGAGTGATGAGCTGGGGCAGGATCTGTGCCCGAGGAAAGGTGGTGTGGCTGCAGGCAGAACAGAACCTGGAGCAGCACAGCCACAGCCAGGCTGCAGAATTGCCAGCCACAGCCAGAAAGAAGAGCAGAAACAGCTCATGCAGAGGTCACAGAGCATTTGTAAACCAAATCCAATTGGAATGCATCCTACACAACGTGGAAGTTTGTACAACTAAAGATAATCATAAAACATTAGATTTTCACTCAATGCTTTCATTCCTCCCAATTAAACTATCTATAAAATAATCAATATTTAAAGAAAAACTCCTAAACATAACCAAATACATTAGTCACTCTCCTAGAACCTATCATCTATTTTGGTACATTCTGTGATACTGACACCATTGAACTTTAATAGGCATGAGATTTTTCTTTATTGTTATTTTAGAAAAGAAAATACAAGGTTGTTACACAGAACTTTAGATAAAGTAGGAAAGCTAAGAACTCAACAGCCCAAAATGTAAACCACAACTCCCTCTTTTTTTAATTAAATTGTAAATATTTGGGGAAAAGCTAGAGGAAAAAAAAGACATAAATATGTGCCTCAAAGTTTCATAGAGTCCYAGAATGGACAATGATTACCAGCATTCTACCTCCAGAAAGAAAAGAAAAAAGGGAATATTCTGAGACAGGAGAAATCAAAATAGGTAAAATGRTTGTGTTTGAATCTCAGCATTGGCCTTGTATCCATCTGGGACACAGGTAGGATCCATGCTCCATCTCTCAGGCACAGTCATACTCCCTGCTCCACCCAATAAACTCCTGCACAAATTGTCCAGATTGTGGGATGACAACTTAGACAAGTAAATCCTGTTTACATAATTCCATGTCAACATATTATACTCATGTTCTGTACCAGTAATATCTCAAAAGAACTGAAGTAGGTGGTTGACAATAACAATACAAGGGTGTTGGAGTTTTTTTTAGTTTTTTTCTTCCTTTAATTCAAACCCTCAGATGGAGGAAAACATGCCTTCAAACCAATGAACATGCAAGCCTACTAAACTCAGCATATGCTTAGCCAGTGGATGCATTTCTGTTGCTCAGGGTGGCACCAGAAGTTACATGTTGTATTTTTCATCCTCTGCAGTGGTAATTTCTTGGTCATTTACCTCCTCAATAATAATGTTTAGCYGAGTAAAATAATGCTTTAGGCTTTAAGTCTTAAAGGTTCTTYCCCCTTTGCCCCCCTCAGCAGGATGACTGATTTCAGCCCTTTAGAAAAATAAGCTTACTTATGAGACATTAGTGGCATTATTGCCTCCTTTAATATTCGTGACAGTCTCCAGCAAATGTATCACAAGTTGGCATTTATTAGTGCTAGGCACAAGTAAGGGGCATGTTATTTGATTTGAATAACAGCTTGGAGCTACAGTTTGAGTCCAGAAATATATTAGTCAGAAACAATCTCATTTAATAACACAGAAACTAATAAAAGAAAAGTATTCCAACTGATTCAAAATTGAATTTATGAATATTGCTTAGCAGGATTAATGATCAAAAACTGAACCTGTTTGTCATGTTATAACAGACTTTTCGATTTAAATGCAAAACTAGAAGTCAATGAGTCCAATGGATTGTATATTGCTTTAAAGAAAACCAGTTCATTTTACACATAAGCTTTGAAATTGGCAATAAACTTTAATTACAGGGTCAGATAATCAAATTATAATCAAATAGCCTCACATAAAATCTGTGTTTGAAATTAATGAGATACAATTCTACTAGTCTGTAATATTGTACCTCTGAAACTTACTAAAAGACATTTCATTTTCATTTAAAAGTCACCTTAAGGACTTTTCCCTCAATTTCTTCTGCATAGCTCAATTTTATTTGGAAATGTCTCATTTTTAGACCACACATTTCTAAAGATTTTTGCATATGGAAAAATCRTTTGTTGCTCCACAGATTTTTTTTATTGATAATAAGAATTTTAATACAGCAATATTAGAAATCCTTCAAGTAGATGCATATTTATGCATTTTTAGAGAAAGCCACAGTTCGGATAATAAAGCTGTATAGTTGTTCAAATGCACATACTTATTAAAATTTTCATTTAGGATGAAATTTTTGATGCCTGATCTTAACTTGCAAGTGCAAACATATATGCTAATGCACACTGCTGCATAATCTATTTCTTTCAGGGGTATGCAACCATGATAATTTCTCCCTACATGTCTGACCTTATTTGGAAGAAGAAATATATCTTATATTTAAAACAAAAGATAGAAAGAATAAATCCAAACCCGCTCTGGCTTTCTTAAAGATTTGCTGCTGTGTGGCTTCAGGCAAGTCATTTTATATTTTATAGCTAAGMTTTCTCATGAAAAATGGCAGTTGCAGCTTAGTACAGCTTCAGTGCAACTTCACTGGGACCTTATTAATTGTACAGTGATTATCAAAATGAAGATAMCAAATTGTTGGATAGATAAAACATGCAACTGTTTGCACTCTGCTAGTGACAATGCAGATTGTTTTGAATCAGGCTGGTTAAAGTGGGAGTTTTGATGGTGATTAAAATCAGCAAGATACTTCAAGTAAAAAAAAAGTTTTCCTGCTTTTTGAATTCCAACCATTCAATTTTCRGAGTGCAGTAGTAAAATTAACTAATTTAGTGGCATAATTTAGCATTGACATCCCAGCTCCCACAAGCTAAATATTAATAACAGTTTAGGGTATATAGAATTTGCACAGAAATAAAGCTGGAGGAGAGAGGATTTGTAAAGATCTCACCTGTATCATAATGATCAGGTGAAACTGCAGCTCTAAGCAGGGATCATMARACAGTGTAAGAATGACCTGGAGGTYACAGGTGACTCACTGTCAGTTGGAAAACACCAGCTTGTTATTTTGTACAAAATTGGTCTAAGTGTTGAGGTTTCCTTCACATCTTCTGACTTTTACAGGAAARCACATRTTTWGGRTRGGAATTAARGTTCTTTCTYTATGAASACAATTCCAGGTTGWTACTAYTGGACAYACTRTTGYCCCATTTCTTTTACCTCAGTTTTGAAAAAAAMCCACAAGCAAAAAACACCACCAAAACAGCTCCAACAACTAGAAGTTTACTAACCTCCATTTGTTTCYATCTGAAAAGAAACAGATGCTWAAATCAGGTGTTTTTYTCCTTTAATCCTGCATTTATAAAGAATGTTCAACAGTTTTGAACAGATGGAAATTGTTTCTTTGCTTTTTKCTTCAAAGTCTTTGTTAGTCAGCACATCATACAATCATTATACTGAGGCAATTTTACTGAAATCCTTGTTATCACATCATCTATTCCTTATGAACAACTCCAAAYAAAGTCTTGGGACCCAATGTATCCCATCCATTACTTCATCTATGTATATATCAGCATTTTATCGGACTCCTCAAAGGGATTCTGCTTTTCTTTTTCCTAGGATTATCAAATCATGCTTGGATGCATTGTAAAGAGTCCTYACCTGCTGGAGTGCTTTACTTCTTGCAGAAATAAACACAATTTTTATCTGCAGGTTTTATACATAAACCAATTTATTTTCTTTTCTTTTTAGAAACTTCATCCATAAGAATAGTATCTTTTCAGGTCACTACCAAACCCTTCATGAAATCCCTTGTGGGTATTTGCAAAGATCATGTCTAAACTCTGTTGATTTCCTCTCTCTAGCAAATGATTCCATTGAAAATGTGTTCATCCAAGGTCATCCTGATCTGAGCCACTTTGCAAACAACCTGTCTTTCTCTACAGACYAGAGAGCCTGAAAACCTTACAAAATCAATTTAAGTCTTTAACATCAGCCCAAGTGCAAMCAGCTTCACCTGGCTTTTTAATGGGCTATTTGGTGGAAATGTGCAGAGTTGAAAGGTTTTGAGAACCTCTCACAGCTCCAAGAATAATGTGAAAATGGCAAAGTTAAAAATCATGTTATCTCTTTATCTCCCCCAAATGAAGTACAATCTGATGTTGCACGTATCCATCACTGGAGAGGGTTAACCAGAATAATAAAAATAAACCCACACTTAGGGGGTCCCATCCTGTTCATGTTTCTGTACGTCCCGTGATCTGTCACTCTGCACACCAGTGCCTATCCTGGTCATCATCAACTGTTTTTTCTCTCTTGTAGAATACATCATATTTCACATTAAGCTTTTATTGTTATAGCTCAAAAAGATACTTTYYCAGGTAAGTTTAACAACTGCTTCKTCATAGGTGGCACAAATTTCAACAKTCTACTTCCAGTTTCAGCAACTCTTGGGTCTAGAACAGAAAAGGCTTTTTAAAAAAAAAATACCAAATTCACTCATTCTTGTCTACAGAAATACTTGCAACTTGCAAATCCTACATGAATGCAGAAGTAGAACTGCTATGATTGTGCTCCAGTTGTGGCAGACTGTGGTAGATTTGCAACTGCTTGGCAAGTTTCCCTGAGAATACCTGAATCTACAGAACCATTGAATAAGATGCATGATCTACCCTGATCATAAATTTACAACAAAGAAAATGTCCCTTATCCATAGTCATGAGTTGGTTTTGCAGTGATTTTGCTTTGGAAAACTCCTACCCCTGTGTGTCCTCCCACCCTGGTAATAAGTCAGCAATATCTCAACCATTCGTGTTCCTGTGTCAACACGACCCCCAAACTGTGAGCATTAGCAGCTGTGCTCAATATGAAACGGGGTCTGAAACACACAGATTAAACCAGGAGCAATCACAAGAGACTCTTTGACTCTCCAAATGCTAAATCACACACTGCTGATCACTGAAATGGTTTCTGGACCCAACTCATGTAGTGGTTTTGCTGTTCTGGCCAATCTACAAATGAACTTTTTGYAATAGGAGGCCTAAAAACTCTGAGCATATGTGAGCATCCAAAGAGATGGCAAATTTTGGACAGCCTCAGCTTTCTTTTCATTACAAAAGTTTCTCTTCACTGATTGTATGCTCAAAACAATTTACTTATTTTAAAATCTATTCACATTTCTTCAGACTGAATTTTAAATTCATACTGTTAAGGTTACTGTGTTTCTAAACATATTGGTTTCTGCTTGACAGAATTTTTCATGCCTCAAAATACACTTTAGGTAAGCTGGGGAAAAAAAAAAAAAAAAAAAAAGAGTACGACAATGTTCTATAATCCTGTAAAATTTGGTGACACAACTATACAGTAACAAAAAGCCATCACTTTAAATGACCAGAGACCTTGCCTTCTCTAAGCAGGTTCTTTCTTGTCTTCACCTTTTTCTATTTGCTGTCATCTTTTCTATAAATGTACTCCAGAAGAAACCTGCCACAGTGTTAAGGGTACTATCTGCTCATGAGTTTAAAAAAAAACAAAACACCAAAACCCAACAGAAAACCTCTTCAAAATTATTTTACTGAACTTCCTGTAGTTCATCAAACATCCAGCACTGCAAGATAGTTGAGCTGTGGTGCTTTTTATACCTCTCTGAGTTACAAAGAAATTTCCCTTCCCCCTGCTGGCAAATGCTGAGATAACTGCTGAGAAACAATTGTTTCTCCCATATTTTCACACAGCCCTTGGCTTGGTTTTGTTGATTTGGAGCACTAGTCCTAATTTCTAACAGGATAGTTTCTTTAATAAGTTTGCTATTCCGCATTTAAATGGCGAGCACTGCAATGAAATTAATCTAGTGAAATATTTTTGTGCCGACATCCATCACTCCTTTCTTTGCTATACTCCCCTATTGCAGCATCTGCTAGAGCTGCTTGTTATCATTTTGCAGTTCTTGTTTTTTCCTTTCTATTTCCCACTTCCCACAGGCAGTCAGGAAACAGACACACACCCATTCCAGCTTCATATGGCCAAGAACATTAGCAAATACCAGTTCTGCCACACAGGTTACCAAGGGTCCCATCACCTGCTCCACACAAYCACTGGGCATTCTCTTGCTGTGAACTGCCCTCCAGTAAACAGGAAAGGTGTGCACCTCACTGCCCTTGAGGTACTGGCAGGAAGAACTGAAATTTGYCCTCAGTGGACAGCAATTGCTGAGACCTTTGCAACTGCTCGAGAGCTGCTGCAAAGGGATGTAGAGAATGAACCCACTTTGTGTGAGTTTTATTATAGAAGAAAACTGATAATGAATTTTTTTTTGGTGCATTTTTTATAAAGTTATTAACTATTAAGAATACCCTAAATGATCTTCCATTTTTCCATTATTTCAACTGCTTAGTCTTCCTTTTCTAATTAGAAAGTTCAATGTTAACCTTTGTTATTATACAGCTGTCCCATTCTTTAACAACGCTCTTTGGATTTTTACTTTTTATTATGTTTGGTCATGTTCAAGMAAATGCTTTCTTAGCTACTAATATGAAGCTGTAGCTAACTGTCATTAATACAGAATAATTTTATATAAAAAAATGTGAGAGTGATCTCTGTACCTTGAAGCTTTGTCTCGTCCACTTCATATTTGCTTAAGCAGGAGACTTCCAACAAACCATGCCAATGCTTTGTGTTGTTCCATATTTAGCCATTTTATTGCTATCTTGCACATTTAATTATTTTCCCTAATAAACTACTTCTCCCTAATTGAAGAAAAAGATTTGGGTATTTTTGTTTGCTTGTTTTCACTTGTATAAGATTAATTATTCAATAGATTAACATACAGACATAGTAACGAAATAAACTCAGTTGCACTTACAGATTGCTCAGCTTCCACCTTCCTCACAGGGGCTGTCTTCAGTTCTGCTGGACTGCTCCAAAGAAATGGAAGACCTAAGTCAAATTTCAATTCATATGTTGATGGCAAAAAGCACCAAATATATGTATGAACTATTTCAGTTATTTAGTTATGTTATAGTGCTGTAACTATTTCTGAATGCTAYTGGAAATYGAGGCTGAGGATTACAYCCAATCTATTTTAACTCAAGGTCAMTAGTGGCTTAAAATCTAAAGGATATAAGRAGCCCCTTCATRCACTTGGACTGTCAGKACTGGAATGGTGCTCATCATCTGAGGAATGATGTTTTTGAAGAGCCTCTCAAACTGAAATMGTGAGGAGGCAAAAATCCTAACTATTTTAAAAATGGAATGCATGAGTGGGATTATATGATAACATWCTCTGTGCCTGTTAACCTTTTGATAATAAAATTACTTGAAATTTAAACCAACCCCACCAGAATAGTGGCATATAYAGTCAATGTAACCTTGCCTGCTGCCTGACTGGAAATAGTTACAGATGAGATACTTTAAGTGTGGCTGCAAATCAGCCTGAAGTATGCTTTCCCAAATAAAAGGAGAGTTTATTGTGGTAAACACGGTGAATCAGTGCCCCAGAAGCTGAGACAGCTGCCATCCATGGTAACTTTTGCTTCCTCATGACTGTAGATGGAGCCCTAACATAAGTAAATACCCTCTTGGCAATACAAGTTTGGAATTTCATAGCGTTTATTGAGGCTTTTCAGCATTTTTACTTATTGAGATTTTAATTTTCAGCACAAACAATGTGAGAGGTGCACTGTTTTTCTGGTTTCTCAATATGCCAAACTGATTCAGCTCTCCCAAAAAATCCAGAAAGAAAGGAAAGCAATTGTTCAGCTTCCATTCTGTCCTGCAATTATCACCTAATCTAACCTTCTCTAACAATTTCTCTGCTTAAGGGCAGCTCTAGGGTTCTCAGACCAGCTGAATTCATTTAGAAAATTTAATCCAAATCTGACTAGTTTTATTCATCCCATGCACCCATTATTTCTTTCATAATTTTGTGCTACTGTACTAAAAGGCAAGGCAACAGCACATTTTTGTGGATTTTACTGTATTACATATTAAACATACTGCTGAAATATGACTGTAAGTTTCTTGGCAAAGAAGGAGGGGTCTCAGCACCATCTGACAGAAAGATGTTAGATAAAAGAGGAGCTATTTATAGGAGTAAAATATGTCTACAGTCATAGCTAACAATACAGGGTTCACCAGTATAATTAATCCTTTCCTTCCTATAACTCRCTTGTTCAAAACCCAAAGTATTTCTTGATTCYTTGCAGCAAAACAARCAAAAACTTCCACAAAACAAATCAKCAGAAATATCAAAACAATACATTTGTTCATAGTTCTCAAGATACTTTGTTTCAAGCTTTAAGAAACAATTTGTACCACAAACATTCTGGAAGTTACATGCAAGGACTGTTGGTATTGGATCGGTTTTTGGCACTTTGGACAGAAAATGGAGAGCTGTAACAACCACAGTTTTAGAATACTTCTTTAATTTTTAAAAGCTAATGAAAACCTTAATTTYATATCACAGTTGGCAAAGCTCACTGGTTCTAAAAGCTGCACATCAAATAGTTCACATGGCCCAAGGTCACTCTCCAAAGTCTGCGAGAGAAAAAGAAGGAACAGTCACAGGTAGAAAGTAGATATGGGACCCTGTGCTGCACTGTGGGTACCACGGGTGATTTAAAATGCAACCATGGATTGCAAATATTTTATATCCATTAAGTTATGTGAAAGGAATAGGTACATGGGTTTATTTTGAGACCAAGRTTAACTTCTGGTAAGCATGTGTGAAACTCACAATTATACTCTCACAATCATCACAACACATTTTTTTTTTTAGGACATGTCCATGAAAGCAAATTTCTGATTGTGCAGTAAAGTTGTACAATTATCAGCCCATGCTCCATTATGTAATGATGGCACTGGTATCTCAATTTAAACCAGGCAGTACTTCCAGGTTCAATACAAATACACTGAATATAGACACAGACATTGAATCTAAACTAAAATTCAAACTACTCTTTAGCTGGGTCAATTACACTTACTATGAGTTTCATTTAAATTGTATATTTAATATCCATAATTGCCATGAAGATGATTTTTAGATTGAAAATTATTTGCTGATTCAATTAACATGTTATGTTAATATTAAAAGCTCTTGAGAATATCTAGGTTTATTGCATGCTAATAGATTCTCAGACAATAAATAGGATATATCTGATTAATTATAAATCTTTTAGTTGGACTTGGACTACAAATGTATATAAGTACCTAAATGTATTATACAGATTTGCAGCTTAATTTTGTTAATTTGCCTTAYTTTGGAACCAAATATTTTGTAGTCATTTATAAGAGACAATGGGAGATGCTTATTTTTTCTTGTCTGAACCAAAGAACTGAAAGTTATTTTCTCATTACTCAGAAAACTTGCCTAAATGAATGATAATAACCCTCTTCACCTTCTTTAATTTCTTTATTCAATCATAAGACAGAGGTATCTGGTGATTTTTACAGATATTTTTTTTGCTAACTCAAGGAAAAGTAGCCTTTACAGATGAATGATATTAAATTTAGTCTATCCAGATGCTGAACTGTGCTCAAAGCTATATTGTATGAAATATCAAAGATGCCTGTGTGTTCTATTTAAGTACAATTTTTCAGATTCTACTTGATTAAAATCAAATTAGGTTGCTTTTAAAAGGTAACATGTCCAAAAGATGCCCAGTGAATTCCTGTRTGAGCTATTTATTGTTTTAATCTGTAATAATTTATACAATACTGTCTAATAGAAATACATACTGTTTAACATCAAGAGATCTATTTAACTCTCACTCTTTATAAAGATAAATACAGAAATGAGCAGAGAGAAAGTGAAGAAAATAGGTTAGATCTGTCCTATGGTGACAGAATCAATATATTTAACCCAGCACAGRTAGTTCAGAGAACTCCCCTTAGAGCTCCAGTGTTTCAGAGCAGTTATTTTGAACCTCTGCTTCATGATCACATATAGAAAGTAAAGAAACTGAATTTACCTGCAGCATCKTTGGGTACCTGTTGATCCCCAGACTGCATCATTTATCTGCAGCTTTTAAACTTTGTAGCAAACACTGTACATAATTAGGTACAACAAGATAATCTCCTATTTCAAGGAATTCATTATCCAAGTAAAAGAATCCTCTAACTAAAACAGCTATAGCAATACATTTTTTTTTTAAGACCAACATGTTATTTATTTATTTCATAACTCTGCTAAGGCCTTTTTTTTTTAAATATGTGACACTGTAATTTGTTTTCTGGTGTTCTGGCTTATATTAGACAACCACTTTTGGATTTTATGCAAGACATATGGAAAAATCCATCACTGATTTACTGCACATTTCCACACCCAGTCAAACTAATATCTGATCATTCTTGAAGAAGGAAAACCCTGCTTGGCAGCAAATACTCAAGCAAATTTCTAAACACATGGGTGTGCACAGCCTTGTGCAAGCAAGCTTCTGATAATCTAAATGYAAACCAGTACACTGCAGTATTTACCAAGAAATGTAACAAAAAAAAAAAAAAAATTGGGATTTATTTTCATTTCAGAAACTACTGCAACAGAAGCAATTGCAATAAAATAAAAGTACTGCAATAGCTACCTCCAATGCTTTGTAAAATGGATTCTGAGTTTTATACTTATGCATTTGAAACACTTTGAGAACTTCTTTTTCAAACAGCTCTAGAAGAYAGCAGTTTTGAACATTAGTCATGAAGACAAATCTTCAGGTATCAATTAAATCTTTTCAATTCTATTCATTCTTTTGGGTGATTGTTTGAATGTATCCATACTGATGCCTCCAGGAATAAAAGGCGAATACTCTACCTCAGTATTGGTTACAACTTTCTGTCCTAAAGTAATTTTTTATATATTTCTGTTAGGCCAGCAAGGTTAATTTTGGTATCCCCAAAGCAGGTGGAATGACCTTTAACCCATTCCTATTTTACAACGTGTTTTGTGAGATTTGACACATTACTTCAGATCCCATTAGGAGAAATACTGCAGAAGTTATTGTCTTCTGAAAGTAAGATTTAATTATTTTCACATTTAATTACAGGCAAACCTAACAATTTTTGGTTAATGAGAAATCCATCCCCTTTTCAGGGTCAGAAGCATTTTTTTTTTTCATTGGGGAAAAAGTAAACACCAAAACAAAACAGAGGCTGCTAATCYTAATTTGGCAAGTATTTAACTGCAGGGTATGGCTCACATCTGGTTTTGCATCCTCAACAGTTTTGTGGGCAAGATAGTTAACTCTGATTATATGAAAATGTCAAGACAAATTATCAGGGAAGAAAAACCTCAAAAAGTTTTCTGAGGTTAAATGGCAATAAGGAGAGAGCTTTCTTCAAAAAGTAGAAGTAAGTATAAACCATTTTTGATGAGCAGATCACCCCCTTGAACAAAGGAGGAGCCCACTGGAACAGAAAATTTCAAAAGCAAAATCGTGCCTTCTGATAGACACTTTCTGTCGTGAACATAGTAGTTAATCCATTTTTTAGCAAGATTAGCTGTCAGATTAACACATTATCCATGTGAGTCAGAGTTAGTTTAAACCAAAGATGTGCCTGAAGAATGATGTGCACCCACATGAAGGAAGGTTTGCAGAGGCTGACTTACAACACCACTGTGGAATGCAAACCCTGTTTTTTTTGTTTTTTTTTTTTTTTTTTTTTTTTGCTAATGCTGACCAGAGCTCTACCAACAGCCATTCTCAATTGCTGCATCATGCTGAGTTGATACAAGCCTTGATGTGGATTTCAATATCCATGTGCAGGCCCTGCATCTGCCACACACATCCATGCATTAACTCCAGGGCATTCATGCCTCTGTTGTTCTGGACAATATACATTAATATGTTAAAGAATTTACTTCATCAAAGTGCCCCTTAAACACACTGGTTTTATCCATTCAAGAGCATTTCACTTCTTCTGGAAAGCCAAGTTTAAGTAAATTTATTTTCATAATAGAAAATTATATGATCTGTGAACAGTACATTTTCCTATCAATCAAGGGAACAGAACCTTTCTCAAACAGATGAGAGGTGTCAATATTCCATTAAAAAATACAACCTGTGTATATGGGCCTATTGTTGTATCTTTCAGACACCATGTAAAGAAATATGATAGGACTAATCTCATCTGAATTCAATGATGGCCTATTTGGAATAACTTGCTTTTGGAGATGTCATTTTATAAAACATTGCACTGAACTATGTGGCTGTAGCTCAGAGGTGAAGCCCTTTCCCCCACCAATATTTTGTTTCACACTTTTATTTTATTCTCCACTCTTGCTCAATGTGTGGCTTTATTTTTCACCCTTCAGCAGGCCAASCAAGTCCCTTTTTTGCAGAGCCTGTATCTTTTTGTAATCTTCCAAAGTTAATAACCAAGCTAAATGAAGGCAAAGCCTGCTCTGAAAGAAGCTTTGTTCCAATACACAAAGATTTGGTAAGAAAAGGAAACCTTCCTATGGAAGCTYCTTAGAAGACAAGTCACAGCCAAACATTGCAAGTGCTGTAAGAAGGATCTGAGACTTTTGTGCATAGTCAATATTTGCCATCTATAGGAGCAGATAAAAGTAAAGAAATAAGGTATTATTTTCTTGCCTCAGCTCTCTGTATTTGGTCATGAACTATCCGAATAGTCCTGGCTTATCTTGCAGGCACATGGGCCAGCTGCTCTCTGTGGGCAACCCCACACATCTGCCAGAGCCCAGGTCAGAATGTGAATTTTATTTTATAGTCTAAGGACACTCAAATGCCATCTGAGCATAGCTCACAGCTACTGAGCACTAGAACACCCGTAGGAGTCAGAGACTTGACTCAGCAACAAAAAATCCCCCCAAACTTTTTATGTACAACTCCATTAAGGAATCAAATTTACTCAGAAAGGAGCATTAGATTTTAGACCACTGTACAGAACAGATGATCCCATGCAGTCTTTTGTAACAAAACACAGTTGTTTAAGACAATTTACCAATTCAGGTCAGAAAATACTCAAAAATTAGATTTTTAAAAAATTGAGACAAAAAAAGCATCTTAAGCAATTTGGAGAAAACAAAAGTATTTTCAAGTGACGCACCTGGTTTTGCTTTTAAAGAACACAACGTGCCACGTTGTTTGTCAAAGCAAAGCAATTTCTGATTGTGTGAGAGTTACTTCAAGTCCCAAGTCTCTTCAATGTAACAAGAAGCTTACTAGGAAGAAGCAGAGGAAATTCCAATCAAGCATTATTGCAATCATCCACAATCAGTGCCCCATAAYGGGTGAACAGTGAGGAAGCTGTCACAGGCCAAGTGTTCACAATCTTATCAATAACAGGTGATTCAACATAATCAGCCAATTCATACAGATGCCTCACCTATTTCACACTCACTCCAGCTCTAAATAACAACATCCCAGAGTCAATAAATTAAAAAACAGTAACAGAAGCAGGGACACATGTTATATTTGAAAATTTCCTGAATTCACCAGGACGGTGGAATCCCTTTCAGACCAAGATGAGATTCAGTATTACCCTATCACTTAAGACCAACAGTTCCTACATCAAGCATTTATCTCCACAGACAGAAACAATAACTACTAATTCTATTCATTATTTGTTCTAAAAGTGAATTATTGACAGAAATATAATCTCAGGACAAACACTGATGTTATTTCAGGTTGATAAATGAAGATAGTTCCTGCCCCTTTATTTTATCTCCAAAGCACCAGTGTAARAGTGGGGAATCATCTGATTTAATGTAGATGATAATGAAATAGTAGAGCAACAGATGAGGAATGAAAACTGACGGGTTTTGTATGTGTTTGAAGTAAAGGATTTTTTTTTGTCCAGTAGAAATGCTGTTTGAATTGTTTCCCCTTATTTCATTTTACATTTCAAAACAACATTCTTTTCTAAGTAGACAATAGGAACCAAAGCAAGAAACTGCATTAAATAAATCTCTAAAAATCTACCAGGCTTCAGGCTATGCTGTACTTTTTCTTTCAAATATTTCCACGYAAAATCAGATGTTAACTCTCTGAGTGAACCCATGTGCAAACCCTTTATTCMTCAGATTAATGGCTGTGGAGCAACAGGCAACTGAACACATTTCCACACACATAAGGTATTCATGACTTCCCAGAAAACTTCACATTATTGCAACTACTTTTCAGTTAAATATGCTGCATCTAGTGAAGAAGAAAATATATTGCAACAAGGTTTAATGGGAAACTACAGTAAATGTATTGACACTACTAGAAATYTGTTTCTTTAAACAGGACCTTGTTACTACGCAGACAGATGGATTTTTGCCTCTCCATACATTTGAAAAGAAAAGAAAAACCAGCCTTTATTCTGAGATACTTCAKATTGCACAGTGTAATCTCTCTTTGTTGTTGCTTTTATGCTGATCCAAGGCACAATCCATAGAAGAATTTAGTCAGCTTCTGTGCTATAGCAGCTAAGGCATATGTTAAGGTTGAAAATCTACAGGGTGAAAAATACAGAGAAAAATAGACAAGTCAGTATTCTATACCACATTTGCATTTATACTGCATATTAGTACATGCTTCTGAATTTATATGACTTATCATCTAAAATACACAGAGCAATGCACAAAACTAAGGGTAGGRTTTCACTTCTGGTCACTTTAATCAACAGGAACATGGTAGATAAAGACAGGATAAAACACGTTGGCAATAATGCTGGTGTCACAAGGAGARCAAAGAACTCAATAACATGTGATGTAAAGGTGACAATATAAAAGGAAAATTAAGAGTGACTCAACATTTTCACATATGATAAAATCTGAACTACAGTAGAAAGAGTCAAAAAGCAAACCTCTGGAAATTTTGAAAAACTCCTCTTCAAATATCTGTTCATTTTCCCCTTAAGTCTCTAGGATGAAAATACTTTCTTCTTTTTTTCACTTMTATTTCTGAGAAATACATCCGCAGTACTGCAGGATGACTGCTTTTTAGGTTGATCAGTTTACATTCTTTCAGAAATAATGAATCAACTCAGTTACTTGGTCTGACTCAGTGGATCCTTACAAGTATGATTATATTATTCTATTTGTTTTTAATTTAACACATAAATTTACACCAACCACCTTTGTGTGGCTGGAATACAGTGAAACCTTGCTAAAATGAACATTTTGAGACCACATCACAGTTTGGCATGAGAGGAAATTCAAACTCATGCAACACAATTGTTGCTTGTTCAAGTATGTATTTTCACATCTACTGAAAACTTCAAAGCAAAACTTGAAATRATAATAGTGGCTAAAGAGCAGTGAGAGTGGCAAGTCAGCAAAGCACAGAGTGATAATTTCATTACTGGGATTACAGAATAGTTAAGTCCCACTGTGACCCCAAACTGRAAGCTGTGTACAGTTCACGACCTATGGACTGCAAGGAATTCAAGAACAAAGAACCTGAGCTATTAGAATACATGACCTATATCGTGCTTCTGCTTTCCTAATGTCAGTTCCTAATTTCTTTTTGCTCTTTTTCCAGCTTAAAAGTCTCTGCTGTACTGCTGTTCCAAGCAGGACTATGCAGAATGCACTATATTCTGTTGAAAAGTTCTTTTGAGCAATGAAGTAGAATGTCTAACAGCCAGGAGAAGGCTTAATCTCATGGTCTGGTATAGTGACTACTGTCACTAAGAGTGCCTAAACAACAACAGTAGGGAAAGAATACATAACACATCCTCTTAACATTTTCTCACCCTCTACCCTTTTTCAGCTCAGGGCATTTCTGAGCCAGAAGTGTCTTCTAATACTTCTAAGCATTTAGTAAGCCTCCAAGGATTTCTGTTCCTAAAGCTTCTCCTGTTGTCCCCTGTAGGCATACAAAGCTTAACATTTAGTCAACATCCAAGGAGAAGCTGCTTCCAGGTTGACATCTCCCTGACAGCACCAATAAATCCTCAAAAAGAGAAAAGGGTTTTCTACAGAGGTTAAATAGKACCAACAGGAGCAACAGGTACTGCAGCTGAGGGGAAAGAATATGTGCCTTCAAAAATAGMCCATTAGCCCTGCAATCTCAGTCCTTGTACAGTTGTGTTGCCACTTTGCCATTGACAGATCCTCAGCTCTCACCAACTCCCTCCAGGAAGTTTTTTCCTACTGTTTCCTCTTTTCAAAATAATATCTATGTGCTACACAGTTTGCAAAAAACGTTAAGGATTCCTTGTTGGAATTTATAGCATTCTGAAAAGGTGCTCAAAAACTTAAAAGCTTGTATAGTGGTTTCTTAATGTCTGCAAATATTTGAACAAACAAAACCTTCTCAAATTAACCATATGTGGTTGGTACATTATGGGATGATACTCTGCAATTACTGTGTAATTGAAATAAGAGCTCACAAAGGGGTAGTCTGCAGCAACTACTTAGACTCTGAAAACTAATATTTGAAACAATTTCCTTTAAAGGTTCTTAATACAAGCATGGATAGAGAGTCCTTCACAATTACAAATGAAGCACCACTTATAATCATTTTGCTAGCAAATGCTAAACCCAGGCTTTTACCAGCACAGTCTTTGAGCTCATTTTCTTCCTGTAACATCTGATCTTGTATGCACCGTATGTCCATACAAAATTCTGAAATTTAGAATTAAAACATGTTCTCTAAAGAAACAGTAGAGAAATTAATCTCAAAAATTGTGTATTACAATTCTGTATGCAAATGTCACATCAGACAGTAGGGGGCAACTTYCACCCACAAGTGGTACCTTGTTCATTCTGATCTAGAATTTCATGACATGAGGTACTTTTGGTACTTACCTAAGTTTACTGTGTGATCTATAAAAATTCTGTAAAATGGAAGGTTTCATTATTAAATTCCCATTTTTTTTTCCAGGCAGTGTGCCGAGGAAATATCTGGTGTATATACTAGAAAAATGCTCCAAGATAAAATAAACTACACTCTCAAAGCTGTTGAGAAATGAAAAAGAGGGATAGTTCAATTTCTCTAGTTTGCTGTCATAGGATTTTTGAGAGAACAGTCTCAAAAATATTATTTTTCCTCACTTACATTTTGATAAATAATTCTTCCTTGAACAAGCATTTTTTAAAAGCAATAATTTAACATCCTAAAAAGCAGAACATGGATTAAAAGAAAAGTTGACATAAATAGCAAAATATTTATTAGTGGTTTTAGCAYGCATAGTGAGATTGTGTTTAACAAAGAATTCACATTTAAGAATAAACTGGTGTTCTATATTGTGCATCAAGTTAGAATCAGTTGAAAAAATATAAGTTTTGCCATGCATTTGCCTGACAGCGAATTCTAAAACAAGGCATGCTAGAAAAGGAAAAAAAAGTCAGACATAAAATAGTATTTTTTAAATGTGTCTCACTATATTACACAATTGTATTTTTAATTAAAACATTATATAATGTCTATAATTTAATTTACAACTAACTGATTTCCCTTTCAAATTTATGTTTAATTTTTTTAATGATCAGATTGGTGAAAATAAAGAAGTAGGGCAACATTGAAAATATTTTTTTCAGCAATCCTAGTCATGTAGAACAATACTACTTGYAATAAACCCACAAAACTGAGTTTAGTCTTGCTGGGAGATTCACACAGTGGTGAAGTGGTCAGGCCTCGGGTGAGCTTTTAGCAAATTTGGGTAAAACCATGATTTCAAGTGAAGGATGTAGAATAATGGGAACCAAATCAGACAAACCGTCACGCTCCATTTAAGCTTCAAGCTTGAGAGTAAAATACACTGGATGTCAAACTGCAGTAACAAAGAGAGAAAGTGACTGCAGACTTCTCTCCTAAAGTGGCCTGAGATCCTTCAGTATTCAGGCAGGTARCTAAATTCAAGAGCCTTTGTTAGGGAGTCAGAAAAACTTACAATGARTGTCTTGTCTGGCTTTAAACCCAAAGAGAATGAACTATATATTTGCTTTTCTCAGTGATGTAGCTAACAATTATTTCTCTAAACATAACCCCACCTTAAAATATAAATCTCCCATTTCACTTAGTGCACTTAAACTATTCTACTTAATAGACAGAGCATAACAWGAGCAAGGATTACAAGATGTGAATAACATCCACCCTCCAGCAGCCCCTGAAATGAACTTACATTTTCATGTTAATACTCAGAGAGCATGTGTGTAACTGGTATCAACAGTACCACTTTACAAAAAAAATTAATCACACAAAGCATAGTAAAAAAAGCAGACCAGACATTTTACCACAAGAGATTACTTGAGATTACCTCATAATCCCATAATTTCTGATGTTTTACAAATTATTGGGTGGGGTTTTTTGGGTGTTCCTTTTTCTTTTTGCTTGCTTGTTTGGTTTTTTTTTTTTCCTTGTTTTGTTTTGTTTTGGATTATTGTGCATTCTTTGTTTTGGCGGGTTTTTTTGTCTTTTGACCCAAGTCTGAGAAGCATCCTGCTGTTTTGTTACTGTGTTTAGACAGGACTGTATTCCAGGTGAAATCAAACAGCTGCTTCCCACCATCGCCTTTGTCTCCCCTGATGTTTTTCTGTCTSTGTGCCCTTTCATGGGCTGTGTGCCAGGACTCAATTTCCAGTTCATTTGCCTGTGCATTTGTATACAGAGTTTGATTTCAGATGGACAGCAGATGATGTGGCTGAGGAGGGTCCTCCTGGAGGGACAGCCRTAAAGATTGTGAAGTTCAGTTGTGTCCTGCATCTTCCCTGTGTGCAAAATAACATCTATGTGGCAGACTTGTTGCTACTGAAGTCCTGGCAAGTGTGCTTCCAAGGAAAAAATGCTTCATTGATTCATGGAAACCTCCTTTTCCTCTAATGTAAAAGCTTCAAGCAGTCAGGCTCAATACTAAAACAAGACTAAAGACAAAACCACACTGACACCATTCCCCTCCTGGGGATCCCTCCAGGATCCCTCCAGGATCCCCACCTGGACCATTCCTCCCCTTTGCATCCAAACCCAGGCCTGTTGCAGATGCTGAGGAGAAGCTCARTGGGAAAGTTTGCTTTGTATAGAGCACCCATTCTTTACAAAGTTTACTTCTCTTTCCATTTTCCTTTTCATTTCCACATCTTATTTTCTGTCATTCCTTGTCTCCCAGARTATCTCCCATGTAAATTCCTCATCCCTAGGCCACATTTTCCTTCCCTTTCCCCATGACATAAAGCAAGCTCAAGAAAGAGCCCATATTCCTTTAGGTACTCAAAAATCACCACATCCTTTGCAGCTACTGAAGTTACTCAAGGCAGACATAGCTCTAAAATCTCACAGGTCCTACCTCTCCTTTCTCCTTCACGTGTTCCTGTGGGAGCCAGGCTGCATCCTGGTGGTCTGTGGTTACAGGGATTTTCCTCAATGTGCCTCAGCAGGAGAGAGGAACTTTATGAAAGAGATTTCCAGTTCTTTCTTCTTCCCCCCAGATGACAGGCACTGATGGGTAGGAATTATCTTAAATACAGCAGAACAGTCACAAGTAGTTATGCTTCTTCCTTCATTAATTGTAAGGACTCATTTCCTCACATGGCAAGAAAAAGACAGAGGGAAGCTTTCAGTAAATGCCTAAATAATTCCAACTCTTATTTGAATAAAGATCTTTCTCTCAGCAACATCACAGATGCTTTTATTTGGGACCTTTTCAAGGATTGTTTCTGTTGGAAGAAAGAACAATTCTGTTGAATTGCCAACCCAGTCTATTGCCCTATTAACTATAAACTAATTCTTAGAGCTTAATCTATCTGCCCTACATCTTTCTGCACTCTGTTTTTATTCTGTCACCACTCCAACTTGCCAAAATGCACCAAAATTTACAATGAAGCAAGTGCATGAATTAAGGTTATGGGCTGAAAGAATTTGGACTTCCCACTCACTGCAATGCAAGTGAAGCACAGAAGGTATTTTGATTTGTAGAACCTAGTAAATTCTTGTCAGTTTTTCCCAAAGCCTTTCTGCATTTTATAAACAAAACTCACTGTAAGTAGAAAAACTTCCTCCCACTTCCCTGCTGTGAGGGACACTGTCCCACAGAGAAGGAAAATGGAGAAACAGCATATCTCACAGGCTTCCTGACAGCCACATTCAGTGCTCCTCCTAAACAGGCTAACTCAAAAAAGAGAAGATGCAAAGGACAGACTGACCAAAGCTCAATATTCAGAGTTCACCACAACACTGCTCTTGTAGGATCCACCAACAACTGAGCAGGGCCTCTGTTACAGGCTCCTCTCGGATCTGTCTGATGTTGTGGGTGGAAATATAACCCCMCATTACTTTCACAAACATCTGCAAAAAGCTCTATTACTACAGACTTGGAGTAAATGGCTATAAATTCCATTCAAAAATAAATGGCAAGTTACACTGACTTGGTTGCTGTAACTATAGAGAGGTCTGCCAATATATATTGTAGCTCAGATTATATCTRCTGCATGCTGATACACAACTGGTTCTGCTTTATAAAGAGATCTCCATTTTTGTGCATTTCATCTAAGATGCAAATTATCCCACTGACAATGCCAACCTATTGGAAAGCTTCCAAATTTTGGTCTGATTTTGGTGTACTAAAATAGCTGGTTATTACAGAGGAAGGAAGGTTAAGGAATGTTTTCAAAATGTAGGAAGTTTTTCTGTAAAGATTTTCTGATGTTTTGTTCTTAAGTTTGCTGTGTTTATTGCTCATGTACTGCGTGTTTGGAATCAGATGCTGATTGGTGTCTCCTCCTTTCACGTGTCTGGGAAAATTGCCCTATATATGGTAGAAAATCTTCTGGTTTTCATTATTATTAAAGTCAAAGACTATCAGCTACTGTAGCTATTTATACTTATGAGTAGGTAATCAATGTAATAACTGATTGGTAAGAGTTCTTAAAAATATATTTTATTATTTTTTGTTGTTCTAGTAATAGAAGGACTTCATTTTTTCCAATGATTTTTCAAGGACATGTCAGTTCTTGCTGCTTGAATATGTAAGGAAATACTTTTGCATCCAACAAGAATGACATTTTGCCTAACTRGGAAGTAGATTATTTTCCAAATCCACAAAAATGTTAAATAAATCATTGCTAGATCATGCTCAAGACCTTGCACAGTTGCAGATACTGATGTTAGACTACTGAAGTAAAACAACACAATGTGCCAAAAGCAAATTTTTATCACATGCATATTAAGGTACTAACCTTAACTTATATTCTGCAATTAATTTCATACTTTTTTAAATTCAATATCAGTTGCAGGATTGGGATCTAGTCCAATTACTAAGAGCTGTAACATAAACAGTAAAGTCAGGGCAGTCATAAAAAYATTCATTATCTTTTGGAATATCTCAAAAACCTGATGGACAAGTCACTGTTATCACCTGCAAAAAGACCTGTCTGTAATTAAAAAATATTTCTCTGGCTCTGAAACATGAAATAAGGTTTGTAGCACCATTTTAAACTTGTATTTTAATTTATTTCTCAGTCCCAACACAAAACTACAAAATTAAATTTAACAGCTAATATTCAATCTTGATATGTTTGGAGACTTCTTGAACTATGATGACTTGAATGARCTACTATGCCTTTAATAATAAAAAGCATTTTAAAACAATATTACTATTAAATTTAATATTGAKCTATGAAGAAAGTCATTATAAATTTTGTCATGTTATATCTACTCTTACATGATAAGCTTTGACTTATCTACAGGAAGATTGATTGACTTCACAGAGCTGTTACCTGGCTCATGATGCACTTTTATAACTTCCATTCCTAAATTAAGGTTATAAAAGATTAAAAGCAACATTTTAAATAAAGTTTTTTTTGAGCTAAAAAGGTTTTCCAACTTCATAAACATTTCTGGGAACCTGGAGAAGAGCAGTTATTTGATCACATCAGAAAATACCATAATAAATCTCTAGCTGTAACAATAAATGGGAAAAGATCTAAACTAACAAAAGTGATCATTTGACACTGTCATTTCATCTTATGCAGGACCTGTGGTGATCAAGTTATACCACAGTAAAAATTTATCTATTCCACAGAAATTAATGTTAATTGAGAAACATTTTAAAGCATGGCAGTACCCAGCTTTAATATTTTTCCTTTGCACCTGAGCCTAGAGATTATATAGATGCAAGTTTTCTTCAAGCTAGTCATTGCTAAAATCTAGACAAAAGAGTACTAGATTACATTTTCCACTTTCCCTGCACAGTATGGCATTTAGACTTAAGATTTAAGAGCATGTTGGAAATACAGACTACTTAATGCAAGAACAAAACTTTCTGGTATGATCCCATGTTTATGTTGCATAAGATAATACAATCCATCTGTTGGKAAAATCCTTGCTGAATATTATATCTGTTTTAGCAATAAACATGAATAGAAATCAGGATTATTTTTTTTTAAATCCAAAACTTAGTAACAGTGAGCCTTACGAAGAAATATGTCTAGGAACCTGAGGCAAATTATACATGTTAATGTTGGAGTCACTGAGAACAGTTAACACAATGTAACCAAATGTCAACTGGAATATTTTGCAGTAACTTACTGAAAAGGTCTGTGTTTAATGAATATATGAACGCTTGGTTTCTAAGTTTCCARCTTCAGATGGCGAAGATTAAGTGTTAAGGGTGTTACTGTAAATGTTTAAGTGAGATGAACATCACTGATTTTCTAATTTTACCACATGGTTTATTTCAGAAGAAAACAAGCACCAGTTAACATAGTTCTCCTGCAAGTCAGTAAACAGTCACACACAAAAACTCAATACAATTTGCTTCTTTGTTTATGTGCAGGATATTTAGTTTGGTTTGCAAAGTATTAGAAGAATAATAAGAACCTCCTGACAGAATACCACAACTAAATTTCTAAAAAGCCACTCAGTTAATCTCAGTGATGAATCTGGCTGTTTCAAATTATTGTAATGTATAATAACAGTCTTATTGACAATATAGATGCAGAGAGCCAAAAAAAGCTAGAAATTGTGGCCAAAATGATGAACTAAGCGCCAGCCCAAATGACAACAAACATATGGCCATTAAGTGGAGAATGGAGGGGTTTAGGAATGCAGCTGTCTGTGGTCTCCTAAAGTTCCAGAGGAATGAAAKGCTGTGAGGATTGGCAAAGTCTGTATGAGAAGTACTGCTGAAGATGGTAGGTCCTAAAATGGAGTCAACGAGTGGRTCATGCTGGAATTCAGAGATTTCTGTGGTCAGAATATATTCATTCCATTGGCCTCATAATGTACATCAACAAATTAATATTGTATGGATGTCATTTCAAAGCCTGCTGAAGACGAAGAGCCATTACTGAAGCCATTAGAGCACAGATGGTTCAAACTATATGCAGATATTCATACTTGCATTTCTGCATTATAGCTGGGTTTTTTTTCTGTTGAACTGTAATGAATTGTCTCATAATCTATTCCATCTTCTTGCCATTAGCAGGCTTTGAATGTTCACAAATAGGAGCAAAGAACTCATTTTCCAGAGCTTTAATCACACAAAGAGGGAATGCCTAATTCTCTAAATGAAATGGTCTGTGATCACTGAAGCAGAGATTTAATATATCACGGCAAATTAGGTAGATTTTAATAAATTACTTATCTCTCTGAATACTTTACATATGCTTATGAAGAAACATAGCCTGTTTGCAAACAGTGGAAATCCACMGTCTATAAAATCCTTTGAAGAAAATGACAAATAAAAAAGTAAATTAAAAAATGAAATGTATTATATCCTCGTTCTCAAGAGACAATCCTTTCGCAGCATTGATTCACAGCTCCATTAAAAATATCAATTAAATCCTTCACTGAGATTGGTTAAAAGCTGTAAAATTAACTTTCTATTCTAGACACTAGTTACTCAGATACAACAATTTATTGTATATGTTCAAGTTCTAAAAGTGACAAAACCCAAATGAAAACACAGTTGCCCATCCCTAAAGCCCAAAGTAGGTGAAGCAAAATCTGATACTCTGTGGCTTCTTTTTGTGCTTTGACAGATGTTGGCTGCAAGTAAATCATCTACTGCACAGAAAATGATTGAGCCTGCCCTCCCCCTACTTCAAATTATGGTAACCATAAACAGCTGATTATAATGTTAGTAGAAGGGTAAAAGTTATTTAAAAAAAGGTTGCAGTAATTTAATAAGTCCTGCAACTAGCCTAATTTTTTATATTTAATTGATAGGAACTGCATGCATCAAAGAAAACACATACTGAGATTTAATGTGCATAAAATGGATATTAGCATTTTAAAGAGGCAGATTAACACATTAATCCAAGTAATTTTCATATATTGCTTTTAATAAAATCTTCACAGTATAAAATTCTTAATGAGGCTAATCACAGGCATTCCATTTAGCGGGGTGATTAGGGATAACATAAAAGTATTTTTAATCAGTTTTCTAAGGCTTATGGTTTTTTTATTAAAAATTAAAATTTTGACTTGCATTTTTATTACYGTTTTATGTAGGGAAAAATCTTAAAAATGCAAATAAAGCACATCGTTCAATCATGTAGGTATTAATTATTTACAAGACGTTGTCCATTGTGGAGAGATTCTTAGCCTTAGGGGGGAAATATAAAAACAAACAGACTGAAAAGTATACAAAACTTTACAACTACAAATCAAGCGTCCTTTTCATATAAATTATACATTAAATATACTGTAAGAATTACAAAGATCTCATCTTTGATGCACTATCAAGCATGTATTTACACTGGGAGAAGGATCTTCTGTAGGCAAACTTCCTTTCATGCCTCGTAGTCATCTTTGCATTCCCTCCTTGACTGAGGGCAGCGCATGGAGAGCTTCCACTGTTCCTTTGAGCTTTCCAATTACTGCACTATCATCTTGTGAATCAAAAAACTAGAAAGGAAACATTACAAAACAGCATTAGCAATTTCATTTAAGGTTTCACTTTTGTTCTGATAATTTTCCTTAGCATTTGGACAGATTAAAAGGCTCCTAGTATATGTTAAAAGAAAAGAAAAGAAAAAAAAAAAAAAGAAAAGAAAAGAAAAGAAAAAAAAAAAAAAAAAAAAAAAAAAAAAAAAAAAAAAAAAAAAAAAAAAAAAAAAAAAGAAAAGAAAAGAAAGAAGAGAGATAGATAAATAGTAAAGAAATCTTCCATTTCAGATACTCAGCCTACTGGAAAACTGAGCATTCTAAGAACTAGAATGTACATCAATCAAAGTATTAGTGCTGGAATTAACTTTGAAATAAGAAAACTATTCAGATAATAATTGCCTATACAAATTAATAACTTTTCACAGTGTGCAAATAAAGATGTTCCAAACTCTGTTGAAAATATAAATGCATAGTTAGAAATAATTTAAAGTAAAAATATACCAATTACTGCATTTTCTACACTGCGTCTATGATGCATCCAAATCAGCCTGGACAATTATTACTAATTAAATAGTAAGTTCTTTGTTCCCAGTTGGTGCAATGCAAAATTATTTACATTCTGAGCTTCTATGTATTGTAAAACAGTGAAGTATGAACAAAAATGATAATTYCCCTAGAGTATTTAACTACCTTCATCTTTGTGTATGTGGGTTTTAAAATAGTACTTTAAATTTCTCTTTTACAGAAATTAGCTGACATGATTTAAAATTGCACTCTTTTACAATATCTAAGTAAGCCCAGAGGGCCAGAATCTCTGCTGCTGTGATTAAAACATGCTGCTAAGTCAAAAATGAGGCTCTTTCCCAGTCCTGCATAAAAAGCAATGAGGCTGCCTAACATGACTCTAGAAGGAATTTGAATAAAAACAAATAATCTTGACAGCATATCTTTTCAAAGCAAATTATACAGCTGACAAATGGCAAGGTTATGTATTTACTCTATAAATTGGGACAAGTACTCTGGGACATGAAATGATGCTTCATGTTGCAACTTCTAGGCTGCTGGGACAGCTCAGAAGAGGTTTAGAGAAGGGAAAACACGGGATAAACCTTCCATCATTTACTCTGTTAAAGACGTTATAGGACAGACTGAATGCTATTCTTTGAGATTCAAACCATTTCGTACATCCTCGAACTAATGACTCAGTGAACTRTCAACCTCAAGAGCAGATTTCAGGGAACTGCTTCTACATGTAAAAACATCAGGTTAAYAGTAATTAATGATATCTGAACATTAACTCTATTTTCTCAGTTTTCATATTGTCATATTACCTCTGAGAGACATTGTTAGTTGTGTTGACTATACTCTTTCATCCATCCTCTTGTTTAGTCATTCACTTAATTACTTCAAATTTCATGGAGGCCACTTTCACACAACCAGCAATGAAAGGAACAAGATATGAAAAAGATATGTGTTTGCAGTYGTCAAAGAGAATGAAGGAACTTTATGGTATCTGAGAATACATCTTCATGTGGYAGCGTCCTATGAATTTTCCTGTGTCTAGGTTTATTCTTTTACCTCAAGCCCATTTCTTTTCCTCATTGCTCAGCTCCCCATCACTCAAGCTATGGTAATTATCCCCAACAGCAGCAGTAGCAAGGTCACACTGGTGTGGCATTCCAGCAGGGTTGACTGGAATTCCTGCTCTTCAAAGGGTACTTAGTGTGCACTGTGTCCAGTCCTGGAGCTGATTCATGTACCCACAGAGGGATTGCTGTATCACWGAGATACTCTCAGCTTCTTCCCTGAGCTCCACCACAATGGGSACAGAGGACTGAGACTGAGGGAGAAAAATGCACCATTGGTAACCATGTCCCTGCTACCATGGGCAACAGGAAACTCAGAATGGAGAGTATTTAATTGTCTGTGAAAGGACTGAGCAACCATCTTGAGACTTCTTACAAGCATTACAAAAACACTCCCCTATGGCCCAGGAAAGGGAAGATTCCACAGCTCCCACTCACCTCACTTTGGGGAGTCACAGTTTCGGTTTGGTCACAGTTTTTTCAGAGGGCGCTCACTCTAAACTGACCCCTAACCAACATCTCCAGTATTTCACATTGTCTCGGATACAGTTTCGTATGGAGGACACAAGCTGGAGGTACTCTGGGGGTTATACTGTAACTCTAAATAAGATACAGACATTAATAATAAARAATTACTGACAAAGTTTAATTAATATATATTTATAGTCATATTACAATGAAGTATGTTGTACAAAATAGAGAATTACAGGACACAGGCATATCTTTGAAGTTCTTAGGTTTTATAAACTAGTTACTATGAGCTGGGGATACTGTTTGGTTTTGGGTTTTTTTAACATATTTTAAGGAATGACAGTAATAGTTTCTGCAGACTTTTGAAAAYAAATGTGGAAGCCTTTAGTTAATATTAAAGAATTTCTCCTTGACACAATGTCAAACRATTACTTTCACAGTAAATCTTGCAGAGAAAAGTAGAAATTCAACAAATCACTTTTAGGCTACAAAATTGACAAGAAAGAGAGCTCTAAAACTTACCATYTTGTTCAATGATACTTCTTTGCTYCTGGAATATCTCTTTCAAATGGACCAAAGCAAAATCAGTATCTTCACATTCAAGATCCTGKTCATCTTCTGTGGTATCACTGAGCACGGTCAATTTTAGGGTAAACACACACACATAGAGAAAATTATATTCAAAAAGGGTTAAAAAATCAACTTAAAAACCAGAAAAAAGGCCAACCTGCATTTTATTTTCATTCTTCCACTGAATAAACATAAACAAGATCATTTTATCAATTAAATTCAACATTTTCTATGACAAGAAGACCCTCTTTTCAATCTTCCCTTATCTTTAGTATTATTTAGCTATACTAGTGGGACAGAGAGGTTGTAACCATAGATCCATAGGCTTATAGTAACAGTTTCATTTTTGTTCCCCCTCCCACCACCCCATGGTACAATTCTTATTCATATGTCTACAAACAACTACACAAAATATATACTTTTCTTTTAGGAACTGAAATTACACCCAAGTATGACTTTCCTTTTAAACACATAATTCCAGTATTGTGTTGGAGCTGGCTTGAGTTAGTGGCTTGTGCTGGGGCCAAAAACACCRAGACTGACAAAATGACAGGAATTTAGAGTTAACATTTGGTATGTCTTGGCAATATTGTCCAAACTGTGAATGTTTGTGAGCTTTGTTACTTAAAAAATGTTACAATAAGCATAATTTCAAATGGGTAACATCAAGTTATGTTACATTAACATCTACAGGAAAGGATATCTTAGACAAAATAAGAATATATKAATAGAGCTATGGATAGAGTTACTCTCCCATATTTCTTTATGGGATCCCAGACTTTCTCTCTAGATGACTTCTACATTTCTTTTGTGTAACACCAGGCAACAGTACACACTTCCTTGCAGGAATCCCAAACCTACTGAATAGGAAGAAATTTTAACACCCTGTTAAAAAGCATCACATGAAAAGATATTTGCTAGGCACTTCAGGGAGGACTAGAGAACTAAATGACACTTGTTGGTCAAAAAAGTGAAAAAACAGTAAATGCTTTAARCTTAAAAMGTGYTTTATAATAAAAGCCTGAATGATTATTTTTATTGTTTTTAGAACAACACTTAAAAGGCATTATCACCAGCAGGTAATTAAGARTGATTGGACAGAAGCTCTTAGGTAGGAAAGGTATGATTCTATTTTTTTTTTTATTCCAGAGATCAGAATTTTAAAGCAGCAATTAGAAAACTTTGTGCATTAATTCAGTAGATTAATGTGAAGCTAACACTGTACACATGCTCTGTTCTATAACATTGAGGCATACATTTTGTTWCTTTGGAGAACAATGACTTCATATAGTCTGTTCCTTGGAATAACAATCATTTCCTACCAAGAAATGATGCACCTGTCAGGATCAGCCTGGAAACCTCTTGCATAAAGCTGTTCCCTCTTGTTATCACAGCAGGGGGACTGTTAGAGGAATGGATTCCTCCATTCTTCACATATGACACTTGTCAGAAGAGCTCATCCTCTACCTCCAGGTCTCAGCACTTCAAGTACAGTCTGGCATAAGGAATGAGGGAAGTTTCACTACAGGACAGAAATTTCTACACTCTTAAAATGCTAAAAGACAACAGTGGAAGAATAAGAAATAACTATGACAGCTACAAAAAGTTAAATGGACTGCCAGAAATGTGTCCTGTTAACTGACTGAGACTTGAACATGCAAGTAAATGATGATGGGGTTCAGATGCTGAAWTAACAACTCTGTATCCTTTTTTTATTCCAAAGTTTTACAAATATWAGCAAGTGTATCTTCCTAAAAACAGTAAGAAATTTGAATCTCTATTATACAGAAGAAACAAAACAGAAATGCTACCCATATCACGCAATACAGGTATAAGAAAAGCAAATATTCTGACAAAATATTAATGACAGAGACATATTAATGACATAGACAATTATTAATATTAATGACAGAGACAATGACTCTCTGAAAACATAAAGAAAATATGCTTGTCAAAAGAAGAGAACTATCTTTGTGGTTTGCAACCATTACTAACCCAAAAAGGATTTCAGTGTTCCTAGTCTCCTACTACCTCGTGCTCATATATTTTACATTTTATATAATTCTGTTTAACAACATATTTTTCTTGATTTTATGGATACTGATTCTTTTTGCATTTTCTGCAATCAAAGTCATTTATTCAAATGTGGAACCAAAATCAACACTTCTAATAAACACTTAAAATTATTTCATACCAATAAAAKAAATGGAAAGAAGAGAAAAATCAACTTTCTTTTGAAAAGTGAATGAGTGAATTACACTCCAGACAAATTTTAGACTGGATATGTAAAAAAAAAAAAACAAACTGAAAGTGTTGTAAAGCCGTGGAGTTTGCTCAGGGAACTGCTGGAGTCACCATCCCTGCAGATATTTAAAAGTGTAGATGTGGCACTTGGGGACATGGTTTAGGTGTGGAACTGGCAGTGCTGGGTTAACAGCAAGACTCAATGACTTGAAACTTCTCCAATGTAATGACTGTAAGACTAAAAAATACATACTTTTCCATATAAATTTCATGACAACTAACATTTATGTATTTATAAGCATAAACTAAAAGAGTATAAAGCCGTGAAATGCATTTTCAGGGTTAAATTTGTTCTGTTTCAACTATAGAGTTAGCCTAGTTGCAACTTTGGCTTAGCAATAATTTTATGTATTATAATAAGTGTATCTTTTCCAAGAGCTATTCATTAAAGTGATTCTTCTTTTAGAAGACAAAAATAGCATTTGATTTATCCATTTATTTATGTTCTAATATGGATCCAATCATTATGAGTATCATTTCCAGCAACATTCATTGTGACAAGAAAAAAAAAATTAATACACCACTTAATACAGATAATACACTGTCTATGTGGCTATAATTTGGCATAGCACAAACACCAATAAAGTGTCAGGCTAAACCATCTGCAGGCAATTTTCAGTGATATTTATATCCTTGATAATTTGGTTTCCTGAGCTTTAAAGCATTAGTTTAGTTCAGTTCCTGTTTCAGCTGAAAAATCTCTGATACCAGTTTGTAAGGCTTGTGATAGAAAACATGTGTTGAAGATATAACTAGGCCAGGTTTAAAATGCATACAGTTGGAAACTTTTGGTGTATGGGCACAATGTTTCCATAAATTTTGTTTCTTGGTGGTCCTYTTGCTAGGATCAAGAACTGGACTACTGATGAACTTCCTGTCTTTCTATTTAGTCACTGCAGAATTGAAATTTCAACACAGGCCAAACCAGACACATCARTGACTGCAGAAAATAACCCACCTATGAACACAGAGGGCAGCACCATGATGGCAACATGCAGAAGATGAATGCTTCTGTTCAGAGAAAAAGCTCACTGYTGTCATCTTACCTTACTTAGGTTTGTAAAATATTTATTATAAATACCTAAGTATTTATAGGAGAAATTGCAGCACACAGACTAGCTATTTTCCTCTGTTAAATTATCCCTCAGGGGGGAAAAAAAAGAAAAAAAGGAGTATTTTATCCTCAGTATTGTCAGATTTTAGTAGAACATTATCCACGTTGCTACTCTGTATGATAGAGTTAAGTAATCTGCTTGCTTATTCAGTGAAGTACTTTTCCTATATATTTTTTTGTTTAAATCTCCAAACTTAAGAGTATTTTGGTAYGATATTTCCATCCCAACAAGTAATYATTTCATGGTGTTCCCAGCTCCATTCCAGTAAAACCTGTTTTCTGGCCAAGACCTGAAACTCAGACCTAGAAATGAAATTAAGAGAGACCACTCCTTCTTACTGTGGTGATTTGTGAATAAATACATGTTTAAAAGATTTTGAAGTTACTCCAACACTTCAAATGCAATCAGCAGGTATCCTATTCCATAAATTAAATGAACCTTTAATTTAGTAATTATTCCATTTTAATTAAGATCTTAAAGAGAAAATGGAATCAAACAATGTCATTTATTCTGTATAAGTGATGCACATGCTGTCTCAATAAAAAACTTGGAATAAAAGCAAGTTTATTATTATTATGAAATTGGACAAGACTAATTTATACTCTTTCTCACACATATTCACATAATAGCTGTCTGTTCAATTGATCAATCTATCTTTGGAAATTCTAGGCCCAAGGAACATTTTTTGCAGCTCTCAGRCTCTTTGTACAACTCAATTCAGAAAGCAACAAGTGTTCCACACTACCYTGTGTAGATATGTGCTTTTCAGGTTCATTAGTGATAGAACACTGGTGACAAATTCTCTCCTTGGCAGAACTACTTTGTTAAAAGCMAAACAAATAARCAAACAAATTCCCTAACCAAAACCCAAACCACAGTACTGAATCAGCATTAGGTGAGGCTGCAATATTCCATGTCACATGAGCCTACACAGGGAAGAAATAGGATCACTTGCCCCATCAGAATGCAGGCGASATCTTACTAATTGTTTCCTAGTTAGTCAGGTATTAACTCCTCAGTCAAACCTCCTCAAAAGAGACGAATAGCAGGGTGAACCACTATTATGGTTCTCTAAAATAGAGTTTTCCAGCACTAACATGTACCTGTCAGCCCATAGATCTGGCSTTAGAACAGACTGGAGATACTCTCTGCACAATTATCTGCCTTATCCACATTCATCATTGCAAAGCAAATCAGAATTACTATTAGTATCAAATGTTTTTCACCTTTCAGAAGAACATGAGGAAAAGAACAAAGAAAAATAAACATCTTTCTTTCTTTCTTTTTTCCAAAGGAAAAGCAACAATGTTAGAATCAAATCTGAAAGGTCATGTGATCTAATGGTGTGTCACTGGCAGGTTTATGTGCACACTGTCAAGAAGGATACAAGCAGCATCTAAGCATGCCACATAGCTGTCACTTTCTGTTAATGGCAATAGCACTCATGATTTTAAAAGCCAGTGGTCTTTATTGCTTTGTATTTGAAGTGATTTACTGCATTTTCTTCCACTGAGGAAGCTAGTGATAATGATAATGCATGGCAGAGTGCTTGTCCTTTTTGACAGCCTCAGTAATTTAATCCTCCTTTCCTGCCACAATATTTCAATAAGAGAAACCTCYAGACCAATGGACTGGAGAAAATCCACAGCCTGGGGAGTGTGAGTGAGTGCTCTGAAAGCTTTTCATTGTTTTAATTTAAAATACAAACACAAGAATCAGCTTTTAATTTTTGGACTATTAATATGACCTATTGTGAAAGTTAGCCTTGGTTTGGAAAACATACTAGAAGAATGAGAAGGAGGGTTTTAAGAATTTTTTTAAAAAGGCTTTGGGCATCTTAGAGAAAGTATCTGTTTGCTTGCAAATATTAACAGTCTGCAAGTATCAGCAAACTACTGTGAAAGATTACAAAAATTGAAAAGGTATTATAGAAATTTTTTTTTTATATTTAAATAAAGAAATGAAGTGGAAAGGGTTTTGCTAGGACAGAACTAGAATTAATACAGCCCCCTAAGAATCAAACACAGCTCTTCAGAAGAGTTTTCATTTGTTTTTGAGGGGAGAAGGTGGAGCTTGAAATTTGTCTGTCATTAAACTCCAACATTTTTAATACTCACTCACTTCTASTTACTCTGCCCCTGTACTCACAACTCTTTCCACATCACAGCAAGGTTTCTTTTTCCCATGTGTGGACAGAAATCTTTAAGCTTTATCTCATACGGTCTTCTGCTACACAAAATAAACTAATTTATATGAACAGAAAGTATCAGCTCTATCAAGGAGCTGAGTGTGTTGGAATACAGCAGTATGAGGAGATAAGAAGGCCTCAATTCCTTGTAAAGGGATGTACTGAAGGACATAGGTCTATCAAAGTCCTAGGATGCCCATTTTCCAGAGCCATTGATTTTTCAGTTTTCTCCAAAGCTGTTCCTCAGCTCCTACATGGCCAGAACTGCTGTTAGGAATGGGTCACTATCACCAAACAGCCAGTGCAGTTCCTGAGTTGTTGAGTCATTCAATCAAAGGCATCTGCAATTTCCCACCTTTTTCTGTAACAGAAAGCAAAGTGCTGGTTTTCTGGATTTGAATCCTTACTTCCCATTCACAATTTCTAACTATTTTAGGTTAAAAGAAGCTGTTATTGTCATCTGCWATTCTTTTGGACATGTGGATGACTTTCCACATGTGCTGCTCCCATGGCCAAGTGCTCCTGAGGCCACCACAGGAAGTGATGGGGAGGCAGCAGGGAGACAGATGGACAGCCAAAGAACTTCAAAGGAAATGCCACATCAACAGATTCTTCCCTTTCCCATAAGCATCCCAAATGGAATTTCCTAAGTTTACTAATACTGTATCTAAAACAATTTTAAATGCAAATTATTAACAAACCTAAAGAGTTCAAATTCATTTCACTCAATGGAAAAATTCAGACTAGTAAGTAAAATATTCAGCACAAGAACTCCATTCAAGTCTGGGGAAAATGATTAACCAGAGCAAAAAGTTATTTTTAGATCCTGATGAAGAACATGCTTTCATTGCACCCCTTAGTACTGCCTGAACTTAGAAGCATTAACATTGCTCCAAGGCATGGAACATCTCATATTTCTATCAAATTAATTGCAAAAATAATTCAAAATTAACTTGTGACAGTTTGCATGTAAAATTATAACTTTAAAGGTAGTCCTAAAGAACTATCAAAAGATGAAGATTACAATGACCCTGGAACTTTGTTAGAAATCTTTGCAATTAGAACACTGGTGTTCTGTTATAGCCTGCTTTTTTCTAGTTCACATTCTAACAAACCTAAACGACTACAAGATGAAGCAGTGTTTCATCATAGCGAGGAATATCCAGAGTCTTGAGCTTTAATGCAGAAAAGGAATAAACACACTGAATYATAACAATGTTTCCTGATGCAAAGCCTTAACATTTTAAGAATCCATCTTTTAGAATAGGGATCTGCAGAAGTTMATTTTTAATAAAAAGTATATCCCATTATCTTTCCACCTCCTGTTCTTTTGGTCTACTTCCACTTGTAGTTCAAGTTGTTCAGTCACTTGTTCACCTAAGAAAGAAAARTTTTTAAGAAAGCTTCCCAGTTAAATTTCATATAAAACCTTTGCAAGGTCTCATAGATCTTCCTTCTATTTCTGCTGTCTGTTCTCTAGAACCACTGTATAATTTGGCAAGYTCCACTGTTGTTTTTATTTATGGGCTTGGAAGCATTCTTGGATATTCTAGTAACTCTTAAATGGTAACAAACACAACAGCTCCTCTCAATCACTGTGATCATCAGGAGGTACAACACTTAATGTCATGGGAAATCAAGAGGTTTGCAGCATAATTCTGCACTGTATAAACTTCCCCATTTGAGCTTCTATTCCAAGACTTGGAATAAAGAAAATGATCTTCTAACCCTTCTTAGGGAAAAAATCACAGTTGACAAAACCCAATTAATGCCAAGTTACATGCTTGAACCAACTGTGAAAACAGAAATTCCTGGGATCTTTTATGTCCAGATCACTGGAACTCCACTATATTGTTTTYTAACAAGGTTCTGCTAATCTTCTGGTATCTCACATGCCAAACAACAACAGTAAACAATGTGCAAAAGGTATGGGAAAAACTTAAAATATTTTTTTAAACAATTAATCGCATGAAGCCTTCTGTAGCAGTTAAGATGTTTTTAAAACAGTCAATCTGTTCCAGTTATAGATAATATAAAATGCTTTATTTATTATAAGAATTAGTGATTTTTTTAGATTACTTATGGACTTACCCTGATTTTCTCCATGCAAAAGTCTAAAAGACTATTAGTTTCCTTCTAAGCTCAAAGTAAATTTCTTTCCACCAATGCAAATCTCATTTTTATTAAAGAAAATATTCAATTAACCTCAAATATTCAGCATACTCAAATCTAATTAGACATGAATAAGAGATGCAGCAAAGCTATAGTAAACACACATGCAGATTTCATTACTATTATCTTACTGGCTTCTCAACTGGCATTATCAAAAAGCAGACTCATTAGGTTTTTTTCCCCCTATATGTAAAGCTAATCTYGAGTAGAAATTAGACACCCAATTATCTAAGCAAACCTCTGCAAATAACAACCACATTAGTATTATGCTGCAGAATACAGTCTTGAAGCAATTAAGACCAAAACCCATCTTTTTATATTGATTGGTTGGGATATTTTGACATTCAAACAGTTTTATAATTGATACCCAAGCAGCAAATAGAAAAATCAAAGTTGCACAGCCAGGTTATGATTAACAAAAATAATAAAATACAGCACTACTAGACTGGAAAGACTTAGGAATTACAGYCCCTCCAAAGCATGATGCTATGTTATGTAAAGCCTAATTTTAAAATGTATGCACTACCAGCATATTTTAGTACCTTGCAGTTTCAACTTCTTAGACAAGCCTACTTTTGTTTTTCATTTTATACTTAATAACTGCATCCTTATCCTAGTCCTTGAAACCATCATTAGTATTTCACAAAATATTTGGAAAAACGATGAATACAACCARTACATAGATAAATGTAAATATAAAGTATAGCAAGTAGGCTTTGTTGCAGGCACTTTCATAAGACAGAATTTAAGGGAAGGAACATACCTGCTCATGGATATGTCACATTCACCAATGCTACAGTTACAGTCAATCCTCTGACCACCWGTTGGTTTTGGAAGTGACAGTGGGGTGTCCACTGCAGAAAAATTGTTTAAACTGCACTCTATACACAGCAGCTGTATTGTTTGATGTAATTCATGACTTAATAAGACCAAGTGATGTAATTTTAACCCAGATTTTTCAACTTCCTATTTAAAAACAAAAAACAAACCAAAATAATTATTTTGTGTTTCTTCAAGTGTTCACGCAAACCAAACATAAATGTGAATCATTGGGTACAACTAACACTGATTGATTTTGACACAGACACAGTAAGAACTGAAACCCACGGTTTGCAGCTAAGAGTATTGTTGCAACAGATATTGACTGACATTTGATATTTTAAATATTTTTGCAATAGTCAGTCTACTGGAGATTAGGTTAAGATTATCTTTATGTACCAATGCTATCTGAACCACTAATTTCAGTTGCCATTATTTCTAGCTACAAAGCAAAGTGATCCTGTAACTGCTGGAAACAGTTTCAGTAACATTAGATACCAAACTTTTTCAAATGGAATTGTCAGTGCTTAGTGCAGACCATACTACATTCAATAAAAATGACCCAAGTCAAAAAGTAGCTAGACATGTAAAGTAAAACAGCTTTTATATAGAACTCAACTGAGAACTCAACTGGCTAAATCAAACATACCTTTAAAAGTTAAAATTAACAGAATCATAAAAGTAAACTCAGTTGTTCTGCATCAGACCTTTCCTTATTCTYTTTAAGCAAAATTACATTTTTCTCTTCCTTGTAAAACTGGCTCACASTATTCAGCAAGGTCTATAGTATTGTATGCAGATACTCTGTAATAAGGTTTATGTATTTAAGTGTGAATGTCAGACTCAACACAAAGTCACAAGTACTTCCCTAGGTATAACTGCAATTTGAAGAAAGAAAAGCCACTCTGGCTTCCAAAGTGGAGCATGTAGGTGAGCATTCAAAGACAACATTCTTCAAAGAGCAAACACAACATGTAGGAGTACAGAAATGTCAAAAAAAATTATTTTTCCTTCTTTCATTTCTTTCATGTTCATATCTTTATTAAAAATATTTTCCCTATGTGGAAATATTTTGACAATTTTTGATTTTGAACTTAAATCACTTGAAGTATTAATCATATTCAGATGATTAGCTTTCTATATYCAGTGTTCTGAACTGCAAGTCAATATTCTAATTTATTATGGAGATAGCTTACATTTCCCCAAGCAAATTATATGATTAATCAAACTGAAAAGCAGGTGTATCCTATTGTAAAAATATCCATCATATAGAACAATTTCCATTGCTGTCAAGTCCTTTCAATATTTGATGAAGTAATTTTACCCCCTCCTTTCAAAAGACATTTCCTTTTATTATGTATCCTAAGACACTTTAACTAAAAACCCAAATCTGAATATTTCAATAAGGTTGTTTTATTATTCAGTAGATTCATGGAAATTTTACTAGGATGACAGAAAAAATTCCACACCATTCTGTCTCCACTAATACAGGTACACGGCTTCAGCTGGCAATATTACTGGGATTAGCATAGAATGATGAAATATTTAAAGGAATTTTTTTTTCTAAAATCTAATAAATCAAATGACTGCCAAATGTCATTAAAGTGATGGTCTCTGACTTGAATATGCTTTTCATATTCAAATTTGAAAAGAAAGAGATGAAAGCCTGGAAAGGTTACTCAGTTTCAACTAATAACCTCAAGCACTCTACATTCACATGCATAAAAAATGAAATTGGCTCTATTGTCTAATTTTACTTCAGAAACAACTCTTTTCTTCTTGCACTGAACAGATGTATTAGCATCTGTATTTAAAGGGATATGCTGAGTGGTTTTGTTCRCCCCAAAGTATTTAGCAGCTATGTCAGACTAGTTTGTACACAGACAGTAGCTTATGAATCAAGTCCAAATACAATATCCTGTATTATAAAGTATTCCTTTTACATATCTTAAAATTTGTTTGACATAGTTAACACTTGTAATTGCATACAGTAGGCAAAGAATATTACACTTTTTTCAAGGCTAGTGGGGTAAATCTAGGTTTTCTGCTTTCTAGCTTAAAAGGAAGCAAATAACTGAGTCATACTATTAGAAAATTAAAAGAAAAAAAAAGCCAAATGATCTTGGAGCTTAACAGTCAAAACTATTTTGAATCCCCATTTTATTGATACTAAACATGAATACAGCATATACAAAGGACAACGCAAGCTATTTAAAAAAGGTATTTACAAATAAAAAACATAAAACTGCTTAAGAACAGCATTTGCTATCATGTCATATTTCACCACTAATACAAAATTACTCACATTATGTAGCTATGCTGAAAATATATGTAGCATCTMATATATGGTAGGAATTCATTTTTAAACAGCCATTTATATTTCTACAATGCTGAGCGAAGTATGTAATTTAAATATTTTCCTAAGTTTTATTTTTTTAAGCCTTAGTCTCGTTTGTCAGGTACTGTTCAAGTGAACAATGGATAGTTTGTCAAATACCAACCACAGATAATTCTATTTAATGGGAATAAAATTAGTCTTTACATTTAGTATTTAAAACAAAAATAACATATAATTTCATCTAACAGACAGAATGGGCAGATACTAAAATAAAGAATATTCAATGCTTTTAAAAATGTATCTGGGAAACTGGTTCAGTGCTTTCATTTTAGTTGAGGAAAACAAACATGTCTAAGATATTTAACCTAGGTCAAAATGCTTTCTCTACCATTTAAAACTGACACTTTGTAGTTAATGCTATCCAGATTTGGAAGAGTCACTGAACTCCTTCAAAAAGCTGTAGGATTAGGGTAAGTACTAAATTCATTGGACATCACACCCAAATTTGAAATCTCAACTTTTCTCACCTTGGTGATTTCTGAGATAGAAAAAACCAAACCCTTGGTTTAATTCTGTAATCAGTCTTGACTGCCATTTTTAAGCAGCTGTATATTCCATAATTTGATTTCCTTTTTGGTCACAACAAAGGGCTAACACACTTTGATGCGAAAAATAAACTTCCAACTGACTCAAATGGTCCACAATAGTAACCCACAGAAGCTTTAAAAAGTAAGTTTGTGCTTTCTGCACGAAAAAGGAGAATTGAAAATACCTTGCTTATAGGACCAATGTTCCTATTTTACATCCACGGTTTTCACTAATGTATTACCTTGAAAAACTCAATGTAAAGGGAACTTCTAAACTGTAAGGTCAACTTGAATCCTATATCTACCCATGCTTAAAAAGAGGTGTGCTTTGCTCCTTAGCAGTTTATGTATTTATTTCCAGAGTCCACTTATTCACTTCTATTTCAAGCAAAGAGCACGACATAAACTGTAAGCTATTCTCCAATAATCACAAGTAATCATCCATTTGCTATCAATACTTCAATCACTGTGAATATTGATTAACAAATTTATCATTGAATGAGAAATAATCCTCTTCCTCTATCAAGTACTGAATTCCTGTGATCATCTTGTTAACAATGTCAGAACAGAGCCCCAAAGAATGCTATTACAGGAACATCAATGTAATTCAAATGTACAGAGTCAAAAACATTACTCATAAAGTAATTATGAYTAACACAGCAACACAGAATCATATACACATAAACATACACATTGGAAAACAATGAATCTAATCCTTTATKCAGTGGCTTTTCATGTGAGGACTATCATCTTCTATGTTTACCTTTTCCCCACACTGGTGTAGATRTGAGAACAGAAAAAGGGATACAGAAATGCTCCCTGTTCCTCGTCCACATGGATGGGACTCACTGAAGTGCACACATCTTGGACTCTGCCAAAGACCTGGGGCAAAGGAGATGAACCTCTATTGAAGGASGCAAAGCCACATATCAATCTTCCCCCAGCACCACTATTTTGTCATGTGCCAGGAGGAGAATGAAATGGCCCAAGATCAGCACCAAAACAAGGTTTGAGGACAATTTCTAATTCAGTATAGAACACAAAGTATTTTAGAAAATACAAAGTTCTTCAGGGAAATGYAGCTTTCCCACCACAACCATGACAACTATCCATCTGAACCTGAAGCCACATTTGCACTTCGCTTGTAATAAAACTTTTGATCACATGAATAGTGCTTGCTTTCCTCTTCAGTTTGCCTCACACCTTTTCTCAAGAATAAACATGAAAATTTTCAGTATTTCTCAAGTGGAATTAGCTTTAAAGATTTGCATGTGGCACTGCCTGCCCAAACAGATTTTAAAGATAAGCTGTTTCTAGGGACGAACAAATACAAAAATATAGATATATCTGGACCTAATCAGTGAGATATAAACTTCCTTMATTCTGAATTTTATTTTCTCCCCAAGAAGCGTAGAAAGATACATAAGCAATTGTATTACTGTCCTGAACTAAGGTGCACCTACTCCTACAGACTGTCTCAAAGACTTCACTTTTTTTTAGTGTTTTATCACTCACCTTTGATTGAGCCATCAGAAAAAATAAAAAGCAAATACCAACTCTACCAAATCTCAAAGCCAGTAGCTACAGACGTACCAACCAGTCACATAATTAAGTACACAATTCAAAAGTTTTGTAAACTACAGCCTTTATTTCAAAGTGAAGCACGACCCTTAAGTAAAAAAAAAAAAAAGCATGAAAGACATAAAATTCCTTGAGAAAAAATTATATCTGTACATTTTTGTTACATTAATAGACACTAGCATTTAAGTTACAGAAATAAGATTAAATAAGTAGCGRCATTATGTAAAAATCTAGTCCAAGATAAATATAATAGGATTTCTGTCTTTGTATACATGGCAATGCATGTATTTTCCTATATGTAGATCACAGATTTCTGTCTTGATCTAAAAAATAAATCCAATTTCAAAAACCTGTATTTGAAAGTTAATCCATTCAGGAAAGAAAGTGCCTTTTAGGTAAGGGAAGAAACCAGAAGTATCAKTATAGCATCTATATTTGGTAGGAGTGCATCTGTAGTGAAAGACTGCATCAAATTGCACATTTTTAATACAGTTGTGGTTTCTATTTAGAGTTTTAATACTTAGTATTTGATACTGTGTCCTCCCCTTGTCATTAGAGTATTGTTTGAGGACAATACAGACCTTCAAATATGAATAGAACTTGATTCTTATAACACGCATAGTGTGAAAAAAATGATGCTTGATGGTATTTGTCACAACTATTCAAACTAAAACTCAGTTTCAAATCCCACCTTTGCTTTTTAAACCTCCAGTTAGAAAAATACATGCCATTTGTAAAGTCACCACAACTAAAAATCACACTTCCATGTCATAAAWTCTGACAAATAGTCTCTCCAGGAAGCAACTGAGGAGCATTTGTATTTACAACCTCAACAAAAGTACCAACTAGGTTGAAAATTACTCCTGTTGRTGTTTCTCCTGTGGACTCGTGCATTCAGCCTTAAATCTGGCCTTCTACTTAATTTTATATTCTAACTAATTAGCTTTATTTATTACCTAAAAATAATGGGTAATGACTTAAGAAACTGCAGTTTTCAATAATTTTAAAAGGTGGTGTTTGGGGTTTTTTGGTATTATTTCTCCCTCTTCTTTCATTTCTTCTGTCACAARGAATGACTTGCAGTACATGCTTTCAATTACAACTTCAAAGTATATTTGACAAGGGGTACATAGAAGTTTTAAATACATCACTTCAGCACAATGTCTACTCAAACTTCTGTCATCTCACACTTTATCAGTGGCAAAACATAGTTTAGGTATTTCCTGGACTCTTTAAACTTCCTTATACTTTAGTTTCTGGATTATAGTGACCTCCAGAGCAAACAACCACCTTAAAGATGAAAAATGGCAAATGGTTCTTTTTAACCTTAGATCAATCAGCAGTCTTTGAAACTTTCAAGAAAACTTTGAAACTATTGACTACAAAGTTTAATAACTTATTTTTATCTTACTCTGATAAGTGGCTCTTTATTTCTTTTTTTTATTGAATATGCCAGTGCAGCACTTTTACTTCSCCTATTTCTTACAGAAGTAAGTACAAAGCAACTAAGGTTAGTTCTAGACAGGACTAGGAGAATACAAAGGATTCATACTTCTGGCACAGTAGAATCAAGCCAACTCAGTAACACAGGTTATACTAAAACCCTAAAACTTAATTCTTTAAATTCAGATTAGATAGTCACAAAACAAGCCAGGTTGAGAAAAAACATTTAACACTCAAAAATCTCCCTGAAGTACACCAAAGACATTCAAGTCCTGCAGAAAATAAGTGTAAAGTCAGCCAAAATTTAAAACTACAACACAACATCCAATACAGCTAGCACATAGGAGGAAATACACTATTTAAGTAATGGCAAAAAAAAAAGGCATAATGAAAAGCAAGATATCTATTGCTTTGCTATACATATGCTTTAGACTTTACAACTTCTCACCTTAGCACAAAYATGTTTCCTTCACCAGGAGAACCATAAGCAATTGGTATTGTTTTTTTCTTTTTAACTTACAAGTAGAGGTAATGACTGCTATCAATAAATTGCAAGAGAATGCACTTATGCTATCTGCAAGCAAAAAAGAGAGATCTACAGAAAAAAACAGAACAACTACCAAACCAATTGGGTTTGCCAGTAATTGTCCTATGGCACATTTTAAGAAAACTTGGAAGGTGACAGCAGTAAATTTTATTGTGAAAACTGAATGCTATATAATCTCCTGTAAGGATATGGTATAGATGTGGGAGTGCAAAGGAGGAGGGGATGGAAAAGGCTTTTTAATTTTATTTTTTTTTAAATATAAAGACCATGCCAAAGAAAATGCAAATTCCCAGTTTTGATGTCTATTTTGAGGATCTGAAACAAGGCTTTTAATCAATGTATTATACATCAAATTGATAATGTTAACTTCTGATTATTCAAATGTATGAAATATTCATAGAGAACTGTCCAAACTTTTACATTTCTCAGACTTCTTTTCTCTATTAATTATCATGCCTGGAAGCTTTTTAGTAAAAGCAGCAGCCATCAGCCTGACTGAACCTGACAAGCTAGCAAGGCCCAATTACACTGGCACTCTGTGGCACTTTGATGTACTGGAAACGAAAAGAGATAGGGGCAAATTGTATAGCACATTATGTTAATGACTTGATTTAATCCAGCCACTAAACTTTATGTAGCCTGTTAAAAAAGATGCTAACACTAATTATGCCACTTTGGAAAGGAAAGAAGGGGACAAGCATTTCATACCGACAAAGTGAAGCTCATAAATGTTGTAAATGAAATGAAACAAAATGAAGTAATCTATGATTAATCATACATCATAGACAAGAAGAAAAGAGAAAGAAGCAAGTGGTACAGTTAAGTACTGGAAAATCTGTTAGATACCCTTTATGATCAACATATCTAAGAAATAACCATGAACTGTCTAATTTGCAACATGCAAAAAAAACCCCAGTATGATCTTAAATGGCTTAAACAGTTTGGCATACAACTCAGATTTAGAGGATAATTAGCATAACAATCTCTAAAAATCACAAGTTTTATTTACAGTGTTTGATTACCAGCAGGATATTTATCTCAAAAGATAAAAGGCAGTAATTTTTAATCTTATAAAATACAAATTCAGTAACAATTTTGACATGCTTTATTCTATAATTAAGAATTCATATAAACCGATGCATATTTTTAAAATCCAATCTTTATCAAACAAATTGTTGTCTTAATAGTTTAGAGGTTTTATTGTTTTATCTACCCTTCATGAACATGCATTTTTGTCACCAGAGGAATAGATCAGTGGAGAAATGTAGAAATTGATGAATCTGAAATGAATCTACACACAAAATTCTTGCAGAAGTGCTCTTAAATAATTGTGATAAAATACATGAGGACTATAAAATTATATAACAAGCATATATTTTGACTTAATAGAGATGAGTAGCAGTCATTTTAGYTCTCAAAATTACAGGTGACAATTTTTTAACATTATACATATAAACAATGCAATTCTGTCTTCAAAAGCACCTTCTGTATCTTTCTGAAGAATATATGAGTGATAGCATTTCTAAAGCCCTTCTGCAGCTTAAAAACAGGAGAGCAATATTTCTCTTACAAAGAATTGKTTCTTGTTGCTTGCTGCTTCGTAGGATGTCTCACAGCCTTGAAAAGAGCATTTTAAAAAAATCAAGCTACCTTTAGGATAYCACACTGCAGAACATTAAAACCGTGAAGTCTGATAGGATCTAACAGCAAAGAAGGCTAAGACASATCAGAAAACTATTAACTGTTAAAAGGACTGTCATCAGTTTTAAGTACTGATGTTTAGTTTTATATTTTAGTTTTATATTTTTAAAGATTGTTCAGTCAATTTAGATCAAACAGTATAAAATATTCTTCTCTTTTACAGAACTATCCTATTGAAATACTGTTCAAGGTAAATTTTCCAAATTTGTATTAATGTCATCTTAGTTTTAAGAATAMCTCAAGAGAACATTGTTAGTGTACTTGCCCATAAATAATAATAGAAAAAATAAGTATACTGAAGTGATTTGATATTGTACATATACAACTTCACTGAAAATTGTTGTTAAAAATAGTAAAGCTACTCTTAAGAGGGCATTAGGCTTAAAATATTTTTCTTAGTCTTGTCAAATAATTGCCCTAAACATTCTGACTCAGCTGTTTAATATTTGGATAATGGACTTTAAATAATATAGTCATCATACAGCTGACAGTWTTTATTGATTCAACAGCATCATCATCTTGTCTACCACCTTGATCTGAAAAACATTAACAGAATCAATGTGGTTAAACCCCCTACATTGTAGTCCATYTGAGACTTGCTGAGGAACCTGAGAGCAATATATGTATTTTTCTWACAAATGAAGAATAAGTGCAGGCAAATCTTTTCTTCCTTGTGGAAGATTAACACTGCAAATMAAGAGTCATCTAAATGGTATTTTTTTTTGGTTTGTTAAAAAGAAATAGTAGTGCTTCCCAGATGAAAGTTGAGGATTGGAATGATCAAAGTCCTGTGATGAACTAAGGTAAGAAGCACTGTGAGCTTTATACACAAACATGGCCTGAATTTGTGGATTTCTTCTGACTATGTTTAACACCATGCACACATTAGGAATAATGTATCCTTTTTAAAAAAATTAAAAAGTATATCTGTATGCAGGATTATTTTCAGAGCATTCTGTGCTTTGAAGCAAATTACTTATAAATACAACAGGGATTCAACATCATGTTTTTTCAATTTTTCTAATGAATTCTTATGCAGAAGCTGCAAACAAATGAACATGAAATTTCAGCATTCTGCTTGTGCTTTTACTGTAAACTTGGTATCATGGACTAGGTTTATTTCAGTGACAAACAGTTTAAGCTCAGAGATGGAACAAGATGACCTGCCTTTTATAATCTTTAAATAAATCTGCCTCTAACAACTTTATGTCACGAATATGATAAGACTTACTACCCCTCTCTCTGTCTGAAAGGATTTCCAATAGCAGCATTGGCTGTTATCTGCAGACAAAAGGAGCATATTCATTAAAATAGTCTTTAGAACAGCATAGTTCTAAGGGAGAATATAAAGACATTTAAAATAGAAGCCACATTTCCTTTAATATTTTATGAATCTAGGTCAGATACCAGATTTTTGCATTCAATTACAATGCAGTTTCCATTTGGGAAGAAAATAACACCACTATATCCACTACCCAGCTTCAGCTATAAAGTACACCAGAATAAAATTTCTGTCATGGAGATTCTCATAATGAGGCAGCTCCCACTGCTAGTAAGAAATGCTTCAGAAAATGGAAAGAGACATAGATTTATTAACAAAATACAGTTATTTATTCATAAAAATGAATGCTACCTTCTGGTTCCAATTCTTCAGTTATTTCTGTCTCATTTCCAGAAGTAATTGATGTTTGGTCAGCTAACTGCTCCTCTGACAGATGTGAGAGCTTTTCTGTCTCCTGTTGAATTTCTTCAGCCATCTCCACCTTATCATTTGCTAGTCTTTCTTGTTTAACCTCCTGTCCCACATGCTACATTAAAAGATAAACCTACAGCCTTTATAAAAACCCTTGAATAGAACATTTTACTAAARTTCAAAACTTGAGGAGTTACGGCCCATATTCATTATGCACAGCYTTTAAACAATGGCATTGCTTACGCAGCACAGGAAACAATGAGAAGCTGTCAACTGCAGTAACAAATAATTGATACAATAAAAAGAAATTCTCTAACGATGTGTATTTGTGAAAACATAACTATTATAATCATTTGGTACCTGTCAACATATATACAACCTCTTAGATTTCCAGATTCATTTATATTTCAGCTCTTTCAGTTATACCAGGCTCAGTTAAAAAAAAATCCCACCCTACTACCATCTTATTCAGTTAGCAATTTACAACTTAAATTATACAGTATTGTCTGTTTCAAAAGCAAGCAAATATCATACAAAATACAGCCTTGCTACATGGTACAAACATTTTCTAAGGAAAAATATACTTAGTCCATAACTTACACTGAGGTAATCTTACTCCCTTGGCTGTCTGTGAGTCCAATTACATATAWTAACACCTCATCAATGGATATAACATTGCAGGGATAGGTCCAGGATGGAAACTTAGTGGTACAGATAGGTCCCTGCACACACATAGAAGTAAGAGGTGCACACATCACTTCACCTGTGTGTGTGTGAATTGATTGTGGTATGAATGTTACTACCTCATATCTACAGTTAAGTTGTCGTTGTAACTGTAGTGAACCCTATGGAATTGCTTGGTAAATTTTAAAATACTAGGTGTTTAAGTGCTGCTAAACTCTTGAACCCTTACCTTTGAATTCCTATCYTGGCACACTTACCCCCTTTGTATTCCTGACTTCAGTATAAGTCATTCAAAACTGCTTCTAATTTATATGCTTTAATTTGTGTAATAAGTGAGTCTTGCCAACCAACTCTGATTCCACAAATTCATATTGAACCCTGCTTTTGCCAAAACTTYTGATAGTGTTTAAGTGGCCAAACCACTTGTTCACAAAACTTGTTTAGGTATTGTATTCCAGAGTTACTCCATTTGTTCATTACTTGCCCCTGCTATATATTGGTAATTTTTAGAGGGAAGGCAAAGCTCCATCCAAATAAGAGCAAAACGTGCAGGGCCAGAAGTTTGATTTTCATGATCCTTGTGGGTCTCTTCCAACTCAGTATCTTCTACGATTTAATCTTCTACGATTTTATCTTCTCTGATTCTGTGAGTTGATCCCAATGTGATCCCTTCCAACCTGAACCATTCTGTCATTCTGTGAATATTTCTGCAGCAGCAATAAGAAGCTGTAATCAAGTCCTAGACAAACAGGCCTTGAAGGGTATTAGAACATCTACTCAAGTTGAAGCAATGAAAGTGCAATAGCAATAGCAATAGCAATAGCAATTGAAAGTGTAGCACCCTGATGATACAGTTAAGAGTATAAGAAGCTATCAAGTGCCAATCTGGGGAAGAGAGAGACTGCCACTTGAACATTATGCCCATGGGAAGGACAGAAGATTGAAATCTTTGCTTAATTTTCCACATTCAGTTTAACCAAATAATAGCACAGCCCATGGTATTTTCATGCTCTGAAAATCACTTTAAATTTAGCATTACCTAATTGAGCTGTCAGTAACAAGTGTCAATATGTCGTAACTTCATATTAATATAGATTAATGTATCTTTTTTTTTTTTTATTTTAGCTATCACTTAAGGCCAACACTGGCTGTGGCCAAAGAAAATATTGAAATATTCCATCTGGTGTTAGATGTCAATAAAGCTACTCAGATAACACATAATGAACTGAAGCCATACTCATTATGGCTTCATACTCCAACTCRCAAAAGGTTGGTCCACTTGATTCCATTAGACTGTTAACAGAAACACACCTTTTGAAAAATACACATTTGAAGAATCAAGGCTAAAAATATTTGAGTTATTTCCTGCCTCTGATCTTCTTTTGTAAAACTTATATATTGCCACAGTATATACCACAGTGTTGAGACACAAAAAAAGATTGCATAGTCTTAAATATTCTCTGAGAAGTTTCCYTACAGGATGGGAAAAACACATATGAAATAATCTGTTCTGTAATTAGAAGAAAAACATATTACTCAAAAATGTACATAGCTGTAAATAAAAATGAGTATATATTGACAATATTAAAAATTTCTGAATTAATGAAGTTGAAAGACAATTAAACATGGCCAAGGGCCAGTACAGGCTTCATGTTACTTTGTACAGTAAATTGAATAGTGACTATAATTTGACAGAGACTGTCACATGGGCCTCTTTTCCATAAGAGCTTTCAATGTAGAGGAGAGAAGAAATACTGAAGAAAAGTGTAAGTATTAACCCAACAGAAGAAAAATAAATGCAGCTGAAAAGATATGAGCCTMATTCAGCATATAATCTGTATTTGGTCAATTTTGTACTTAATAGCTAGTCATAACCTTAGCATATTGTACCAATGTTCACTTAAAAGGCAGCTTTGAAATCACCAGCAATAGAAACTACACTTTTCTGGGCAATATTCCTGAACTTCAACATAAGTATGACCTCAGAGCTTGAGAAAATATTTTATTTTTTCAGAAATATACCTCTTTCTACTTTGATCTCGTCAAGGATTTCATTTTTGTCTGCTAAATCAGATTTGATAGCCATCTCTAGTTTAGCAATTTGCAGTTTCATTTGCTGTTCCTTTGATTTCCATTGCTGTTCATAGGTCATACAGAAGACACTGTAATAAAACATATGGTATGTGAAAAACTTTTAGAAATCAGCTTCAACAGAAAATAATAAAGAAAAAAGCTTTTAGTGGCACAGAGACCACTGTCATCATGTCTTAGGAATTAAGTAAACACATGCTGGTCTGCTGCTGTTGAAACCAAGGCGCCTTTCTCAGGCTGCGGTTAAAAAACATGAAAGAGTTTGTGGGATGAGCAAAGGAACTGGCCTTAATTTAGAGCTCCAAAGTCAAAAAGTTGGCAGCATGCAACATTTGTGGGACTAGAAAAGGAATTCAGATGAATATCCCAGAGTAATCCACAACTCCAAACCTCAGCAACTGACAACTAACAAAACCATTCTTTCCGCATACAAAACCTCTTAATGTAGAGAACTGGGATCATCCACCTGATTTCTTTTATATCTGTGAAACATGCAGAGCATAAAGTCAGTTGCCTGTTCAAAGAAAAATGTTGACCACAAAGTGACAACAGTTTTCTCATACTGTAAAACAACAATTCTGATACTGATTAAGAAGCACATTTAAAGTAATCTTTCTCCTACTTAAAGAAATAAAAACCAGAGGTGGGCCAAGAGTAACTATTTTGCCTGTAACACATTATTTACTTGTAAACTAGCAATCTATGTGCAATAAGGATTGCATGGATACAGAATTAGAACTTCTGAAACCACAACAAAATGTGTAACTCAGATTGAAACGAAATTAAGTATGTTATATAATTTACAKTGTAATTCTCTGTAGGCAAAAAGAAATCAATGCAATGAGTTTTCATATAAATTAGACAGTGAGTAATATGAGTCTTCATATTACGATTTTTCAATACTTGCATTCTTATTTAGTCGAAAAATGTCCATCTTAATGAAGCACAAACCAGTTCATTCACTTTTGTACTTCGTGAAAAATCAGTGATGTAGGGTTTTGTAAACAAAAACTGTCAGTTGCTCAACCCTTTGGTGAAGCTCATCAGTTAACAAACTTTATATTTTGCATACATAAATRTGTTAAAAATCTTCTGATATTTATCTGTTTATCCACCTATTTYTTCAAGACATCTATGTAATAAGCCTTTACCACAAAAAGAGAGGGGAAAGAAATGCTGTCATTTTCACACTTCTGAAAATGTTTTCAGGTTTGAATGAGCACAACACAAATTTACCAGTTGTGTTCATCAGCTCCAGGTACAACTACTTCACATCWAGATGTAGCTACATATTATTTCAGTTTTTCAGAAGACTGTGCAGGTAGAAAAAACATTAAGAATTACTATAATGGTAGTTAAGAATTTAGATGTTTAAATGAACATTTTGGAAAACAGGTTTTATCCATGCCCATACAATGCTAATGTTTATGTCAGTTTGAATTGAGTCCACGTGTGTCACTTTCTTCTTTTGAATTTTAGGATTATTTTTACTTGAATTAATGTGGAATTTCTTTCATATTTACTGTATTTCACTGGAGTTGGAGCCATCTGTGTAACTATAATGGTCAACCACATCTGGCACCATTTCCTTTGGAGGGAGTTTAAGCATTGCTAGATTTGCATTACAAGGTCATATGAAAACAATTCCTTCAAACCTTTTATACAAACGAATTGTTTTCTTGGATACTGACTAAATATTAAGAGTCAGCTAACAAATTCATACTTGTTCTTTGCAAACTTTTCAGACCATTTCTGCAGTCTTGGCTTTGGCAAAGTTTCCATCAACGTCAAATACATTTCCCAAAAATTACTYCAGAAAAAAAGGGGTTTATGTACCTTTTCCTCCATTAAAAAAAAAGAAAAAAAGTTATTTAACTGGCACCTGATTACACTGGCCTATCCACCATTAGCAGCTAAAGGCAAGCTGTAGTAAAGTTGTATTGCCCAAATAGGCAACTGAAAAAATTGGCCATTAAATGGTAGTTAAACAACTCTAATTTATTATTACCTGTACAGTAACATGGAACAATGAAACAGCGACCAATGTTGAAATGACAGTATATGAAAACACAGATCATTTTAGTAAAAGAAACACCATATTATAGATTACTGTGCTATAATAGAAGCTTATTTCAATTTCTCTAGTTAAACATCTTTKTAAGTTGTCCCATTATGATTTTAAGGAGGATAAAATATTTCAAGCCAAGATTGYAAGTTGATTTCTTAGTAAGAATTACTTCTCTGAACAATGATAGAGAATAAAAAAACTTAATCAGAAATATTTATGACATGATCAAAATTTGGAGAAGTCTACAGCAATTAAGTGAGAGACAAGTGACCAACTTCTCCATACGAAATGAAATATTGTGATTATATAACTGTTGCACCTCGTAAGTTAAAGTTTTAAGCTGTTCTCAGTTTTTTACTACTACAGTTTTTAAGCTCATTGTAGACCGTATAAAAAGTATGACAAATATTGTAACAATTTTGTATCAATCACATTATGCTCAGACATTGGCATTTTTTGGACAGACATCACAGTGGCAAGCCAAACAAATATTAAGAGAAGAAATAACTTGGATAACTTCAWGATTTACCTTCTGCAATTATAAGCTCTAGGACACGTTTCTTATTTTCTAACCCTCTTCAGTGTAAAAGACAACACAGGTTTCCAATAAAGGAAAAGTTCATTTGAAGGTCTTTTTTTTCATTTAATATAGTAGTGACAACTGACTATAATTACTTCTTTTCTGTACCAGAGAATTTCTGAATCATATCTTAAGAATGTATTTTCATTTCCTTTATAAGCASTGCTGATAAAACTTATACATCCTGCTATGTATAGGAACCTTTAAAAAAACTCATGAGCCTACATAAAAATTGCAAGCTGAATCAGAAGTGAAATGGTAGCTATTACCAAAACAACCAAACTGCCCCTCAAAAATAAACACTGGAGAAGYTGTCAAAGATAAACCTAAAGGAATATATGTCTACCAAAACACATTCTTTATTCAATAACCCTAAAAAAACTACTAGAAATTTAAATAAAAGCTTTTAAAATTTATGTTCAAAATRAAGTGATGCCTACTTATTTTTAATTACATTTTAAAAGAGGTAACCTACTATTTCAAGAGAATTAGAACAAGTWTGGAATCTGGTCTGTTTCAACAGAGCCAATGAAATACAGCAGAGCACCATGAAAGTTTCCATATATATACTCTCATATGAAGAACTACAGCATGAACATATTTACATGTGTGAAAAAACACACAGTATATACACATTCCAGCACAYAATACATGAAGAACTACTAAAAAAGGACAGGAATAAAATTTTCTATATCTTGAAACCCTAACTTACCGTATGCAGCTTATAGTAGTTTTTCTTCAAGAGTTCAGTCTCTTCTTTTGAATTGTTTATTCTTTCCTGTAAATTAAAGATAAAGGAAAATTTCAAATAATGCACAGCACAAAAGGAAATTACAATGAATGTGTGAAYAGAAATAGCAAATAGTTTTTAGGCAATGTCAGGCTATTATTTGTTCTTTTAATACAACTGTCTCTTAGAAGCTTCATAAGAAGATAAATCCCCATGGATTTACATTTGACCCAAAAACTTTTTCATGCTGTTTATATAAAACTGAGACCAGCATGTTACAGTTGATCAACAGTATCTAATCACATTCTGTCTTATGCAAAATGGTATAAAAACCTGGAGCATTACATTTTGAAACTTTCTTTTATTAAGTGAATATCAGTATTAGCTAGCATATGGCTTTTGCATAGAAAATATTTTTCTTGACATTACAGGAACAATACATCCTTGGTTCCTAAACACTCATTAAAGCAGGATATGGTTTTAAAGATAGGTTTTACTTAAATCAAGAGTATCTACACTCCATGTCTTACAACAGCTTAAAGGTTTGGAGCTAGTATCTGTGAAGTAACTTTTGTAAAATTGGTTCACATAAAATAYATTTACAATAGCTAAAGCACGTAGCAAAACTAAATATAAGTTGCTACAAAATGTAAGGAAAACCAAGYAAGTTTGCACACTCTTATTCCTCATACATTGAAGAAAATAGGGAAGAAACCATTTGATTTGTAGCCCTTTGTCTGGACAAGTTAGTGATGACAGTTATGTACCACCTAAAGTAAAAGATTCTAGCYCTTGACCACAACCTCACCTCTTCTGTCCTTCTGTTWKAAATAGCTACTGACTGCATTTTTTTTAAATGGAACCACTTTAACTGTTCCTTTTTAAGTTGTTCATTCAGCTCATCACCTTTTGCTAATGAAGCACCATGGTTAGTCTTCAAGTTCTTTAGGGACTGTGAAAAGTAAGRAATATCCAGAAAAAAATAAAATACATCACACCAGTAGAATGTGACAATACTGCATATTCCAATAGTGGTCTGCCCTGGCAGTATTTAGTGTATAAATTCTCAATGTGATCAACAGAAGACACTCGGTCCAAGGAACTGAACGCATGGACAGGGGAAGGTGGCACCCTTGGTACTCTCATGAACATTAAACCCTCAGTTCAGTCATGATGAAAACAACCAAGAAATACATCTGTTAAGCAATTAAAAGATTTTACTGTGGTTATAGTGGTTAGACATGCTGACCAAAAAACACTGCAGTAGCAAGCAAAAATGAATGTTGACCACAGTTATGGTAATCACAGAGCTTGCTACAGCTCTGTTAACCCTTAATTGTAGATCTATCATTTTTCCATAATCCTAATAYACTTAGTTGTAAAACTTTAAAGAGGGACTTCTGAATTCTTTTACATTTTCATTTATTTCAATGGATTATATTAAGGCTCATTTAACCAATTTTAATATTAAATGAAGGATGCTGATAGAACCTSTATTTTCAGAATATCAGCTAATACTACAGTGCCTACATTCCAGAAATGCTTTAACAAAGCCTTGTTCATTAAGAATTTCAATGTAAATTGCATTCRAAGTATGACTTGAAACAGAGCCCACAAGCCAATCTTCTGTTTAATAAAATGATTGYATGAAAGTCTATGATAAATACATAYGTGAGTATAGATAATGCTTAATGATTGCAGACAGAAAAAATTTTGCTTCATTTTTTTTCCATATAATATTCCTACTAAGAAGTTGAATGAAGAAGCTGAATCTGAACAAATCTATACAAATCTATACAAATCTATACAAATTGTTTAGGTTCATTTGCATCTGAATATACAAGAAACAAACAAAATCCCATTGAATACCAATCACCAACTTGATCTTCAACCTTTGATATCTCATTTCTGAGTAAGAATGTATCATGGAGAATAAACAATATTAGCCATTTGTCTTATTTCATAGAGTTAATAAAGAGTGTTGCTCATCAATTTTTAACATACTTTCTTCAGAGCTCCTCTTGCTCTGTCCTATATCTGTGAATTCTATTGCAATAACTTCAAAGAATTACACTTTAGAAATATTTCTTTTACAGTTTTCGTATCTCTCCATATTTTATTTTCTTTGGTTTTTTTTCTAAAATGCATTCTTTACCTGGATCATCTTCCATATCTGAGTATTCTCAGTCACCCTTTTTTTTCCATTATACACAAACTGTTTTGCTGTCCCGGGAGTATCCTAAGACTGAGGTCATGACAATTATCAGGATTATGATTTTAGTTTAATATTTCTAGTCTSAGATGCTATTTCTTTGGGAAACATGTAATGGTATTGTTATCAGTTAGAAAGAACTCCTTTAAAGAAAATGGAGATGCATCTCCTAGAAATATTGAACAAATGAACATCAACTTCTCTCTACTGCAGTTGAGAAGTTGTACCAATCATTCAAGGGAACTGACTCTCTTTAGTATTTTAACCTGCAGTTCCACAGATTAGCGTATTTCATATTATAATTTATGAAACACTGAATGCTCAATCTATAATTGAAGCAAATAAATTTACCAATGGCATCAAAGACATATTCCTAACAGTTTCAGTGTCCTTTTTTTCTTCTAAGCAGATTGCACAACTCCTTCATTCAACTGGCTACATTAAAATTCTCCATAAAAAATTGTCCTGTAAACGCTTAGTCGCAAGCTCAACTTCAATATCATTAGATGGAGCAGGATYATAGGCTTCTATCATTCTGTGGTTGCACATTTTGGACTGACTCAAGTTCAAAGGTGAACATGGACCAATGATATGGGTTTCAATTGGTAAAAATGGAAAGTAAATTATAATGGATTCAATAAACAACAAAAATCAAGACAAAGACAAAAAATGGTAAAACGTGTTCCTAAGTATGTTATGTGACATTAAAACTAGAAATTTTGGATTTTACAGTTATTCACATTTAGCATACACATCAAACATTCAAATTATTTAAAATGGGAAAACCATTGTATCTGTTCTTATAACAAAAGAGCCCCAGAAAACACTCATTCTTCTCTGAAATGTACCTTTCACTGTGAATATCAGAAACAATGTCTTCAAATACCAGCCTGAGTCCTAGCATGTGTTTCCATTCAGCTGCTGCCAAGAAAGAGGCAAAAGCACCTGAGGTTTGTTGTAAATTACCAGAAAGTCACATATGATTTAAAATGGAACAGTTTACTTATCACTTTTCATTTAAGAACACAAAAAGCCATGTGAAACCCTTCTTCCCKGAAACTTACATTCTACATAGCTCACCCCATGAAAAACTAGATTGGAACTACTAACAGAAGAGCTGCTTTAGCAGAAAGGATATAGGTATTATAGCAAAGAGGGGAGGAAGGCAAAGCCCAGCAAAATGTAGAAACAAAACAACATGGGGAAAAAAGGAATGGAWCAAAAATCTAATGGCACAAGTGGTGTTTAGCAGGCTAAAATAACAAGAAGCAGCCAGMAGTAAGGGTTTACAAGGACACCTAGTGCTTCCACCTAGGATACTTCATAAAGYTCTAATGCAGTGAGAATTCCCCTACTCACAGGAACTCTCCCATTTCCAAGCTGCCAGTCATAGCACCTCCATGCTCACAAGCGTTTCTCCAAATACATACAAAAGCAAGCAAGACCTGTGGAACTAAAAYCTATAGAGAATCTACCATGCAATTGCATGTTCTGGTGATATTTTCATAARAATTTCTTTTTATAAACAAAATTATTACTTACAGTAGTCTTCTAAAATAATTTCCCTGTGCACAAGTTAAAACCGAATGTGAAAACAAAACAGCCAAACCTCCCCATCTTTATCAAAGACTAATAAAGTGAGGGGGGCCTGGTATTCCTTTTTCAGTAAATCGTTATATTTAAATCAAAATTGTCTYTTTAAATCATCACTTTCAGTAACCAGACAACTCAGTTCATTCTTCACAATCTGCCTGGAATGACTTTGCAGATAAAATCACTAAGAGCTCCTAGACCCTTCTGAACAAAACCAAAATTTAAGACTAAAAGTCTTTACTCCATTTGGAGCAGCTTGAGAGAAATGTATATGTGGTTCATTTTCATGTACTCAGCATTGACTCAAAATCGGGAACTGTGTATAGGAACTGTGTATATTTTTTTTTCCCATTTACACAGGCTTATATAATAAGAGTATAGAAATGTACTGAACAAAATGCAAATATCTTCAAACTGGAGAAATTTTCCTTCCRTTGCTGAAAGAGCACTGCTTTTCTCAACCAGCTGTTTACAGATCTTGATAATTTCCACATTGTCCCAAATGTTTAGTCTTCGTATTTAGAAATACATCATGAGCTTAAAAATACAAAATTAATTATCATATTAGTTTTGTTTTGAAAAGATGAACTCTTTTGCAAGTCAGCTTTCTACAATATGTTTGGGACAAGATTTAGTATGTAACACCCAAAGTAATTTCTTCTTCTATAATTCACATTACAGAATGTAGATAAATAAATAGCTTCAAATTACATCATCTTTGATTGTTGTCTAAAACAGGACAAGGCAGAAAAAAAACTTCAATCCTGTATTTAAAGAGATTGTTTTCCACTCACTTTTCCACTCTCTTAAGTATTTGCTGCCAGTAGAATAACATTTTATGGAATTTCTTCTCCTAGTTTAAATATATCAAATACTGCTAAAAAAAGTGACTTCACAAATTGTAACATMTGAAGGCTTGCATTCAAACACATTGCAGGTGTGTCTTTACAGGAAAATCACGTAACATCTATGTAGATATTATTACGATTCTAAGATTACAATTCTAAGATTTGAGGGTGTATGTTAATATAAAAGATGTTAAATTAATRAATATTTAAAGAAATATTTATTTGGATGTTTTACTTCAAACAGTGCAACTGTTATTTTCATGGTTTCTTCAGGTGTGAGAAGAAAACTGATTCCAATTTGTATTAATATACATTATTATAAAATCTGAATAAATCTTTAACATTTGAAAAGGTAGTTTCTCTTCCAATATTTATCTATTTTAGACATATTGGACATAATGTCCCAATAGCACGCTGGAGCAAGAGAATGGACTACGAAGCTTACACATCTGTAAACCAGCTGAGTACGTGAAATACTTTCCCTTTATTCTTCAAAATTTCAAATGCTATTGTGTTTTGGCATTGCCCAGTTAATTGTCCTTACACAGAAGATAAACACAGTCCCAAATCTGAGATATTCCCCAAGAAATAGGCCTAACTCAATCCTAAAACTACCATGTGTCTAAAACATGTTATCTACATAAATTAAAGTTGTGGTGAGTATAGACAGCAGCACTGTCTCATGCTAGCTATTTAAAAGCTAATGTAGTGGCACGTTTTTATTAATCTTGTTCCACACATCAAACAAAAGAGTCTGATGTCTTCAAAGGCTTTTTTTCCCCCCTTCTTTTTTAAGCAGGGGACGTTTTTTCTTTTTAAGTAGAAAAAGGAGCAGATGATAGTGAAATTTATGATGTACAGATGTAAACTCCATAGCTTCTGACAGTCAGCATTAACTATTTTTTCAACAGTGAATGAAACAGCACTTGATTTAAACAGGTTTGAAATASTTTTATTATTGAATAAATTATTCAAATTCAGAAGTGAAAAATTACTTTTTATTTTGATCATTTAAATTCTTGCAATTTTAAGCAAGCAAGTGCAATTACTTCTTAGTGCATTGTATCAATCACTATTTATTTATTTAAATAAAATATGCCTAAGAAATGCCCCCTGCAAACAGSTATATGAATGTTCTTGCTGTTGAACAATGAGATCTTTTCAGATTTCGMGTGAAAGGCGAAGTTAATAGAGGAAGACTCTGTTGGCAATGATAATTTTTCTGGAAATTAAGTCACAAACCAGTAGAATAGAAACAGATGATCTGCACAGGTTTTTCCCTCCCAAGTAGGTATATTCTGCTCCCCAAATACCTGCTCAGGTATTGTGATGCAACTTAAAAATAGGGGTTATATACAGACTTAATAGAAAATAAGTATTATTTTTCACCTAAAGAAATATTTCCCTCAAAGAAATATTTCCCTCAAAGTAATTTCCCTCAGTTGTACTGAGATAGAGCTCAATCAGTATTTTCTTTACTGGCAAAAAAAAATTGCCACAGAACCTAGACACATGGAAGTAGAGCTGGAACAGAAGTCAGAAAATGAAAAGGAAATAATATCCCTTTGGAGGCAGTAACATGAATTAATGGGCAAACTGATCTAACTCTATGCTTTGTACCACAACTGCAGAAATAAGGAACTTGAACGCTATCCTTCCACTTTAGACCTCATCTTCATGCTGATTTTAAAAGTCTGAAATTGAAAATGAAGTTAGGAGAAAGTGACTCTTTAAAAAGCTAAGAATTATCTTTGGGGTTAATGCCTGAAGTACACCAAAGAGACAATCTCTTTTCCAGACCTCTTATCATTTGGATTAAAAGCATATAGAATGGAGTCCAAAAACAGGCTGGGGACCAGCTGTGTGGGAATGGGGCACTGATAGCAACCTACACCAGAAGGAAATGATTAAAGAAAGGATCTTGACCTCCACTGTACAAATTTATGCCAGTAAATCCCAGATGGCTAAGCTAATAAAATTGAGGTCTAATTAAACCACATCCCTTGCATCTTGTCTTTGCTTCCATATGAGCAAGACATGCATACAATACAGAGACTACTCTTAAGGAGTCCTGATTATTGTATTAACTAGATTAGTGGCTCAAAAACTTTACACATTCATATTCAAAACTGGAAAACCAAGCAAAGGAAAATACATAACACCACCAAATTTCTCAGGGTTACTTGCCCTCTGTCTGGCAAAATAAGAAAAGGCTTTTCAGCTAATTGTTCTCAACCACAAATACACTAATGGCCAAGACAGACACACAGACTCCCAAGCACCGAAGAACTGAAGATGAATGTGCAGTACTATCTAAAAGATCTACACACACCKAATAGATTTAAATAATACATCTAATAGATTTAAATCCAGATTCACAATGCAGCAAAAAATGCCAAAGGAACTAAAAAATGATGGGMAAACAAGCTTTTTTCATTGAAAAAAATCAGCTAAACAAAACACACAAAAAAGGCACAAAGCTTTGGTGCGAGTACCTTTCACAATTGCATTCTGGGATGGCCTTAAAGATGTTTCTGGAATGTACTATGGGTTACTAAATTATCTCAAGACAGCTGTTTGCAAAATGACCTTATTTAGAACTAATGTTTTACTTTGCACACTGTGTATTATAGACATCAAACCTCATGGTCGTGGCTTTGGCCATCTTTTAATAAGAWGAGTCGAGCTAATTGCAGATAAACTTTATACTTAAAATGTGTTTAGTCAATTAATTCAAAGGCCGAGCTTGTTTCTTAAGGCAGATTTATACGTTACTGAAACAATCCCCAAACGAACTGCAATATGGAAAAAAACATTGATTGTAGCCACATTACAATAATAATCTCAAGGAGTACTGCATATGAACTCAGCTCTGTTATGTAGGTCTTGTGGTGTTAGAAACTGTAGTGAAGCTGCAAAGGCAGCTTTAAAGGCAGATTTTTTGTGGTAACCAGTACCTCCCTTCCTTATTGGTGATGGAACTAATGATTAACTGTGGCTGCTTCACTATTTGGAAACTAGATATTTCAATCACAAGAACTTCTTAAACATGTAACAGGATAAGGCATGTTTTCCTAAAAATTGACAGTAACCTAACAGCACGCTGACATCAAATGGTGCTACCGGAGAGACTCATGGAAGCACAGTCCTTTTGGCACCACACAGCTCCTAAAGAATTTTAACGTTGTCTTTACAGTGGTTATGTAGCAGAATGACAGCCACGTGTTTTCTTACAGAACASAAGAAAAAGCTGCTAATAATAGCAAAATTCAAAGACACAAGCTACAAAGACGAACTAAAATGACCTAACTGGTCACCCAAATTTCCAGGTTTTTCCCCAGTATTCCAGTATTCATATAGGATAAAAAATACATGACTTGGAAAACATGGGGATTAGGAGTTTTCCATAAAGTGTTCTGGTGGCAAAATTATAGAACACATATTCCAAATATGTACTGGTTAACATTTTTCAATTTATTTCCTAGTATCTTCAGTCAAACACAGTAACTCAAATGCTAACATATCTTCTATCAGGCTTCAAATGAGAAATAGCCTAGGAAGGAAATACTTCCAGAACTTCAGACATGAACTCACAGATAGTAACCTAGGTCAAGTAWCATTGATTGGATACAAGTAAGTTCATAAACATAAATAAGGATCTACACTACATTTTAGAGCCTGACTTTAAGGACTTTTTAGCTGAATTTGAAGTGCATCTTTACTTTCAAACTCYTTAAGTCTTCACATAAATATGGCAGTTGACATAGAATTTAGATATTATCTTCAGTTTCTGTCTGCTGTATTTGAAGAAGAGTGTTTATCAACAGAAAAATGAAGCACAGAAGTTYTTGGAAATAGATTATTTTCAAATAATGAAAAAAATATTTAAAATATTTTCTGAATTCACTGTAGGCACAAACTGAGAAATTATTTATGATAACAACTTCTTTAACCTATTTAAACTATATAAAGGAAATTCTGAATAGGGGAGACTTATGACTCTGTGAATAATTTAATAGCAAACATTATGATGTATTATTTATGTAGCACCACTGATGCAGAAAAGAATGCTCACACATAATAACGGGGTCCATCCCTTGAAAGGCAGTTATAGAACTSATGATGTATTTCTCATCCAAGGAGAACTTCCATTGAAATCAGACGAGTGAGGAATGCAGGATAATGCCATTAGATCCTTAATACAATTAACAGTAACAGTCTGAAACTGAAACAGTCAAAAAAGGGGAAAACACATGCAAAGCTGTGTTTTTGCATGCATTTTTTACAAAAGTAAAAAAGAGAGAAAAGATTAAACTAATACAGGCTTTATTATGAACACATTGTGCACGTTTGCCTCACTTTGCTGCCCTGCATAGCTACACCTAATTTGCTAATCTACCCTTATACAAGGCCAATAGTTTTCTACTATTTCTAGACTCCAAAGTATTAATGGGTACYAATGAATATTAAATTGCTTGCTATTAACTTATACCTACAATTTTGTARAAATTATATTGAAGATCTTTTGSATCAACTTGCTATGGTATTTTTAAAGCAGCCAAACACAAAGTAGATACAGTAAACTATATCTATTCTTTATCCCAAATATTGGTTACTAGATTTCTAGTAAGTCTTCCACTTAGGAAAATGTGTTCAAGAAACTGCATACTCAGAACACCCAAATTACCAGAATCCCCTCKGGTTTGGACAAGGCCTCAGAAAGCAGACAAGCACTGGAACTTCTGCAAAATTCCTGAACATTGTTGTCTGAGCTGGATGTCCTGTGTACAGCTTTTCCTTTTGTTTGTTTATTTTTTTTTTTTAATGCTCATGTTTTCTTCAGTTTAATAATCTCTGCCTTAATCAATATGGTCCCAATTCTAGTTCTGCACAGGACATCATAGATCTGGATCTGTTTTTGTGCCAAGGTAAGACCCTCCACTGTGTCATATCAACATCTGATCTGTATTCCTCTTCTATCTGGTAGCACTGGGCCTGAAAAAATTCATTATATTTCTACCCTATTTTTGCATTGTTAAGATAAAAATCAAACAAATTGATTTTGGGAATAAAACTGTGCAATGAATGATACGAAGTGTAGAAAAACATTGGTGTATTGAAACTGTCAAAGCATGCACGAGGAAAACTGGTAGAGACAAACACACTTTTTATRTGTGTAAAAACATGAGAATTGTTTCTGATACCTGAACAATCAATATAATGAAAATGAAGAGGGGTGTGAGGGTGTAACTGGCCACTAGCCTGATTCATAGCTTCTGGAAGTTAAGTAGATGATTCTGCTGACTCAGTTTTGAACCAGGGCTGTAACTCTTGGGTTTTTTTTTAACACATTATCAGTTCAGTGTGTAAGTTAACTGAGTACAACTATTTCTATAAATGTTCCTATGAAAATATGAAGGTTTAGAACTGTGATTTCCAAGTGCAACTACAATAAGTTAAGGACTGAGAATGAGAGTGCCTTAAGCAGTGAGCCTCAACATTAAAAAGCACCATTATAGATGCCTACATGGTAGTGTTTGCTTTTCAAAGTCCACACATGTGATAGATTTTTCAGGTCTGCAGTGCTGTGCACACATGTATCAAGAGACTAGAACAAACCTTGAAATYAAAAAAGGAAAAACATGCGCAAACAAACTACAGATGTGAAACTTTGTTATAACATGACAACACTAAACTTTTTCATATACTACTTTTATAACCTTTTAACATGTAGAGAAGTTATACTAAGGAAGTGCAATGATTTTAACTATTAGAAAACTTGCCTGATAGCTAAAGTCTTTTCAAATCTGTACTTTTGTTTAACCCTGACTACTGTGGATTCTCATCATAAGGACTTCAAAAGCAAACAAGCTATCATGACTGCCCTAAACAAATACAAGGGGAAACAACAATCTGCCTACAGGTACTGTTATTGCCWACTGATGAACAAAACCAGTATGGACTTGCTAGAGTGAAGCAATTATTAGGGATTCTGATATAAACCACTCTTTTTAATAAAGGCGAATTACACCTTTCTTTGTGTGCTCTGACATACCAGCAGCCTCACTCATTTTTTWGAGACCACTGCTAATAAAAGATTGAACACAGCTGTATGGACAAGATCTATGGCCTGGAATCTGGAGCTGCCGGTCAGCTGAAAGGAGTTTGCTGGGGAGGCTCTCATTTTGTTTCTCAAGCTCATGAACTCTTTCTTGCCAATGTTCAATCCTTTCTTCCAGCTCCAGGCCTGACCCAGCCACTTGGGGCCGCCACCAACCTGATCAGACTTTTTTTATCATTAACAAGCTGTATTAACTTGGTGGTCATTCTGGGGAAAATAATAAAAAAAGATGAAAAAGAATGTGAAAAGTCAGCATAAAAAGCATTCTGTTGAAAGGAACATAATCACTGTGAAGACTTCAGCATAGAACCTGAATAATAAATTTCAGGTTTTGATATAACTATTACTGCCTGTGAAGAACTCTTTGAAGATAATTGAAACCACTGTGCAGCAATCTGCTTTATAGCACTGACAAATAACAGTTTCCTAAGGCTTATCATTTAAGGTTAGTAAAGGGAGGACACATATTTACTCCATATGCTGCTTAAATGTAATTTTTAACGCATGACCTTATATAGGAACCTCYGCATGCTGTTAAGTAAAGTTACAGATTTGGGATGTGGTGGGGCAAACTCTAAAAGCTACAATTCTKCAGAACATTCAACTRCTGAAAGAATGCTAATAATTTGCAACATTCCAATGATACATAATTTCTAGTATTTTAGGACTGAAATACATATTTCATGTCTAAAGTGGCTAAAATATATAGGTGAAGATATTTAAGAAGATACTCTGGAACAAGAGACTTAACAGTTCTCATTCCACACGCAATTTTATACTTGGCAAATATTATCAAGTGCATGGAGAAGGAACAGTAAGCTACAGAATATAATCAGACACAGAAGGTATGGTTGTCATCTGTCTTTAAAAGAATACAAATTTTGGTTTTGGTATGTCAAGGGTTGTACCTTTAATTTCCCTTAGTTTTGATAAACATTGGTAAACTAGAACAAAAGGCAGGGAGGGCACATAGGGGTGATGTAACATGCTYGAACAGAAAACATACCCAGCAGTGAATGCAAAAAACTTGGCATACAAAGAAAGAAAAGGTGGCTTTGATGAGAGAGACAAGTTCAAGACTTTACAAAGTCGGCTGCGCATCTTCGAGACCTGTATCTAGTTTACAGGGAATCTATTTTTGAAGGCTCAGAAACAAAACGGAAAATAAGGACACATTTCATTTGTTTAAAGAGGCTTGCTTTATTTTTTGTATACTTGTGGACAGAAGCTTCTACTTAAAAGAACAAAAGTGAAACAAAAAAATCCATAATAACTTCAGGATGTCACAGAATGTTACTTGCCTGTAAGCAGGTTTTTTGATTACGTGGAGTTATTTCAGTGATCTTCTGCTGCAAATTCATTCCAAACCTCCAGTTAAAAGGGTTTTGGTGAAGGATTCTGGAAAAGAAATTCAGTTTGAGAAGCTAAGATTTTTTCTCTGGCAAACACTGGTATTTTTGRTTTTCTGTGCCATGAAGTATTAATTCAGGTATTTCAATTTGGATATTCCATGTAATGCTACCTAAGTGGATGATGAGTGAATTTAGTAAGTCATCCAAGAGAATCACAGGAAAAGCCATTTAGAAGAAGCAAATGATGCATTTGTTCCACCATCTTGTGTTTGACAACAGCTTGACAGAAAAGATGGAAGTTACGTCATGCTGGTCAATTTGTTCCTGAATGACTGAATACTGAGTGAAAAGGAAAGAATGCTTTGGACTTACAGAATTATTAAATAGTCTCATCCATGTACAGAGGCAATATTTTCAGCTGTCCTTTTATGAATCTGTTAGCTTCTGACYACACCTTGCTTGGATGAAGAGTGATTTGATTAAGTACAGCACCATGTGAGRATGGACTCACAGCGCTTTTGGATGAATCAGCCCTCTTGCAATGTATAATACATGCACAGTTCTGCTGAGCCCACATTGGTTTGACAGCACAGCACTAAGTTTAATAATAAGTCTGAAGTTGCTTGGGTACATTTGGGCACACTGGGTAYATTTGGGCACACTGGGTACTCTGCTCCTCATGCTACTCGGGACTCCATCACTCAAGTTTTCTATTACACTGAATAGAGGATAGCTTGGGCTAACTGGATGATCAGATAATCAATTACGTTGGATAAGACCTCTCCAATCATTAAGTCCAACCTTTGACTGAACACCACCTTGTCAAGTWGRGCATGGCACTGAGTGMMACAAGCAGTCTTTTCTTAAACACCYTTCTGGGCAGTCMATTCCAAGGTTTAATCRTCCTTTCTGTGAAGRAATTCTTTCTAATATCCAWYCTGAACCTTCCCTAGCCCAACTTGWGACTAAAGGGTAGATGAYAGTCAATTTCTTGACTATYTTRAAGGCCAGAGAMTCAYRAAAATAGGGGTGGAATCTCACTGTGTAGACCATTTTGATTCTAGAATGAAATTCCTGATGAATCATTAGGCTTCTACAGACTCTCCTACAGTTCTCAGTATACCTGCTGYACTCTTAACAGCACAGCTCTGAACWCAAGGTACCAGCTCCAAAATGACATAGTGYTGTACCTTTGTACATGGAGACCTAATACAGACCACCACAAAGACATACATGTACAGAGATAACCAGAAATTAAAACAAAAATAAATTCCAAAGACTGATCTTTGCTACTGCTTTAAAAACTGCTCTGAAAGAAATCAGCATTTTTAATTCACTGATATTTTAAAGGACAAAAATCTGACTGTAAGCTAAAATAAAAATATTAACTCCATACCTTTTAGTTTTTTCCTCTTGCTTATTTGCACACTGCTTGAGTAAGATGTGATCATCATATATATGATGAAATCTCCCCTCCATTTCTTCTCGACTGATTTGTTACACAGCTTGTTGAGCTTTTACAATTCCGTGCAGTTGATTCTACCCAAACAAAGACAACTTTAAATTACCTCCTATACATTCAACAACATGTAGTTCAAAGCAAAAACTCACTCTGAAATACTGAAAACCACTCCCCCACCTTTTCAAGCAATTTTATGTTTTACACTTGTAGGAGTCTGTTGATTATTTTATTTAGATTTATTGTCATTTGAATTGCTTCTTTTTTCCTTCCTCTTACAGATTCAAAAAAAAAGCAATTAAAATGATACATCAATCTGTTTATGTACTAGACAACACAAAKGTAACAGTTTAGCAAGTAACCAGGTTCTGCCAAAGACACTATTTAAAAATAAACATTACCAAAKAGATGCCTTCTAATCTGTTCCAAAGTTAACATACTCTCTTGAAAAGATTAACTCATAATTCTGTCAATTTACTCAGACACAAGATTAGGCCCAGTTGTTCCATTCTCATAGCAGCTGAGTAACATATCAGAATTGCATAGTACCTTTGGTTCCCRTTTTGTTAAATGGTTCTGGCCTTGTCCTTAATTCTGCAAAAATGTCCTCTTTTCTGCTGGAAGGACGAATGTTATAGYTCAATGACATTTCCAGTTTTTAACATCTCACAGCAAGTCCCCTCTTGTAACAAGTAACTTGAACATAGAATGGGYCACATAATCTTTCAGAATTTGAGAATAACCCAGATTTTGAATGGTACTTGTACTTAATTTTGTGAGTTGGCAACATCAGARACATTTTTAGAAAGAAACTAAAGAAGCCACTGATCAAAGTCTGTAGCTGTAATAAACAGCAGCTGGTACAAACCTCGTAATCCTTCAATTCCAGCTGGAGCTAGACCTGTATGTCTCAGGCAGGTCCCCCACAGTTACAYGAGCTGCAACAGGCACGGCTTATCTAGGGATAAGAAAATTGAAATGAAATTCCTCTTTATCTTTTATTTAAAYTGAGACTAGAATGAACATTTCATTATATAAAATGAAGGAAAAAGTTATGGTAGATTCACTGAAATGACAGATTTGTGAATGCTCCCATCTCAACTGGATTGCTCAAAGGACAATCTGAACTCCCAAATTTAATTTTATGTGAGTTTTAATCMATTCACAAAACAYACCTTTGCTGTACAATAGCCCCAAYTGTATTTCATGTATGTACAATTAGCTTTCTTAAGTTCTGTAGCCTTCAGCAATCTTTGGGCTAAGCCTGTATTTCCAAGTGGATGTGGGAAAGGGACATAGGTTTTTTTAAATTTAGTTGGGGTGCTTTTAATTGTTTGTTCATTTCAAAGAGGTGAAAGCTTAAGGCATCAACTGATAGATGAGTAATGCCATCTTCCACATTTTGAATGGAGCTCTTTGAAACAGTGGTGTTGGGGGTTATGAAGTCATTCCAGTGACACCTGGCATGCTCTAAGTCTTCTTTCAATCTTTGTTATATAAGAAATTACTTTTGAAGATAAGGGTTCTTCTATGAATGATTCTCATAAATCTAAACACGTTTCTATCTTCAGGCAACAAAAAGCTTAGCTACATGACAAAGTAAGATTAGGAAAGTATTAACGTGAAAAAGTACTAATTTGTTTTGGTGTAATATATGAACATACTTGTTAACAACTGTAGCTTCTTTCTTGTCTTCTGGTGCAGAAAATTACAYGTTGGTCACTGAGCCAAGTAATGCTGAAACAACAGGAAAAGGAGAGGCATGATGTCCTTTGGGCAGTCTTCCCCCCAAAAACCATTGTTACACTCTTCAGGTGATATAAATCCTTAATCAATCCAAAAACATCCAGCAAAGCACTGGGAAATTAACAGTGATGCTACTAGAGACTTGCATCAGAGGGCAAAAACAACACAGGATAATCAACAGACATCCCATGAAATATTTGTTAATTCGATTATAATCAAAAGTGCTGCCTAAGCTATCTCTTTCTTCCATCATAAATAAGTCTCCTTCTGGCTTTGTTCTAAAGAAACAAAAGGGATTAATGGAAATATAGTTTCCAACAAGTCAGCCTTGCTTTWAATCTTCCGTTTTTTTCATCACTAAAATTCATGATAAAATATCATTTCCAGATTTCACTGTTTATAAATAAACAGGAACACATTTTTCTTCCATGTGGAACAAACGTTTCCTTATCATGACCATTGAAATGAACTGATGTAGTATTGTAGACTTCAATATGGTTGCAGTTTCAATGTTGTCAGTGACAAAACAGAGAATACTACTCTGTGATGTTGACATCCACACCACAAAGCCAATGGCACAATTGACAACCAACAACAAATACACATCAACTGGAATTCAGCGCCTCAGCACCCTTGGCTCTTTTTGCATTACTTACACAAAACCTTCAAAACTTGTYTGTAATTTGTTAAATCAGCTCTATCTGCAGTTATTGGCTTCACTCAGGTCTAGGTTTGTTATTTTATGTTCCTGCACCTAGTATGGCTACAGGAACTGAGATCAAAGGGAAATAGTAACCTTTACCTCTAGAGGATCATTAAAATTTGGTTCATGATGGTACCAAGGAGATGCTACTATGATACATCTTTTCAGAATGTGATTGTCCTTGCTTCCACAAATTAAAAATGACAGGGGCTTTTTTTTTTTTTTTGCAAGTTTCACGAAGAGCTAAACAAGTATTTTATCAGCATGACTCCACAATTTTCATCATCTATGAAAATAAGGCTTCAAAAACTCTAGCAGAGTAATAGGAACAGACAAAGATTACTGGTTTGCACTATCTGCTACTTGCTACAAAACTTTCCTGTGGATATCTACCTGTTATCTGCAGTGTGAGAGAAATATACTAATTTAAAAACAGAGACAAAATAACACATGATTGTCACTCAAATAAACAAAAAACTCTTGTCAGCAGTGATCCATTACTGGCTGCAGCAAAACCACAGAAATACTTAAACTGTAAGCAAACTAATATAGCAAAAATGCACACAAATCCAGTTTGTACTGGCAACATGACATGACTTGAAGTGACAAAATACAGCAACTTTAAAGTGTCCTGAAAACTCAGAAGGTGAAATTTTCAAGAGGAAGAGGAAGAATTGCTTCATTCCAATTACAAAGTGACAGAAATTAARCATTCAGCTATCTTTTCTGTCCTGGGCCACAGAAAAATAAAATAAAAACCCCAACCATATTAATGGGTTTTATCAGATACAGTGGTTTTAGATAGAAATAGTACAAACATGCTCCTGGTTTTAATGAAACCATATATAAATACAGATTTAGAATTTGGCCTGGCAATTTATTTGCCTGATTAGTAACGTAGTTATGTCTTTAATAATCTCCAATAACCAYCACTTATGCTGCTGCTTAGAGAGAGGACACTTCAAACATCAAAGCATGTTCTACATATGCTACAGTTCCTCTTTGAATATTATCTCAGTGTCAATCACAAACACTTAAAAATTACTTTTCTTTGCTCTCCAGTTCCATCATTATTTCTAAAACCATATGAGATTTCTCCACGGCATGCCATATTACATTTGAAAGCATTTCCAAAGTGATTACTTCTGACAAAACTGTACTGCAACACTGCTACAAAAGTGATGGTACTTCAGAATGCATCATTTCCTAAAAGAAAGCATAACAAAGCGAGAGAGACATAATTTTGTATTTGCACCTGGACAAATCCATATGCCATCCTCAACCTCAAAAACTTAAACAGTTTTACTTCCAAGAAAGAATACCCTACAATCACTTCAGCACATATTGGTCCTCAAAAATAAGAGAAAATAACTTAATATACAAGAGAAATATTCTCTGTATCTCTGGGATTAATCTGTAAGAACTTGAAGTTAGGTATAAGAAAGAATTTTCGATAGTTACTGAAGTTAAAAACTGTTACTCCCTTATTCACTGCACTATTTACAAAAGTGATTCTATCACCACCTGTATCTGAAAATTTACTACAAAAAACTGCRCACAACTCTGCCCTGTTACACAGGGCCAGAGAGAAATGAGACTAATACTTATCAAACCTCACACTTTAGGTCCAGATTCTTACATAACTCAAAGAAGTGTAGTTTTGCACTACCATCATTCAGAAGTAGTAAAWCTAAGTGGGTATTACTTAATCTTTTAGAAGATCTCAGTCAGTGGGTCTAGAAGAGGCTACCAGTGGAGGGATTTCTAGTGAAATCATAAAAATTACAACTTAATTGTTTCAACATGGATTTTGACTTTGAGTCTCAGACATGGCCAAATCCTTTTGTTACAAAATCCTCCTTCACTTCTCTGGTTGAAGGAATTCAATAAAGGAGGTGAGAGGGACCACCCACCTATCTTAGCTTAACACAACGGATGTCCAGCCCATGTTCTATTGAGTCCTTAAAAGATAAATGTTTGCACTTTACTGGACTTGCAATCTAAAATAATCTCATTTTGTACTTGGCAGAAATATACACACACATCACCTTTCAAATATCTGTTGCGTCGCTGTGTGTTTTGGGAGGTGGAGAGAAAAATAAGAGAAGACATGGAAGATATTAGGAAAMGGCATCACAACGTCCCGCTGTTGCCTGAGGGAAGAAACATCTCTCAGACCTGTAAATCCCACTTTCACACCGAAAAATCGAAACGACCGTGTCTTGCCTTCAACGTATTTCACAAGTGCCGCCTAAATTTTGGCTCAGCTGCGCCAGTTCGGGCGGTGACTGAAGGGATGGAAGGGGCAGGGTCACAGGAAGGCAGCGTTTGCCTCATGAAGGAACGCCTACACTGCTCGGGCTGTCCCGCCCTCGGGCATACCAGCTCAACTCCCGCTTCAGCCCAGAACCCTTTCCACGTACAAAACACAGGYCTACAGTGTTTTAACCAAACGCTGAGGGTTCCGCCTTTTGCCTCAGGCACCGAGCGAGGAGCCTCACCCGTGTGGAACCGGCGCCCTCAGAGCGGCGCCAGCCCCGCTCCTCGCCTCTCCGGCCGGCACCGCCCGCTGCGGGACACGGCGCCACAGCCCCGGGCTGGTGCGGGAGCCCCGGGATTGCAGCAGCACCCCGGCATTGCTGAGGCACCCCCGGGATTGCAGCGGCACCCCCGGGATAGCTGAGGCACCCCCGGGATCGCTGAGGCACCCCCGGGATCGCTGCGGCACCCCGGCATTGCAGCGGCACGCCAGGGATTGGCGCGGCACCCCCGGGATTGCAGCGGCACCCCGGGATTGCTGCGGCACCCCCGGGATTGCTGAGGCACCCCCGGGATTGCTGAGGCACCCCCGGGATTGCAGCGGCACCCCCGGGACTGTTGAGGCGCCCCCGGGATTGCTGCGGTACCCCCGGGCAGCTGCGGCACCCCTGTCCTGCCCGCGCCGTGCCCAGAGAAAAAGAAACTCCCCCGTACTCACGACCCCGCCAGCCCCGGGCTGCTCTCAGCGCTCCGTTAGCAACTATCGCTGTTGCCAAGCGGCCCCTTCCCCTTCCGGGCCGCCCTGGGCCTGCCGGGAYTTGGAGTTCGGGGCGGGGCCGCGCACTGCCCGCGGAGCCGCGGTCCGGCCGCTGCCGGTGGAAACGGCGCGGGGCTTTCGCGGTGCCCGGGGCGCTGCTTCGCTCCGGGCGAACGGCTAAAGCGGCACCATGAAGAGGAGAGCAGGGGAGCGGGAGAAAGAACTGAAGGTACCTTCTGTTTGCTTCCTGCTCCCCGCAGCCCCGAGGAGTGTGCCCGTGGCCAGCGCTGTCCCCGCCGCTCGTGGGGCTGTGCGGGGCAGAGCCCGCCGGGGCTCCGCTGGTTCCAGTGCTGGAGCCCCGAGCGAGGGGACTCCCGCGGCCGCCGTGGAGTTCATTGTGRGAAGGAGCCCGGCGCCGAGCTCGGCGGTGCCACAGGCGCGGTTCCGGCGGCAGCAGCACGGCCGTGTGTGGCCAGCGCCGCCCCGCGCCCCCAGCGGCTCCTGGGGCTGTCCCGGGCCGCGCTGCCCGCGCACCGCGCTCTGCTTAACCTGCGCATCTCGGATCCCTTCTCCCTTGAATGAGGGCCACCTTGTACAGCGTTAACAGCAGCTAGCGCTAAAGCCGTGTGCCATCTGGGCAAGATAGCTCCATTTAAAAGAGTTCTGTCATACACAAAAAATTTATGCGAGGACTGTATGTTTGATTTTGTCGAAACATTCCCAGTGAGATGATGCACTATGTAACTGGACCTTAATTTTAAAATTTAAAAGTGCTCTACATTAAGCCTGATCTAAATAAACATTTTTGAGTCTTTTATACCGCCCGAGCATTATAATGTTTGTTTCCTTTCTCAYGTATTTAGGTGCAATGTTGTTACATGCTTACATTGAAGATGTTACTTCACTGTGGAAGCAAATGGGAGTGCTGAATGTTTGCTGTTTCATGTGCCTTAGAAGGGCTTGTTTGACTACATTGTATGATATTTGACTTCAGCTCTTGGTGGTTGTTGGATTTTTACTGATTTTATTTACAAAGCAGTAAGAGACTTGTTTGAAAACAAGTCTGATATTCGTGGTGTTAATAAAAGGAAGGCTAATTCCATGTTTAATTTAGAAAATACCTTTGAAAATAGTAATCTCATACACCTGAACAGGAAACATGCTGGTTTCAATATTGCTATTAATTTAGTATTCAGCATTAAAAGTTATCTCACTGCAGAGGCAGGGAAAAGGTCTGATGTGAGTTTGCAACTAAGTATTTTACTAGCAAACTTTAGAACTAATTTTTCCCTACAAAGTTTCATATGAAGTCTTTTAAGACTACCTGGTCATTTTGTAATTAGTCTTTCTGCTATGTCAAGTTGCTGAAAGACAGCAATTTCAGTGTTACATTTTTATTCTGCCCTTTCCATATATGTCAAAACATTTTGGATGTCACATCCAATATAAATACCATGCAGAAAAAAACTGCAACCAATATTTTTTCAGCCTGTACATATGTGCTGTCCATCCAAGGGCCTTTTTCTTTTTTAATGGGTCTTAAAGGTATTTGGGTGTCATTTGCATTAGGAAAATAATTGCCCTTGATAAGATAATCACTCGAGGATATGAGTAAGGGGGTAAAAGGATGATGCTGTGAGCTACATTGGCAAAGGTTGTAGGAGGACGAGGCACTTGAAGCGGTGTCAAGAACAATGTATGTCAAGAACAAAGTGCAGCAGTAGTGTTGTAGACGTGACTAGGTGTTGTAGGTGCCTAGGCAGAGAAGGATGAAAAATAACAAGAGATCCTTACAGAGAATTTAAAGGTGTCAGTACTTAGAGAATTCCTTAGGGGAATGTGGTAAGTTGGGTACAAGTTGAGAGAAGCTGAGTATATTGAAAGTGAAGCAAAATGAGCCTGCAGAATGTCATAGAATAAAGTCTGCCAAAGGAGAAAGCAGCAGTGGGAAAAGAGTGGGATATGCTAGAAGGAACGTGTGCTTTTCTGACGTGGAAGCATCATCATATTGATAATTTTCTACAATTTAATTGGAGATGTAATCTCTGGGTTCCTGGGACTGCACCAAGTCACCCTTCAGTCCATAGGCTTAGCCATTCTTAGTTTATGTTACTCACCTGAGAAATGCTGAAGACAAAGGAACAGTGTCTTTATTGTAGTAGTTCTGCCAAGATTTCCGTTTAGGTGCTGATTAAAATATTTTTTAGCAAACCAAATATTAGTGAGGTTCACCCAGCCTCTTCTGGAGAGTAAGATTTATGAGGCCTACTACTGAGAGGGAAGTGGTTGGGTAGAGAAGCTGGTTTGGATTATGTGTCTCCTGGCAATGTCACTTGTTTTCCAGAATTAAATCCTGAATAGAAGTTCTTGTTTTGCTATAATTGTGTGCAGTTAAATGCTGTCTGTCCCAATCCCACCGATTGGCTTTTGCTTTGTAATTATGCAGTATGGTTCTTACATGTGATAAGCTGTTCAYTGGCTCAAATTTTCTTGTATATAGCAAGATTTGATTTATGCTGTACAGAAGAACATTTCTATTCCAAGTACATGTGGTAGAAGTTCTGTAAAGTGCAGTGCTGTCATACAGCAATTTCCACTTTGCAGATTGCTCAGTTGGGTTAAGTAAGATTAAATGTGTAGCAGAAATGAAATCGTTTGTGCTAGGATTTGGCCTTCCAAGCCCAAGAGGAGGAGAACTACTCATCTGTTCTAAACACCATGTTACCCATGCTAACATGCTGTAGAATATTCCTCTGAATCTTAAGCAAAACACAACTATTCTGAAGTTCCTAAAGATGCTTTTGGAGCTGTTGCATGCCACCAGCTTCTGTGGTCTTCCCCATAGCAAATATTACTTCTGTGCATAAAACCAGAGCTATTAGAGTAGATGCTGCTTATTAGCTGAAAAGGCATTTTTTATGCAACAGTCCATAGGGGGTTTGCTCATGTTTCTTTGTTTTAGGTTAGAATTAAGTTTTAACTAATACAGTTTATAGTTTTTTTGATTCGTTTTTCTTCACACYCTTGGTCAGAGTCTGTCACTTCTGTTTTACTGGGTGTAGAAAAGGTAACRTGCAAAGTAAAATCAAACAAACCTATTTGGTAATCTAAGTAGAATATTTTCTTCTTGTAGACTCGGGAAGAAAGCTTTTTGCTTTTAGAATGCTTGTTATCTTGATTTATATTCACAGGTGAGTTAAAAATGTTAATCTTTATTGTAAGACGTAATGTTGTCAAGACTTTGTTAAAGTGGATTTTTTTAAGTAAGTTTTAGTATGATAGAGGTCAAGTTCTAGTTATTTCCTGTAGATGCTTCCTCTTGCCACTCTGCATATTAACACCGTSTCATTACCATGTGAAAGAGAAGATACTCAGCTAATCTGGAGTATTATTTTCTTTTAAAGTAAAAGTATTACCTTGATGGGTCTTTGGAATAGACCACTAAGCCCAGTTCACAATTACCTTATGTAGCTGTTTATGCTAATTCACATTACTGTGAATACTGACTGCAGAGAATGTATTCCACAGACACTACTGTGATGTTTGTACAGCTCCYAGCACAGCTGGGACCCCAATCCAATAAAGTTATTGCTGTACAAATAATAAATGCATCTAATGCACATATCTGAATATTCACTAGGGCTTTTACAAAGATATTCATATGCAGTATCACATTTGTGAGACATATTGGACAAAGTGGCAAGGAAATATAAARCTTTAAATAACACAAAGCTTTGTATGTGTTTTATTTATAAGGAGAAAAAGGGACTATACARTATCTTGGCTGAGATATCATTGAAAATCTTATTTCTTGCATCATCCTCATTTTTGCTGCCTGCAAAATAATACATCTTTACAAGGTAAAGCAGGTTGCTTCAACATATTAATAATCAAGGAAAATTATGCAAGTATTCTCAGAACACTTCAAAGCATGATTAAGGGTTTGATTTTAGAATTAATGCCGAAAGATGTTGCCCATACCATACAATGAAGTTTAAAAACTTTAACATTGTTATTGTGTTTTGTTCTAATGTTACACTGATTTATTGTTTCCAGTTATTGTTCCACCTCCTAAGATAAAAAACGTTATTAAAAAGACCCAAACAAAACAAAATTTTCTAATTGAYGGATTAGATTCTTTTAGAAGTTGTATTTAGGAAAATTAATGAAACAGCTTAGATGCAGTTAAATAAGCTTCTTGTCATGTCATATTTCTGCTTAGGTAAATGGTGTGTAAGTTTTAGCAGAATCAGCAACCAATATGCCAGCAGCAATTTTTGTGTTAGTCACATTATTGGACCTTCCCATTATTAATGAGACAATAATTAAGAAATAGTGTTGATACTCACATAACACATGATTTGTATATTGGAAACGGTCAGGTAGAAGCCTTGCATATGCAGAATAAAATACAAGAAAGAATGAGTGGCAAATGTTTCTTGCTTTTAAATTCATCACATTCGTGCTGTTTAAATTGCCTCAGCTGCTAATGCTGGAACCATTACAGTAATGGACTCGGCAAATGAAGGAGAACYGAGACATACACACTTCATTACTGGAGGGGTAATATTCTCTTCATCTGTAATAGCAGCAGTGCCTAGTATTGATCAGACCATCAAGATACTAATCCTCTGTAAAATTACTTGTTATAACTGAAAATGTGTTAATCCAAATCAGTCTGTGTCCTGACTTTCTACTGACTATTGAATACAGACTATTAGATGGTTTATTTTTTGTGATTTAAAGCCTTTACATCAATAATAGTAGCTTCCTTTGCAAGAGTGTGTGCTTAATCTTAGCTATGGCCCAGGGTTGTCTTTTTGTTTTAACTAGAACATCACCCACTTAATTAAGAAGTGCATGTCTGTCTTTCTGCACAGAATTATGTTGGTAMTTTAGGCTCTGCAGATTTATTAAATGTGTTGTTTTACATTGTCACTTGTTTTTGCTGGAAGTAAGAACAGATCTATTCTTCTCAAACTGGAATCTACACAGATCTTGKAGTTAAGGATGTGAGGAATGGCTGCTCAGGCCATGGGTTTGGGTTTTGTGGATCGTGGCCTGGGAGGCTCTAATGTAAGGGAAGTCCAGTGCCAGGGCTCTAAAGGTCTTCATTTTACTTTGATTCTGGAGATCCACTACATGAGACAGTTATATGGAGAGCTGCACATGTCCCATATCTGAATATGGGAAGGCTTCTTTTTTTTTTCTTTTCCCTGTGCTTCATCTATTTTTTTCATAGTCTTGTATGTTTAAATTGGAAGCTCATGTWTCTAACTTGTGTAGCCTTAGTGCAGTGGCTGTTCCAGGTGCAGGATACCCCATAGGACCCGGGTGTGGGAGATGATTCCATGAGCCCTGACCTTTCACATAAGTGAAAACCAGACAGGTCAAACAGTGATTGCCTAAAGCTTGTTTCTGTTCCCTCTGCAGTTGATGATCAAACTTATGCAGCCTTCAGCTGAAGCAGGATTGGACTCTCATGCTTTTAATAATTCATCTATTTCTTAAATTATTTAATTACCTGTAATGACCAAGCACATCCAAAATATCAAGTGAACCTCTTTCCTTCAGCTGAGGCTGAAAAGCATTGTAGTGTTTTACTGCATTCTGAGATTCATTAGTGAAGTGCAAAACATGGTAATGTGTATTTATTGGCATTTAAAATATGGCACAGATTAAATATATATTTGAAGCCTGCTGGATAGAAAATTATAGTGCTGTAATTTCAAACCAGTTGTGATTAGTTACTGRAGTCTGATTATGGGAGGAAACTCTGCTCTACCTTATTTAGCTTAGCAGTTTTTTACCTTTGTATACATGCTACCCTAATTTCTAAAAGAATTGCATCTTTATCTCCTAGAACTTGTTCACTTTGTTTTGTGCTTTTATCTGCTGCTCTTCCCACCATTTTTATTTAAGACTGTAAAGTTACTTTAGTGTAACTGCTCTTGTCACCTTTGCCCTCAGCTAATCAAATAGTTTACCTTGAGGGAAGCATTTATCTCCCACTTTCATTATTATTATTTTCGTAGCTGTAAAGATATATATTTTATGTCTCCAGAAGGGTGTAACAGTGAAACGAGGTATTGATCTGCTGTATTTGGCAATTTCTTTCCACCTTGCCATCGATATCATGTCAGCCTCTGTCTGTACTGTGGTTGACCTCACAAATAGCTCTTTATGTTCCCATTGGATTCAAATGATATACTRTGCTCAAAACTAAATCAATGAATGATTATAAAGTTTTTAGTATTATTTCATAACCCTCAGGCAACTGGTACTTCATGCAGTGAATACTTGAAAAGGTACCTGATTAAAATASATTGTTGATTCTGTTCTAAGGTTTTAAACTGTATTGAAATCAAGTACCTTACAGTATTAAAATCAGGGTCTGATTTGCTTATTTCTGTAAAAAATAATATCATTACTGGAACTTCTGTCTGTCATTCACCAGAGAGATTTCACTCTGTACTGGCATACAATTTTGTTTAAAATCTCCCACATCTCATGGATGTTCTGTCCTCTGAATGCAGAAATTTCATGCACTGGATCTTGCAGTGATAAATCATGATTGTACATACATTGTTTATGCTTGGGGGGGGCGGTGAGGAAGTAAAGATCAGATAAAGGTTTTCATCTCTAAAAAGTGATCAGTAAGTTTAAGCAACTTTTGGACTGGAAAATATTGCTGTTACTGGCATGTGAAACCCGTACATTTAGATACAGTTCTAATGCTTTAACTGGTAAAATTCATGCTCAAATGCAAATGTAGTAGATTTTTTTTTTTACTCTGGTGGAAATTCGTAGGATTTTCACAAGCAGTTAGAGGCCTTTAGAAGCCCAGTCTTACTGATTTTGAATGTGGACTCAGGATCTGGAAAAATCTTCTGATTCTGTTCTATGTTTACTTCTAGTGTAAACTGTGTCCATGCAGCAGGTAGTGGTGCTYTTGTGCTTAAAGGAAATACTTCATTGTCTCATCTAAATCATGTGATGGCAAACAACTGCAGTTAGTCAAATACTGAACTGAGCTATGATGCATATGTATGTATGTAATCACTGAATCAAACCAGAACAAACTATTTAGTCTAATGATGTTAGGTGGGAGAAAGTTATTTTGGGGCCTTCATTGTAAGCAATGCATATAAACATCAGGAAAATGACCGTCTCTCTRAGAGCTTATTTAGAGTCAGAGTCTAAACAGAAATTTCTAATTAGCTTTTGTAAAGAGAATGAGCATTTTTCAAACATGCCACTTTTGCAAGACATTTACATTAAAAAATTGTGGAAAGATGTTACAATGAGATCAATTTCAAGTCAAATGTTTCATTGTGTTCTAAGCCCATGTTAGTGCCATATTTTATAACACCATATAAAAGCACTAGAAATTATACCAAAAATCTGATCAATTTGAAATGGTTTCTGTAAGCCTGGCATTTTCKTAAATATAGAAGAACCTTTTTTAATGTACTGCAGTTGTTATGAAATTTTTAAAAATTCTGTTCTGTCTTCTACCCACATAGGAGCCAAAAACTAACTTTTTACTAAATTTGTTATTCAGATACTGTATTTGTTGAGTATAATGCAACTGACTTGACAGGAGGTAAGATCAAAAGGCAGTTCTGTTCCCCATTTCCAGCCATTCCCATGTYAGTTATTTAGCATAAGATGGGTTGAATCAGTTATGTGGTTCTTTGCATTTGTGGTAATGGGGAAGGGAAACTTTTGGTTTGAATGTTTTACTGTGATGACTAGTTCAGTAGTCAGTTATCTTTTATGGGTGCTCAATGCTCTGCTTTTTTGCCTCTGGCATGTGAAATGTAAAATGTGTACCATATTGGTGGTTTGTTTCTTTTTCAGAAGGTGGTTGTTGAGGAAAACTGCAGGAACAAATATTGGTTTGCATAGATTTCCCCCATTCTTTAAACCAGAAGCCATTAAACTTCTGCTTTGTCAAGCTTGGGAAGCATCTGCTATGTGCTGTCTGTCATTTCTTGAGCCTCTGTTGCTGCAGTCCAGGAAAATRGTCCGTGATATATTCATATGGACACTATCAGTCTTGGTTCAATGGGAAGTGTTTATGAAAAGCATTTGTACAAATGCATAAATGGAATAAAAGCAGATTATGAGTACAGACAGTGTTTTTACTTCACAGTCTTGTATTCCATTTTAAAAGACTTCAAAAATCTTTTACTTGCATTAGTAAAATTCAGCTCGKATTCCCGGGTGCCTGTTTTGCTTCAATGTGCCATGGGGAATGTTTTTTAAAAAGCTTTGTTCTTCTGAGTTTCTTTGTATTCTTGATATTCATATTTTCAAGTTAGATTCCATAAGCTTTTCTCCAGTATAGTYGCAAATAAAAATTGAAACTCGTATKAAATTTTCTGACCATGGGAACTGATACTTTAGAAAAGTTATCATAATCATATGACTATTGCAAGTTGTAGTGTTTGAAAGAGTATATAATAAAGTTCATAGTGGTGTTAGAGCTGAAACTTTCATAATGAACTGTAGATATTGATCAGCCTTCCCTGAACTATTTTAAAAATGTCTTATGTTACTGAAGTATTTCTTAACAGAAAGAGTGATTGGGCATTGGAGGTGGCAGAGTCACTGTCTCTGGAGGTGTTTAAGGTCTAGTTGACAAGCTGGTGGTGTCACATTTATGATCTCTCCCCAGATTTATAGTTTCTGCTTTAGATGGGATCATCTTGCCTATGCAGAAAAGCTTTGAAATTTGTTTTTCAGTTCAAAAAAGTTCTGTGGTTCTGGCTTCCTGAAAGTAATTCRGTGTGATCAGGACATAGATTGGTCATTATCTGTGATTTGATAAGTGTTGATAGTATGACTTGTGCAGTGGAACATATGAATGTAATTTCCACCTAAAGGAATTTGTGCTCTGTGTGTGTGCACTGTATATGTGACAGACACATGGGTTTATGCTTAATGATCCAAACATATTCCTCATAAATAATGACAATTCTTTTTCTCTTCAGTTTGCAAARCACAGTTTGTGATTAGGGTCTTTAATGGCTCGGTATCATGACAGAAGGTGGTACAAAGCAGTAATGTCACAGGCGGGAGGATGCCACTGACCCGGTGAAAGAAACAAGCACTTTGCATGTTGATCTGTTTTGTGAGAGGGCAATATTTGGCCCTGTAAGTGCAGGAGGGATGGACTGTTCATGAAAAGGCCATAGAGAGCTAACCCATATGATCCTTTGTCAGCCTGATTAAATTTAGTGTCAAGCATTCATTCCTGTGAAAGATGAGACACATCACTGTTTATCTAATAGAAAAAAGTATTTCTATTTTTCCTGAAGTCTTTTATATGTTAATAGAGGCAAACATGACTATGATCACATAATTTAAATGTGTAAGTAAAAAATATACATCTTTACTGGCAATGGTTTAAAAGTAAGATGTATATGTTTTATGCAAAATAATGCAATTTCATTGTTAATCATGCTGTTCAAGCYATAACTCCACACAAAACAGTGCTTYTAAACAAATAGAATATACTGTTATTGTGCCATTTATAACAGAAATGCTTAGATTATTTAGAGACTGATGCAAAGTATTTGTTTTGCATGCTTTAATGTATGCTTCTATTAAAATTCCAGGTATTAGACCTAATTGTAAGGTGTTAGACTCTGGTTTTTMATACTGGTAGRCACCCTAATATTTAAAACAAGGGTYACAGCAGATGCARTTTTGGAAATAAATACATGCATACAAGAAAATGGAAGAATTTCTCATGAAATAATTGAACTTTTCTTGAATATTAAAAGAACAAGAGTGAAAAAAGTTTAGCTGTCTTTCTCCTCAGTCTTCCTACCCTGCCAAATGTGGCTTGCTTAAAAGAACTGCTGGGAGTTCTGTTTAATGTTATACTTTGCATGCATTTGTGATTTGAAATTTTAAAAAAAAAAAAAAGATCCAAATTTGAGAGAGACAGTTTGAATGGCATGCTGTCAGTTTGGCTCCTCGTGAATTGGCAGTGGTCTCATTTAGGACCTTCAAATATGTGTCTGCCTGGACAGAATGAGAACATTTTGCATGTTCTTCAGAAGACAACCACTCCTTGCTGCCTCACAGTACTCAGTGGTGCATGACAGTTGCCCTTCATCGCTGTCTTCTTCGATCTTAACCTTTGACCGCCCACTTTGTTGCCGCGCAACGCTTGGAGCAGGCCAAGATGTTCATGAATGACGGGCATTGGCCTGCAACGTGCTTGTCATTATTTGACTGTCAAAAGTAGCCTGCCATTGGGCTCCATCAAGGTTTGAAACCTATGTGCAGCAGTCCATATTACTTAACTTCCAGGACTGTCAACAGGACGGTCGAATGTGCATAAGAAATGTGTGTTGAATATGTCTTTGATCATAATATAGGGAGATATTTTTTGTGTGTGCTAAATGTATTCATATGAATTTCACAGGGCCAAGAGGTTGATTCTGCTGCCATGGTAAAAAGTGAACTGTTGTCTCCTGTGGTCTAAGTTTCAAATAGCACAATTTAGATTTGAACAGCTCTGCCAGTTAAACTCTCAGCTTGTCTTGCGTATCCTATCAGCTTTTCAGCCAGCAGTATAAGCAGCGAGATACCAGACCAGTGGTGCCTGAGGTTAGCTGTCAAACTGGAATGTTATTTTGGATCTTGCTGTAATGTAATATCATAGAAGRAGGTCAGGCTGTGTGATTTGTAAAGCAGTTGTGCAAACTTAAAATGACTGAAATGTTTATTTCAGGTACTTTTTTTTTTCCATCTAAAAGAGTTGACGAGAAGATAGAATTCATCATAAAAAAAAAAACAAAGGCAATATAAAATGGTCATTTTTCTCTCGAGTACAGAATACAGTGCATAAAAGAGCATCAAAATCCAATATGAGGAGTCAGGCTGAAACTCACTAAGTAATAAATGCTTGAGATTGAAAATATTTAACAGGCAGACATCTTTGTATCTTCTGATAGTGAATCCCAAAGGTATTTGGGATGAACCTAGTACTTAATTTAACGAATGGGAGTTGTAGCCCTGGGTTAATTGTGGATATAAACTTGGTGTGTAGGTGAATCACTTATGCAATCTATCATATATTAACAAATACTTTGAATTGCTTCATGCTTGGAAGAGTTATATCCTACTTTAGTGGAATATTTGTTATTCAGTTGGGCAACAGCTGTCTGTAACTGCAATTTATTTTATTGGATTTGAAACTTGTCTGTTTTCTATCAAAATATATCAGTTCCTTTGTAATTGAAATGGGATATTAAAGTGACATCACAAAATATCAACTTAAGAAAACCAGAGATTCACTAGCGCTTGTTCATGATGACTTCTGTCCAAACCAGAAAAGTAGCATTATCTTGCAAACTGGCTATAAAATTACTTTTTTTTCCCCTTCAAGCTTCAAAATAACTTCATGCTAATTTAGTAAAAACAGTAGAATCATAGTAGTGGTTATTGGTTAGATTGCTTAGAAACAGAAAAGTATTGTTTTCATAATAGTTTTGCCCTCAGTGTATTTTCTGAACCAGATTTTATATTTCTGCTTACAGTGGCCTTTGCAAGAGACCTCAGTTCAAAGGCAATAATCTTAGATTGTGTCATGGAGATCTTTTTGGTCTTGCTCTTAATGATAAATTCTGTTACTGTTTAATAGCCTAACTCTTGTTTTTTTTGTCTTTGCTGTGCATTGACATGTGGCTACTCTGAAACAGAGTATAAAATGCATGCATTCAGGTATTTGTTTGCATACATGTATGAACACATGCATGCCATAAATGTGCAAAATTCTTTGGTAAATGAAGTGGTCTGTCATTAGATATTAAAACTATTATCTTCTAAACACTTTATCGTGGCCATGAAGTGGCTGTTACTAAGTTTTGATTTATGTTTCCATTTGCGGGAGTAATATATACCTCCACAATATGTTTTTGTGAAGAGATGGATTTGAATTTTGGAAGTGTGTATATATGCACACATGCAATCATTTAAGTGCATTTARGTAGACAAATACATAATGAGCAGCTAAATAATGAGCCAAACATTGTTTGGCTCACAAAACAAACTATGTTTGTTGATACGKTCCCTGAATTCAGAACTCCTTTTCAGCCTTCACAGTTTAAAAAAATGCTACCAAAATKAACAGAAAAACTGTCCAGACTATTTTCAAACTAAAGGAATGTTATTTTTCATTTCTGACAAATGTTGCTCTTTCTTTCTCTGTACAAATTAAGGTTTAATTTATACTGGGAGTTAATAAATACTTTTTGTAGTTGTGTTACGGGGGGAAAAAATAAAATCTTCAAGCACTAATTTATTTTTTCACTTGAAGTATGGAATAACTGTTCTTGCTCTAACCAGAGGCTGTTCTTTTTTCTTATTTTGAAGTAACATTTTACACTCATGCAGGAAAAACTGTATCATTATATMGTTTATTGCAAGTGTGTTCATATTTTTATATTCTTCCAAATGGAAGTACTTTTGGGAATGCTGTCCAGTCTGTATCATAATTAAGACTTTGTGATGGTTTTGCTCTTGCCCTGCAGAGCTTTTTAACTTACCATTATTTTTAAAGRATATGGAGAAATCAGTTTACTAACATAAAATGCAATAAAAACATAAGTTCTGAAATACAGATGTTAATGTATTAACTATCAGGAGGTGGTGTCTTTTCCCATTGCCTTTAAAGATAAAAGGACCACTATAAAAGTGTTTYCCAACTTTCTTTAGACATTAGAACTTGAAAGTGAAAGCACTCTGAATAAAGATGATAGCAGTTAAGTGTCATTATTTTGTTTTGTCTTCTGAATTAAGAGTATCCTGACTGAAAGCAAAATGTTTTAATCAAGCAAAGAAACTTCTAAAGTRGTTTCCAGGATGGCAGGAAGTGTGCATGGGCTTTTTATTTCAGGTTCCAAAAGCATTCAAAAGCCACRTATTTGAGAGGTTGAACATCCATGATTCTCTATGGTGTTATAGGAACAAAATAAATCCTATTACCCAAAATAAAAGAGAGGTAGATAGCTTAAGGGAAGTGCTTTGTTGTCACCTATACCCTCTGCAGTACAAATACCAGCTTGTCACAAAGGTTGAGACCTTTGTAGTGCATTTTTTCAGGGARCAAATCTATCTTCTGGCTTTAATGTAAGAGCTGTGAAATATCTGTATTAGGTAAAATAGAGGTTAAGGCACCTTAAGGGCACTGAATTCTTATCTCTTTTTACTAGCAGTGGTGTCAACATGTACTAAAATGTGATGACCTACTGTCCTCTTTGATAAAAAGGAAAATGACCTGTCTACTGTGGATGGTGATAGAGTTGCCTGGGGCAGATTATATTGTCACCTTCTTCAGTATTGGTGTGTAGGAAAATAAAAAAGGGCAGGATAGTTCTGTTTACCACAGAAGTATTTGACATTTCTAGCTACTGATAAAATACACTCAGGGGTAGAAATAAGAAACTGGCTTACACTACTAAACAAGGTTATGAAGAAAGGCAGAGATTGTTTATTGTGTGAGCCCTTGGTATCACAGGATGTAGGAGATGTATCAAGAGATTCCTTCTGACCACTTCAGACACTCAGGGTTCAAGTYCTGCATTTAACCCTGCTCTCCACTTGTCTGGGGCCCTTTGGTGCACAAAAGGCCGGTGTGTCTTGAGTGATGTCTTGAAATTCTTGAAATTCTGATGCACTAGTGGGCTGTGCAACTCTAGGATTTAATCATGCACTTAGTTAATACAAGCAACAATATTTCTTGTATTCTGGAGGTAATTGGTGTCATATTCAAGACCTTTTCTCATTAGCATTCCAGAGCATCCATAGTTTTGTGACAATTAATATAGCATTCGTTGTTAGTCACTGGCTATAGCTGTGTGTGATGAAATATGTATAACTTAGAGATATATAAAAATATATAACTTGGTTTAAATTGTGGAGCTGAAGGATCTCAAACTGTTAAATGTACTTTAAGCTTTTATTAATACTTCTGTGCAGTTCTGTAAAGGAAGGTGTGTTTCCTGCTAATCAGAAACTGGACTTAAGGATGAAGGAAGGATTTCTGTTGCAATCTTTATCAATATTTCAAAGTAGAGTGGGTTTCATAATTTCTTCATGTTTTGCCAAACAGATACTGTTTTTTACATTTTTAAAAAACTAAAGTCTATGCTCAAAATGTGCATTTTTGTGGTGAGTGAAATCATAAGTGAACATTCATGAGAGAAACTGAAAAAGTTTTTTTAAAAGGCATGGAAACCTTTTAAAAAAAGGGTAAACCTCATAATTTTGGACTTGTTTTGGCTGTTTGCAAATCAAAATCATTAAGGTGTTTGTAGCCTAAAGCTCTAAGTATTGATGAAGAAGGTAGAAATTTGTTGGTGTTGGGTTTCATGTCACTAGAAGATGAAATTTAAAAAGTCAGTGTTAACTCATTTAAATCATCGGGTCAGTGTAGTGTGTCTTGTTAGATCCTGAAAACTCTGACATTATAGTGTTCTGAAGCCTGAGTAATTAACTTTGGTTTTCCTTAATTGTTTAGATTTTTTTTATAAGGCATGGGAAAGAGCAAGTAACTGTCAGATCCTCCTGAAAAAGGGCTTTAAGCATACAATTATTTTCAACTTGTTGAAATGGCATTTATGCTAGGGCAATTTCACCTCAAAAGTCCAGTTTCCTTAAAGTTAGGGCAATGCCATAGTATCATGTGCTATAAAGTTGACTTCTGCTTGAAAGAATATTGAGAATGATGAGCTGATTAATTAAATCAAGGTTATTTTAAACTAYTAAAAATATAGCAATATCTGTGGAAATAGCAATTTAATTCTTGCATCTTTTGGTATGGTTATAAGCTGATATCTGTGTTGAAAACTGAAAGAACAGTCCCAAGAATTTGGATTTATCAAGTGTTGTAGAATGTTTCTGATTATATCCTAGAAGGGTAGTAGCTAGTTATAAAATAGAAGCTTGTTGCTTAACAGAACTTTCCTCTTTCAATCTTTAAGTGTATATAGAATTCAACATTACATTGGTTCATGCTTAAATGCCCATGAATTTGTGATTAAAGAGTGTTTAGAAATTTGCATTAACAAGTCCATTTATTTATCATCTTTTTTGTTTGTTTCATAATCAGTGGGGGAYTTGTTATTGTTTTCTTATAAATACTTTTATTCCAAGAAATTTAAGTAAAGAATAGGATATAATCCAATTCCTACTGGAAATAGGAAAATAAATTAGAGAAAGAAGTAAGTAGTGAAGATGGGCAATGAGCAATGAAGGAACAAAATAAGAACTCAAGAAAGAGGGACGTGCTGAAAGATGAGAAAATTCTAAGGCAGTGTGATCTTTTGGGAGGAAGATTAAATAAGCAGAAAAGTAACGCAGAATGGAGTGATAGAGAATCAATAMAAGAGTTACAAAGCCAGACATCTAGTGGATTCCAGTGTAATATTCTAGCATTTATTTGACTGAAATGTAATGAGTGACTGTTGTGTACTGTATATATAAGTGAATTTACATGTGTGGTTTGCTGTTCAAGAGATGCTGTTTGGCAGTGTAAGCTCATCAGATTTTTTTAAAGGCAAGTAATTTTTCACTAGGGCATCTGCTTATTCTTGTTTTGTGAGGAGCAGTGAGGGAGAGTAATTAATTGATACTGAGGAAAAAATGGAAGATTTTATTAAAGCATGGAATGTTAATATGACTGCAAATAATAAAAATGAAAACGAAGTCCAAACAAATAGTTGTGGAGAACAYGTGACCTGCTGATGTGTAAATACCTGCTGGGCCTTGGCCATTGAATCCTTCAGAGAGGTACCTGCCTGAAACAGTCTGAACTGCTTAGAATGGATTTATTTATCCTTAGAAAATCTCCTTTGCACGTGGGATCTTCTCTACTGTTGTGGCCCTGGCCTAATCTTCTTTCGAATATAGTTTTGAAATTCTTTGAGATTTCCAGATTTCATCTGCGTGTGYGAAACGGCAGAACTCTGCATGCATAATAAAAGCTCAGTGACTTCTTGACAGTGCCAGTGGCGTGATTAATTCCCATGCATAATAGATTCAATCATCCTGTGCATATGTGGTGACAATATAGGCAAAGGGGAATGAAGGATCCCTATGGATGATGTCTGGGAGAGAGCTCATGTCTTGCTCTTGTCAAAGACGTTTGTCTCTCCCCATGTCCCTGCAGATTTCTTTCTCCTTGGGCTTTATGCCAATCGCAGCATCTTCCCCATCTGSTTGGTATCAGGGAGGTGGACCACACCTCAGCCTCTTCCATCATGTGCTGGTGAGTTTCTGTGGCTCCTGTACAGAGGCAGAAAATAGAAGAAAGCTGACATTTTCCTAAGGAGCCACATTGAGTCTTTTCCCATTAATAAATTGCACTKCTTGCAGATAATCATGCCAGGTGTTTGACTGAAGCAGTTTTGGTGATGTAATGCCTCACATCCTAAATATTAGACCTTTGATTGCATTTATTCTTAGGACTGATCCAGACTTTTCTTGGGTAACCTTACAGTGTTAGTCCATTGTGTTTGTAGCATGCCACAGTGGTTTTTTTTGCGCTTCTATAGATAATTTCTAGGTATTATTCCAYGTGCAGTAGTAAAAACGCTAAGATATTAGACATAATTCAAAAATTTTTAATTWGGATCACCAAAGCTCTCAAACTAGAAAACTACCTCAATCTCTTCTATGATGTGAGAACTTGCTCTTTCAGACTCTAAACTGGGATTCCCTGGTGCCTGTAAATGTTAACAAGAAGCCTTAGAAAACTTCCACTGACAAGTCAGTATAGCTTTATGACATTATTGTGGCAAAMCCCTGTATGTCATGTTTGTATCTACTTACGTGGAAAGGTATAGTACATTTTGCTAGCTGTAGGTTTTAGGCAGGCATGGTGATTTGATGTCATGCTGCACATATTTCTGTATCATAGCAAGCAAAATACTTGCATCTCGTTAAACTAATAAATCAAGCAGATTTTGTAACAGTATTTTAGTAACTGGATAAAAAATAATCTAAATTCTGGCTGGTTACCAATGTTTATCAGTGATGAAAAATTACAGATTAGTCTGTGTTTCTATAATCAGAACATTTACACAATGGATATATTGTTACAGTTGTCGTTTTAGTTCTGATTATTACTCAGTATGTCTATTGCAATTTTCTCATTTACAGCTGTTATTGAGCTCCATGTGTAATAGATGGAATTACTGTGTCTACCATTTATTTAATGAATAGCCTACAGAAACATTAGTGTTAATAATATTATCCACTTAATGTACACAACAGTTTATAATATGGATAGATGAATAATGTGTTGCACTATTTAAATTTTATTGGAATGAGGTAAATAGATCTAATGCATTTTTGTTCATAAATGCAATGTTAGAGTCATCTGGGGGATTTAAGAAAAGTCAATTCTAGCAAAGTGATTGCAACTACTCAGTTATCTAATAGATGAATAAAATATTTATACTTAAGGCTCTTTTTTTTGGGAGGGGGAAGGGGTTATGTGTTTGAACCAAGAGGAAATTTTTCTTCTTAAAATAAGTAAGAGTGTCAGCTGGCCAAGTTCTTTCTTAGAGGGGGTGTTCTGCTGATAAGGTGAATTGAGTTGGAGAACCAACAGTTTGGCTTCTTTGCTCAGCAGCAAGAAAAGTGTACAYGAGACGCATATATTAAACAGAACTAAACTAAATTTACTAGTTTGAGAAATATGACATGCAGCTCTGATTAAATAGCAAAAATAGCAGCTTGTAGAGTAAACAGTAATGCCTTGTCCAGTAAAGGCAGCTTCCTAGCTATTCTCGCTCTTTATCTGCTCTTTTGGGTTTGATCAACATAGARAGGCTTGATTTTGTAAGCCTAATAGGAAAATATTTTCCCTCTTCCCCTAGTTTTGGTAATTTTGATTGTATGAAAGGGGAAGTCCTTAGATTTTTGTCAAACTTGGGAGGGCTTCTCTAAATTCGATCTTCAAGATACTATTTTTGAAAAAGTTGTTGTATTACAAGTAATAAGGATATACTTTGGTTTCATGAAAAAGCATTGTAAAATAGAGCAGCCATAATTGAGGGTTTTTTTCCGTTTTTTTTTTTCCTGAATAAACAGGTACTTAAGCAAAATCTCCAGTAAATGTTCTGTAGAAGTTACACTGTTTGAGTCAGAGAAAATGACGTTTGAGTTTCTGACAGCATTATTTAACTTCYGATATTTTCCTTGCTGCGTTGAGACAAGTTTGATAGGTAAAGGTAATATGTATTAGACCAGCTTAAGGGTAAGGGTGTAAATTAGACAAGGCTGAAGAAGGGCTTATGYGTCCTAMAGCTAGACTGAGCTTGCCTCGTGGSTCTGGCTTGTCCTATAAGGKACACACCTATGGCTGTTGTACCTGTTGTATTTTGGGTTGGTGGCCCCCACGCCCCAACATGGATTTTATAGCAGACAAGCTGTGCTGTGCAGAATGTGGGTGTTTGTTGCTGAAGTTTAACTCCACAGATCTCAGAGGGACTCTGAGAGATGTTGGCATATTCAGTCGTGAATTTTAATGGATTCTTAAATTACAGTTTTAACTCTGTGGTAAATGGTTTAAACGGAGTGTGTACAGAAAATGGTCTGTGCATTTATGTACATCTGAGGGGCTCTTCTACTATATAAAATACCAACTGAGTCTTCCTGCCATGAGACTTCTGTCCTCAAGCTGTGTATCYATAAATTCCTTGATATTACCAATACTTTGTCATTTAAGTGCTCTCCATTCTGAGCTATGTTGAAGAGCAGGGATTCATAAGCAGTGACCTACCAGCATTTCAGGATGCAGAGAGCTGCCTGGTATTTTAATTCTAGTCCCCGAAAAGTACTTGGTGTTTCAGAAAAGGTAAAATGTGCATCACACACACATGCTTTTCTTCTGGCCAGTTGCACAATGTAGTAATTTTCTTCTTTAAGAGAATACGTTACGTGTTATTCATTTGGGGTCATCTRTAATTCTATTGCAGTGTAAAGTAATTTACTTCCAGCTTTCATGTCATTATTTTCTCAAAAATGCAGAGCTTTCTAGAAGTTCTGTGGCGTATCACAAATGAAGACTAGCACAAAATTGGTATTTTARCAGAATAAATAATTTTGGTATCTTCAGTGTTCTTTTCACTTTTTTTTTTTTCTTTTTTGCTTACTACAGAAAAATTACATCAAATGCAGGATAACAGAACACTGTCAAACTAAGAAGGTTTTATATGGACAGCATTAGACAGGAGCAGAAAGATCCAGTGCACTAATAGGCACGCTCACATGAGCTACCTAGTCCATTGACAGTTTTTTCCTTTGTTCTCCCTCTCGACCCACTTTCTGCCAGTGATTTGTGACATATTTTGTAAGAGATCAAATAAGCCCGTGACACCTGATTGCAATGTAGTGCTTGTTTACAGTTGCATTTTTGAAGGACCTCTAGACAAGATGGAAGGTTTAACTTAAAGTAATTAAATTTGCATCTGCTCTGTGACAGGAATTTTCTTATGTGTGTATCCTGTTGAGCAACTTTTACTGTAATTGGCCATGAAGTACCAAAAGAAGGATCCAGGTAGACAAAATCATTGTTGCCTACTACTAAAATCTGTCATGGTATTTCTTAAGGACTGGCTTGTACCTGGCTTGTGCCAGATTCTTTGAAATATAGTAATGCCTACTATTAATTTTTTTTTCTGTTGTTTTAAATGTGGGCCCTGACTTGGAAGACAAATTAAGCTGGACTTGATGACTAGCATTTTCTATTCACATTTTAAAATCTRCAGAAGTACCTTATAGTTGCTTTGAATTCAACATGATTCATTCATATCTGGTTTTTGTGGTATATTTTGGCCAAATTGATAATGTTGAGTTTCCTCTGATCCGTGAGATTTAAGGTAAATGCCAGGATGTTCACCTAATACCACCTGAAGTGGTTTGATGAGGACCAAGAATTAYTTGCAACTTGCATGACCTGTCCTTATGGCTACTTTTGAATAGAACATAGGTTAGAAGAAGTAGTTATTTTCAGCCTACTGACTGCAAGCAAGATTAATAGCTTTTGAAAGGGCTGTAATGAAAGGCTGACCCAACTGGCATTTGTATTATACCTTGTTTATCCTGCTCTCATCTCTATCACCTTTGGGCTACAACAAATGTAATTTATGTTAGCAGTGCTTCATTGAAGGTGAAAGGTCACATTTTTAATGAGGGTAGCCCTGATTGGGATTCAGGTTTTAAAATGTTGCATGGTAGAGTACAGTCAACAAAGTCCATGTAAAGAGAATGATTGTAGAAAGGGGCAAGAAAACATTATTTGAGGGGGAAATAAGAGCACTTTCTTTTATTTAAAGTTCGATTAGCAGAAGTTAAATAGCTAGGAAAAAGGATTTAACAAAATAYCAGCAATGTGATGGTCCAGTCTAATAAGCCTTTATAGTTTTGGTAGAGTGGTGGGTTCTCTGTGCTGAGAAAAATATTTTGCAGATAATATCTTTGACTTGATTAGGACAGAAATGAAATGATAACCTGTGGTTGTTCCAGGGAGAACTTGTCTGTGGTTGGAACAGTTAACCATAATACCCAGCTGGGTTTGAGTTTTCCCTTAGAAGGAAAAGCTGCATTATGACATCCATGAGACTGAGCATGGTGTCTATCATTGGTGTGTTCAGTTTGGTAAAGCAGAGTTTTTGAGAGGGGTATGCTTTAAAAATGAACCTGCTGGATTTCTGTTAAATGGTGTTACTATCAGAATTCACTACGTGACTTGCATAATATGAAACATGCACCTTTTCAAAGAAGCCAATTTTTTTTTGAGATAGGTCAAAACTTCAAGAGGATTCTAGTCAAAAGAAGTTTAGCAGGTACATGAGGAAGTTTTAGGGTATAAGCAACGAAGGTAAAGTTGTCAACTCAGAGTAGTCAAAAGCTGATTTGAAAGAAGTTCTTGGATTCATGTTTTCAGCATTCAAATATTTACSCTGTGTGATTGGTGCTTGCCATGGAAGCTCACTCTTGTCTTTTATTTGTGTATGTTTTTTGCAAGTGACAAAGTGCTTCACTTATATTCAAAACATATCAGGSCTTTTGAATTCCATTATTTTTTGTGGAAACAGCTCCTAACCTGGGCTTAGTTTGAAGTTTACATAGAGAAGAGTGGTGTAAGGATCCTCCATGGTTCTTTACAGCCAAATTGCCTTTCATGGAGTTACAGATTATCAAAGTGTGAGATTTTATATCTTGTGTTTGAATCCTACATATAGACTGTGTAACTCTAACCACTGTGCAAAACTATAATGTCCATGGGATTCACCTTGTGTGGGATTTCAGAATGAAAGTTTAGGAAGGCTGTAGGTTGGATTATGTAAGAGCTGCAAGACTTTGGAGAGGCATTGTGCTATGTCAGAACCCTTTTCCCCCTGATTTTGCACTGTTTCCTGTGTATCATGCTGCATCATAACTAAATACTGGATTTTGTCCTTATGCGACAGAAACTTTTCATTCCGTGGTGATACGTGAAGAAATTTATTTGAGCACTGAGTTTTTTGTTTTGTTTTTTTTTTGTTCTCTCCAACACCTCCTGCTCCTGCAGCTGCACTTGGTTTTTTAGCTGAGGTCATCCTTGCTGTGCTGCTCCTGCAATGCCTCTCCATCCCATTCTCTCCCTTCTTCCCTACCCCAGCACTCCCCTGTGCCTGGGCTCCTGCTGTCTGTTGGCAAGGAATAGAATCACACTGTGCTTTAAAGCAACATAATGTTGGGATTCCCCTTCTTCTCATCCATGTCAATAGGTCTTGAACTATTAATGCATATCTTCAAAATCATTCTTTTAAATTTACACTTGTTTTACATTATTTTATAATTAAGTTTTAGCATTTAAAGAGAAGAAAGGAATAGAASTTTTTGAAGTGATTAAATATTAATTTTATTCACATTTAACCCTAATTTGCATTAAGGATGTTAACTGAAAGGCAGATCTTTTGAATTCAGCGTTTTCGTTTCCTTTTAGTCTCATTGATGAACATTTAGATCTTGTCATATGAAGTGTCAGGGTCTACTGGGATAGAAAGAATAATTGTGATGTCCTGTACTTTCTAGGTCTGTGATTCTTACTGGTTCTCAACAAAACAAAACAAAACAAAAACCAAAAAAATTCACATAAAAATATTTTGTCTAAACTAAAACTGAGATTTGAAATAAAACCTTGTTTCAAACAACTGGAGAGACTGTCCTGCTTGAGGACTGGTGATTCTTGTGTGTCTTAACAGGACTTCAGCGTCTTAGCTGATTTCAAAGGTATGTACTGGAAGGTATATCAAGGGGTAATATTGGTGATAAAATCTTGTATTGCATAGGTGAATATATATATTATGTGCAGGGGTATGAATTCATGTAAATATAAAAAAAATTATGCTGCATGCAGCTACAACTAGGTRTAAAATGAGCCACTGATGTTTATTTCCTTTCAGAGAATTATATTAACTAAAATGCACTCAAATATCCTTCTGTTAAGATCTATACTTCTTTCCTGAGAGTTCAGGACATGTAGAATGTTTTTCTGTGATTTAAATTGCTTACAGAACCCYGGATAAAAGTTCAGTCCTGGTATTGTATAAACTACTGTAGCCTATTCCATGCATTCAGTACTCACACTTGCACAAGTAAAATCCTGCAAATGATACAGGCCTTTGTGCAGTGTTTAATAAATGATGAAACTTTGAAGAATCTTTGAGGAGARGGGCCTGCATGTGACTGAGCAGTAGACATGAATAAATGTTATCCTCAAGTGTATCTAGCAGACAGTAATAGATGCTTGAACAGACAATGTGAGCACTGAGTGAATGATGGTAATAACATTAAATATTTACATATAGCAAAAGCATTTTGACAGCAGAAAAGAGACTGTCTCTGCAGTCAGGTGGGTAAACCCCAGTGTGATATACTATACCTTTCTATAGGACAACTTCTTATTAAAAACTAGCAGCGTTTCTCTGTAAGAYATTGTAATCTGCTGTCACACAAGACAATTTTCAGGACTTTACTGGTATAATCTCCAGGTGCTGATATCACTCCATRCCTACCATAATGCAAAAACAGTTACTAAGTTCAGAAATTAGAATTAATTAGTACATAATAACTAAATGCTTCATATTAACCAAAGTAGATTTTAACTTGTTACCAAAAGCTCAGATTGACTCTACTTTGCTTTACCTCATTTTACATTGAATTTTCTAACATAGGAGCTGTCTGTGGAACTGTGTCCTAAGGAAAGTTGTACTGTGGCTATGCCTAGAAGAGCTGCTGAAAGCAACAAGTCCTCCTGACCTCTCCACTGCTTAGCAGTTCCATAAGAGTAAATCCATTTTATTGTTTCCAGGGTTCTTAAAGTGCAGGATTTTTGTTTATGTGTCCTTGTTTTGGTTTTTAAGGAAATCTGCAAATYATGATTGTAGAAGAGTTGGTATTCCTTGCACTGGACTTGTTAAAATAGGTCATGCTTGACTTCCCACATAATTCTAAAAAGAAATTACTTTATCAGAAGCATAGAATAACAGTTTTTATACTGAGGAGCGTATGAATTCTGTTAGAGGGTTTTATCTTTCTAAATGCATTCCAAATAGCTCTCCATTATAGGAAAGAAATAAAACAATAGTGACAGTAAATTGAATTTTTTAAAAAAACTGTATGAAGCTTGTATTACTATGATGAACCTGTTTGCATTTAATGATCTGTCATGTCATGTAATTAAAACAAATTAATATTGAAAATGAAGTAAAATTGAGTGCTATCAAGCCACTTTCTCATATATTAGTTTTTTTGTAACAGCAAAAGAGAACATAGACCACAGTTCTAGAATTTGTTGCACCATTAAGGATGGTTTTTGTTTTATTTCAATATTTTATGGCAAAGATAATTCACTGGAAGTGGATAAGGGAAATTTCTTGTTGGAAATAGCTTAGCAATTCTTTTCTTAGCAGTGGCTTCAGTGAGGGTATCCAGTCAATGTCCATGAGTAATCTGCATCATTTTAGAATATGAATAATTATGAATATCTGAAATATCTAAGGCATGTGACCGGTTGAGCTTTGGACAGTCAAGCCTTTCTTGAGCTATAAGGGCAAAAACATTTTTACAGCGTTTAAGGAAAGAATCTTAATCCTGTGGAGGAGGGGACTGGTATATGACAAGAGGGAAAAATGTTATATTCTTGCAAATATGTGAATGATATGCTTTGCAAAAGGAATCTGACAGAAATTTAATATGACGTGTTCTCTTCTTGGACAAGTTTTACTTTGAGGGGAAAAAGTTTTGCAGGTGATAGCTGTTCTGAGGAGCATTCCTCTGTGGCTGTAAAATTGATGTGGACTACAGAGCTAGAATGTTGATAACAGCCAGGGGATGTGAGCTGAGCTGTTTTGTATGGGSTCTGCACTGAAGATAAACCCAAATGAGCTCATTCCACTGTCTAAAACTTGAACCATATTCCGTATTTCTTGCTAGACAATAGACAATACACACATTAATTTACAGTCATCAGAAAATGTTTTTCAGCCTTCTTGTGGCTTTTCACGAGCAAGGTTGCGCTGCAAAATCTAGTTTGTTTGCATTAACTTCAACCTTGAGCTGCAGCACTGATCWGCAGAGGAGAAATAGGATAAGAAAGATGTGGGATGGCTCTACCTCCATTGTAGTGACAATAAATATGATGGCAAAATATACAAAGTGTCAACATGCGAGCAAGGAATGGAAGAACATGCAAAGTTTGCAGCCTTTAAAAAACTTAAGCTGCGGGAGCACTCCAGATAAAAACAGTAATGACAGACTCCATTCAAAACAGAAGGGGGGAAAATTAAACAYGTTAAGTTGGTGAGGCATTTTCCTGAAAACAGTTTCAAAAACCCCTCCAAAGCTTGCAGTGCATAGTACAGGCTTTAAGATACGCTGTGCGAGCAGGCTGTAATGAAACTGCAGCGTTTGCAGCCGCTGACGGCCGGAGCTGTAAAGCCAGAGCAGGGGGCTGTCCCCGTTGTCCCCTGGCTCGGATGGCAGCTCTGCGGTGCATTTCTCACCCCTCCCGGCTCTGGATTGGGTTTGGATTTGTTTTTATTCGGTGTGTTCTGTGTCTCCGGAGCGGTGCGCAGCACTGGGCGGCGCTGCAGCATCGCCTGTGCCCGCCGCAGCTCCTGCGCTCCGAGTGTCAGGCAAATTGTTTTATTGTGGAAGGCCATAGTGTAATATATTCATCTCCATCCAAGGCAGCCATTTAATGCCCTGAAACATGCCCTCTCACAGCTCTGGCCTGTTGACTATGCTTATTTGGTGTAATAATTAGCAGAATTTCTCGCTAACAGCGGTACTTACCAACACCTCGCATTTTCCTCTGTGTTTTTGTACGTGATGGATTGTGCATTCTATGAATAAAGTTAAGCGGGTCACAGCCTAAGCCCTGTACAACACAGCTATTTTCTGCACAATAGTTCTGAATAGATATATATTAACTCCTTTTTAATCCCGTGGTGTGTAATGCAAACAAATTCGAGTCTTTTTGTAATAGGCTATTGAAAACTCGTAAGCACAGAACACTTAACTTGTCAACTTAAAGAASAAAAAAAGAGAAATGGAATGAGRAGCTACAGAAATTGGAGTACAGTGKCTTTTACCAATTGCAGGCTTTAGGAGCCTGTTCTACTTCTTCATGAAATTTGGTACAGATCACTGTACTTTGTTTTAGAGGAGCAATGCTCATGTGCATGTTAAAGGGGATGTCTCTACTGTTCAAAGTTAGTCTGCTTGGCACGAAAATACAGGTAGGAATTCTGAGTTTAACAGTGCTTGGTTGTTTTTTTGTTTATTGGGGTTTTTTTTTGTTTTTTTTTTCTTACCTGGAAATGATTTTGCTTAAAATTGTTGTGGTAGAAATAAAAAGAGATGGTCTTTGAAAATCCTTATCATGGTTCTTTCCAAATGCAGGGGCTGATAAAATTAAGGGTTCCCAAAATTGGTATGCAACTGTAGGGTTTTTTTTCAGTTAAACTCCTAAGTAAATAATTATTGGAATTCTTATATAATGAATTTGTTCAACTAACAACTAACAGTGGTTTGAGGCATATTTCATATGGAAGTTCAGCTCTGCATGGAGACTATCAAGCCTTTGTCACTAGTTTAGTTGGGAATTGCRGCATATGTAGTGCTAAATGTGGGTCATAAGCTCTTGCAGTTATCTGTTATTTAATTTTAAAATCCTCCCTTTGAATATTTCTTTTTAAATCCTACATTGTTCATTCTTTTTTCATTCAGCCCTTCTTGAATTCTAGTTACTGCTGAAGCAATTCCATTGTGGAAGGGGAAGTAATACAGCATGTTAAGCCAGCAAATAAGAACAAAGGTGGGTCTGGCAGCTTTCTCTTAATGTCAGTTCCTTGCCCTCAGCCTCCCTTATTAATGCAAGGGAGCTGCTGTCACTCAGATGGTTTTAACACAGACATGCAGGCTACATGTCAGAAAGGGCGGCCTGCATTTTTGAATTTCAGGTTGAGAATACCCCAACATACAAAACCACTGTATCAAATTATAAAATGGTTGACTCCAGTCCTTGTAGACGTTTTAAAGGAAATGAAATTTATTTAATCTTTTCTTTGACATATCTTCTAAGGAAGCAAGACAGTTTAGAATTTTAAGGTGTCTGCTGTATTTTCAGTTGGAGACTTTCCTGCATGCCTTTAATTTTATGATAGTTCAGAACAATCCTCTTTGTCAAGTTGTACTTCCATGGTAGGTTTATTTTTTGTATGCTTGTATCTCTTTGTAGAAAGTGTTTTGACATTGTGGATCAGTGTGGCTGTCCCTCTTCTTCCTTTGTTCAGACAACAAATCCAAACCATTCTACAGTGTATTAGTACTCTTGGTAGGAATTGTTCATTTCTTAAATTTGGCAGAAGAAACATGCAGTAGTGTAAGTCTGGGATATTTTTCAGCAGAAGGGAGCAAATAGGACAAAGGAGAATTGTGTTGAAATCTGGAATGGWGTTCTGTGTGCCAGACTCCCTCTTTTTCACCTTCAGAAATCCAACCTGTATTTGAGAATTGCATGAAGAAGGGAAGAGATGATTTTGACAAGGTTTGTTATATCTCTACTATTTCACATTCTCAAAATACAGACAGAGGTAGAAACAGGACTATCTAAAATCTTAGACCAGTTTAGAATATAAGTGTATGGGAGGAAAGGACAGGCAAGAGTTTTCCCTGAACAAATGTACAAGGAAGACTTCTTAGGAAATAATTTTTGTGCATATCCTTTTTAGTTGAGTAGTCTTGCTCTGCAAAGTTTCACCTGAACATTGCAAGTGAGAAGACAAGTTAATGAGAAATAAGGTCTGTATATGCAAATAATAGAAATGAAATCTGTAAATTAAGTATTAGCCTTTTCATGAGTCAGAATAGCTTTATTAAAACAGCATTATTTGAAAATGTAGGAGTTCTTGAGTTTGTTCAGCAATGCATTCTTAAGCAAAATGTTGGTTTGCATTATGTAATTTGCCTGGATTTGGCACAAAGAAAATGGCTTAATAGAGATCTACTTCTTTCACAGCACATGAGTGCTCTCCTGTGTTTTACCTCTTAGTATACCCTAAAATTATTTATGTTATACAAAGGTAGGTTAAGAATAAAATGTGAGGTAATGACAATKAATAGCTCTTCTTTTAGGTGTAGTTCTTTAACCTTACGATAGTACCACAAATATTCTCAGTACTGTGAATTACAGGTCCCACCAAACTCCTGTTTTTTTGGAAAGAAAAAGGCAGAAAAGAATTTCTAACATCATTTTAGGACTTCAGTAAAATACGTTCTTACAGAAACAGACCATGGTCTCCTGATTCACTGACCACTGGTGACTGGCAAAGAGATTAATCGAAACCAAACTGAGGAATGAGATGCATCAAACTTTCAGTCAGTGTGGCTCTGCTGCCTCCAGTTTATTTGGTTAGGCTGAATGTGCAGAAGTTCGTAAGGAAACACGAATGATTCATTGTAGTCTGCTGATCTAAACAGTTTGGGAACCACTCATTTAGAAAAACTTCAAAACTTGGTGTAAGAAAAAATTCCCATGCGGGAGAATTCGTGTTTCACAGAGGTGTCTCCTCCAATGCCTAATTATCCTTTCTTTTCAGTTCTGCTCCCTGTTTCTAGTCTGAACTTGCTCAGTGCTTCAGACCCCAAATTTTGCTAATTGTTGCCTTACAACTTAACATTTAAATGTTAGCTTTCTGTTCCCCTTGTGGCTTATTTCAGAGACTGTGAACAAAACAAAGCCTTCAAGCTAAACAAAATTAACCAGGTCTTAATTGTTCACTATGAAGTGTTTCTTTAAATTACTTTTGTTGAGGAAAAAAAAAACAAACCCTCTTTTTCAGCAAACCATATAGCAATATCTTTCTTGAATTTATATGCCAAAATTCAACAGTACTTCATTAATAGTTTTCTTATTATAAAGTTGAATCAACATCTGTAGGTTTTCTAAGTGAGTGCTACCATCATTTGACCCATGGTGTAGAGCATGCAAAGTTAGGAAATTAGTATCTTACCAATAGAGACCAGTGTCTGTGCATTTATTACACAGGTCACTCTTTTAAATCATAGAATCATAAAATACCAGGTTGGAAAGGGACCTCAAGGATTATCTGGTCCAGTTGTGTAAAATGTTACAAATTGCACTCCTCCTCACTGAATACTCTCTTACAAATTTYGTTATTAAATTTATATGCTTAATATGATCTCTTACTTTTATGTCCTTTGAAATGCATAGCAAAAAGTGATGCAACTSTATTAACACTGTTCTCCTGTGTAATCTTGAAAAGTGACATCTCAGTGGTTGTGATGTTTTGGAAAGACTTTGACAGTTTGTGCACCACCGAATTCATTGTAACCATGATTACACATCACTGATGGYTGCCTTTAAATTGTTTTAGAGAGAGGAGGGAGAATTGCACAAATCTTCTGCTCAAAGCCTCCTCTAGTGAGAAATACTGAAGGAAAGTTTTTCACGTCCTTGAGAAGGACAAAACACAGAGGTTTTTTGAGAGCAGAAACAAGAGGTCTGATGCTGCTTCTGCAGCTGAAGCCTGGGGGACTGGCGTACGCCTTCCTTTGGTGAATTCTGTCAGCAGTGATTTTGTTAATTGTGGCACATACTCTCAAGGATTACCTTTTAAATGCCTCCTTTAAAATACATCAGCTGTGTGCATGATGTCTTTCTAACACAAAAGAAGTGTTCCTGGAATTCATTTTCTTGTATCTGAAAGGCTTGAAGTCATCTTCTTGTCTTTTCCTTCTGGAGTGAAGAATACAGTTATACATTCTGCAGATATGTAAAAATGATGCCTTGTAAAGGTCTTCAGATTTCACCAATTTTGTAAGTGCTTTTGGACTTTCACAGTGCTTACTGTGCTCATAAAATCTCTGGAAAATAATTTGGTTCTGTAAAAAATATCAAGAATCAACCATTTTGTAATGCACAGAGATGTTCAAATACTGTGTAATGGGCATGACAGTTACAGTATGTGGAATTTAATGCTCTAGCTCCTTATTGATCTTCCTTGTAGCCGATTGCATGGCACATGCATTTGCACTTAACACCTGCTCTTTCTGCATTAGCACTGCCTTCTGCACTGGCACCAAGGGCAAGTTGGAAGCTGCATTTGATGCTAAATTAAAGTATTTAAGGAAATACCTATATTTTTTCTCATTTCCTTTTCACTTTGCTTTTGACTGCTCTGTCTTCTGAGTGATACTTAGAGACTTTTTCTTCCTTTTTTTAGGTATTCTTACTACACATTAGTTGCTTCTACCATTATCTATCTATCTATCTATCTATCTATCTATCTATCTATCTATCTATCTATCTATCTATCTATCTATCTATCCACACATACATACATATGTACATACATACATACATACGTATATATAGACCAGCAAATCTGCAAGGCTTGTTATTTTCTGGAAATGGTGAAAAACTTCAAGAAAATTACTTCTATCTTTGATTTTGCCGGGGGTTCTGGAACAGTGTATTAATGTGAGCTGCCAGTGTCTATGCTGGAAAGTTCTTTGTCTATATCTACAGAAGTTCTGAGCCTTTTGCAAAGGTTCTGAACCTGCATTTYAAGCTGTGTCAGCCCTTGGGTTTCAATCTGGATGTCCTTGGTTTGTTCTGTGGTTGTTGGTCAGCGTGTTTGCTCYTAGTTTGCTAGATTAGATATTGAATCTCAGTGAAGTTTGTACAATTCCRCACTGGAGATATGCAGTTCTTCTGAAAATAATGTGGTGATTCTTAATGTTTCTTTCTGTTTCCTTGAGTCATTCAGGGAGAAGAAGCACCGTGTCAAAATTATTTTCCATTCCTAAACATRATATGCAGCTCCTAAGGGTACCAAGACCTAGTGCCATGTGTCCTGGTAGTAGATTTCCATAGAAATCAGGAAACATCAATATCTTCATGTCATTAGAACATGMGATGAACATGAACAGCAACACCAAATATATTGTTTTTTCAACATTWACCATTGTTCTAGTTTTTATTTTACCTGTCTTTAATCTTTATTGAATCTTTTGTCTGTCAGATATTGTTGCTTAGTCTTCCACAACTGGTCAAAACCCCTTGGTGTCTTGGGACTGTGTGTGTGGGGGTGTTTTTGCTATATCATGCAGAATCAGTTTTTGATAGCAGTAAGGTTTCTGTCTGATGATTCTTCAGAGGTGAGCTAGTTAAGAAGTGCTTGATTAAGAAGTCTGGTTTCTCAGAAACTATTGGCTGTTTTTTAGAAACTATGCAAAGAATGGCATGCAGAAATGCTCCAGTGCCCTTACCTATTCATTGTGACTCACAGCTACATTGAACTAAGGGTATCCACTCTCTTAAAAGTTTTCTTAAATACATACATGATTTTGTGTCTGTATGTATTAGAATAAACTAAGAACTGGAGATGTGATTGAAACTTGATCATTTTCAAGCAGAGTTTGAATGTTCTTACTTCTCATCTAATACATCCAGCTGACCCATTTACTAGCTGGTACCTGCTGGAAGAGGATGCACAAGKGAGAAGAGGGAACAAGACATGGATGATGGAATCAAAATGCTTGCAGTGATGGTAGAACAAGTAGAAGTTTATTCACAATTATATGGAGGAGGCTTAGGGGCATTTTGTCAGCCCAGAGTGTCTGTGTTTTAACTATTTATTAGTTCAAATGTTTATTATGATTGCTTACAGTGCCAATCCATGTGTGACAAATCTTCACTCAGCTAGGGAAGGAAATTACCAGTTCTGTTCCATTAACAGCACTGGCCAAAGGAACAATGTTCCTGTAGGTTAAAACAACAATTAAGGGGCCCTTTACACCTCAAGGTGGGGAGAGAGGGGATACTGGCAGCAGACATTTTTCACACATTGCTAAGCTGCTTCAATGCATAAATTAACTCTTAGTTCAGTTACATCAGTTGAGTGTGTTGTGCATATGCATGACTGGTCTGTGAGTGTGTGAACCAAAACCTGTGCCTGTTGATTTATGAGAAAGGGTAAGAGAGGTTGAAATCAGTAAGCAAAGCCAAGCAGTACCTTTGCAGCAGAGAATATCAAACAGTCTGTGAGACAGCTGCTCACAGATGCTGATGTTAGCCCTGAGGTCTTTGCGTGTCAGTGGATTGTTCATTTYGTCATTTTTTTCGTGCCCAGGTCACTTGAACTGCATTTTGTTACTTCTGTAGCTGGACCAGTTTGTTCAGTGGAAGAACAGGATTCACTGTGGTTATATTAAATGACAACAAACATAATTTATTGCAGTATAATTAACAAGTGGATATATGGGACATGAAATAGTGGTAGACAGATAATTTTAATATGAGTTTACATAGAATAGTAATAATAATGCATATTTTTGCCCTTAATATAAAAATGTTTTTGACTTCCATTAGGGGGGCAGGGAGAGCCGTTTATAGTATGCAAAATGTGATACAGTATGGTCCATGCGTCTACTAAAATTTTTGGGAGGGTGTATTGTAGAATGTAGCACAGACAAGGGTTTTGGTAAATCTTGAGTGTAATGAAGGGTAGGCTGGCAATATAACGTTTTCATGTCAGTAAATGGTGCTGTAAAATTTCCTGGTCCCTTAAGATCTTTTGATGAGTACAGTTTACAGAAATAATTGGAAGAAAAAAATTCTGAAATCTAATATATGTGATAATGGAGAAATAAAAGCTGTAATGGTACATTTAGAATGCATTTTTTTATTACTCTGGGTTCATTTCTGGCATAACTTGTTTTAGTGAGCCACTTGAATGATCTTGGTAGCTATGAAGTTTTAATAGCTAAYACTTGGAAAGCCTTGTAGTTTAAACAAATGTCAACTTCAAAATCACATTCCTTCTTTAAGAAACTATCCCAATTTTATTTTTCATAAAAAAAACCTGATATGTGAATGACTGTTAGGAGGTAATGTTGTGGAAGTTCCTGTAAAATAGTGGCTTTTTTCTTGATGGGGTCTTAGTATTGTGTCACAAAATTTTTGCCATATATTTGACTTTCCTCCTTTATAAAGCTCTTTATAAAGCATTTCAGAGCAAGAGCCCTTTGCTCCATGCAGGACTTGAAAGAAATCCATGTTTTATTTGAGTTGATTAAAAAAAGGAACTAAAGGGAAATACAGGCCCTAATGGACAATCTTATATGGGGAAAAAGGTGATAGGAAGGAGACATTTTTGAAAAACAAAACTGTGAACCAGATCTTTCTTTCATGACAATAGACATGAAAGAACTGAACTGTGATCTGATCTGATCTGACCAGATCTTTCTTTCATGACAGTAGACATTCTCAGGCTTTCTAAACCTGATAATCTTTTGGAAAACAAAAGACTATTGGGAAAAACAGTATTGGAGATGGAGATGACATTTTCTTATGCATTTTTCAAGATCTACCCCTGAAATTTCTGCAGACGCATTGAATTGCATTAAAAACTATTGTCTTCTGACTGATGAGGAAACTAGGTAGGAATTCTGTGTGGGAAATACTAAAGTCTTCAATAGTCTTTATAGCCTAGATATTGAACTTCTGTCTTAAAATTAAGAGAGAAATGAAACCTTCTGAGAATGGAATTGACACCCCACAGGGAAAATGGCAGCTGCAAAAATTTTTACATTGTCATGCCTCTTAGTCAGAAAATGTCATTAAGTCCCATCTTTTCCTTATACCACTTAATTTGAAAGTTGCAAAACATGTGTGTAACATAACTGCATTTTGGCCTGTGCTTTTGATGTGTCCTAGCTGTGTTTCTATTCTCTTACTCTAACATACAAGGCATCACTTCTCTTGCCAGGAAAAATAAATGATTACATGTATAGTGATTGAGAGATCCCAATTATTAATATTCCACTTGCTGAATTTTACAACCAGCTGTCTCAATAATAATCCTGTTTATTATTAATAAATGAGCAGAGATAGTTAATGTCTGCAGGATGTTCATTTCACTCTGTAAAACTGGGCATTTGTGCTTCTGATCTTCATTGCACTTAAACTAAAATAGCTCCATTAATACTCACAGCAGCCCACAAAATAAGTATTTGCAGAGGTTTTTGCCTTTCTGAAGGTTCAAGATCAACACTTAATGAAGTTTCTAAAGCCGTGCACAGTGCATGCTGACAGGGATGGTGCACATTAGTTTGTCTTTCATGTATTGGGATCACTAAGGTGTGTATAAAAATAACTTTTTTTTTAAATCTAAGAAACATAATCTTGATATCTGAATAATCTGTTAATTTGTTAATGGTTTTTAAAATGTAAAAATCAGATTTAGAAAAATGCTTTTTAAGAAGCCTGAGACCTTCCAGTGAAGTCAATTTAAAAGTTTTTATTTAGACATTTATGTATTTGAAGAACCAATAAACAGTGCTTATGTAAAATTGCTTAGACTTTCACATCAGCCAGCTAGTATAGCCAGAAACTCGCTTTTTCTTTTTTTCCCCCACTTTTTGGAGGCATTTGTGAGTAGCTTGATGTTTTTGACATCTGTGTGACAGCTTCTTGCATAAGAGATGAGCAGCATGTTCTACCACCCAGCTGTGTGTATTAGTCTGCACATCAAGCTGAAGAGCGGCACTTAGCCAGATCTGACAATCAAATGTGAACTAGTACTACCTATACACAAGAGTGCATTTTAATGTTGTGTGCTTTTTGCCAAGAGCCTGATACTTGACAAAGAAATTGTCAGAATCTCTCTTCTTCCCACTTTTTTTTTTTCTTCCCACAGATGTGAGTCTGTGTTAAAATATCTTATTTTTTTTCCTGCAGTTTAATATGGTTTATCTTACAGATAACAAAGCCAGTCTAATGCTTTCAGCAATTTCATGTAATAAAATYCTGGCAAGCTTTTAGTAATAGAGAAATGTAATTGTTTTAGAATATGCAGGAAATCAACATGTCATTTTTTGCCAACTTAATCTGAAGTTACAATCTGCTGGGTTTCACCACTGCCTTCATGTCAATTTACCTACAACCTGTCCCCAAAGAAAACTGAGGACATGAAGAAATTACACCACTAGTTCAGAAATGTCAGTGCTGCTCTTCTCAGCCTTGTTAAGAGTTGGTGCTCAGCACATCATGAGYGTGGAGGTGAGAGAGCCACTGCTTTTACCGTAGTGTGACTGAGCTATGAACCTTAAAATCCCCTACAGTGACACCTGACTTGGAGCCTCTGTTGTCTTCCTTGGTGCTTAAATTTGAATCAGTGGCATTCATTGGCACAGAATGCACAGTTACACTCCATAGTTCAGCTTTCCTTATTTCTGTGTTTGCTGTAAGCCAGGAGTTAGTTACTACATTGGACATTTTTTCTTCCCTTTTTAAATAGTAGTCCCAGCAKAGTGAAGATCTGTTTTGACCTTGTTTTGAACTTGGTTTTATGAAAGTGTTTGTGATACCTTTTTTACTTACTCTAGTTCTCTTTGTATTATGCCTTTACTGTTCTTTTAAAAACTGTATTCCATTTCCATCTGGCCTTTCTTGTACAACATAAACGTATTGAGTGAGCTGCAGCTTGAGTTGTTTCTTGTGCGAGTGTTTATGTAGTTGAAAATATTGCAATAAAAATAAGAATCTGAATCCTGTTATATATTTAGGCATTATGGCAGATACAGTTTTACGATCTTTGAGTTGCAAGTAAGTCAAAATTTAATCATCAAAGTTTGCAAAAAGCCATCCTTGCAAGCTAAAAGAAAGAAGTAGAGGAAGGAGTGTATTAATTTTCTAGTACTTGCATGTAATAATTTTATGCTATTGTTAATCTATACTTATGTTGAGTTGGTGTTGAGTTAGTCTGTGAGTAGATGGGTGTGGATGGACCTGTCATGGATMAGGATTCGTTGATTCCAAAAATCTGATGCCAGGTTTCAAGCATCTCTTGCACTTTGCAAATCATTAACACAATTTGTTAGTGACAATTAACACAAGTTTTGTAGTGCCACAAAAAAAATCTATTTTTAAATATTGTCAGGCTGTGGTGGCTTTGGAGTGCAGTAGATTGTGCTTTCTTTGTCTTTCATAATCCATTTCAGGAAATATTTTAGGGTGTWTCCATTGCTTTAATGAGGTAGGTTATTGAGCTATTTGATGATATATGGACTTTGCACCTATTGGATACAGAAATTGAAATGAAAACCAAAATGAAAAGGAAATAAGTATTTAATGTCTAATTGTAAAGTAGGCAGGTCTGAGGAACATAAGGCCGAGGTGAATTCCAACCAGTGTAACAAGGACTGATTATCTAAAAAGAATTTAGGAGTGAAAGTACTCATGTGTGCTAAAAGTACCTAAACTGAATTACTGCTTTGGAAGTGGAGAAATTCTGCTGGCTTTTTTTTTTTTTTCTTTCATTGTTTTTCCTTATTTAATTTGCCAGAATTGAAGGTAATAAGAAAAGTAATTGCTCCTGGTTTTGTCATTTTAATACTACTACTTTTATACTTCTCTGTTTATTATCTTGGTTTTTAGTCTAATTTTCTGTTTCAATTTTACCCTCCAAAACAGAAGAGAAAACTTCTTGAAGAACTTGGGGAGAATAGACTTCCATATCTGACACCAGCCGATGCTGATTTCCACCAGCTGGTAACGTATTTCCTTTAACTCCTTTTAAACTAAAATGGCTGTTTGCACTGCGCAACAAACAAATCTTCCTTCAAAGAGACTCGGTGAAATCTGATATGAAAAAGGGTGTCTTGCTGGCTGAAAATGCACTTCCAGGTGATGKGAAATAAGATCTCTAGAACTGGGATGTTCACAAATGAGAACTTGGTGAATTTTTTTTGTTTTTAGGTGTGTGGCCTCACTACAAGTAATGTATGACCTTCACAGTTTCTCATGCTTTGTTGAAACAAAATACATAAATACATGTCACTATTCCTTTATTTTTATTTTTTTTTCTGAGGGATGAAAAGTCCTTTATAGCTCACATTTGGCAAAATAGGGGGAATATAAACACAGAAATTTAAATTTTGGGGGGCTGAATTCTACTTTCCAACAATAAGTAATTGTTAAGACTGCTTACAAAACCAGCTGTTGAAACTGGAATGCCTCAAATGAAACCAAATAAAAGTAAGATCAGGCCTAGTGGCCACATTAAGTAGTAAACCAAGCGAATTTACGGAAGAACATTATGAATTATTAGAATTTTCGSATCTATCTTGGGTTTTCTAGATCAGCTGCAGAACTCAGGGTAGGTTCAATCAGAGCAAATGGGATCAAGGTAATACAAAAAGCAGAAGAAATAAGCTGGCTGTTTGAACAGCTCCAGTGAACAGGTTCACATTACACAACACAGGAGTGTTCCTGCCTTATGCTGATACATGGCTCAAAGACATGCACGTGTAGAAGGGCTGGGAGAATTTATAAAAGCAATAGAGATGGATTTGTTTATTTCTTTTTTCTTTACACATAAATGCAAACACACTATTTTCAGTCTTAAGCTTATGCTCATGAGGAAACTTTTCCCCCAGGTAGCTGACTTTTCTCCTTCCTAGTGCTGTTAAATCCCCTCCTGTTTGTTCTCTTCTAGCTCAAATGCTGCCAAGAGCTGCTTTGTCCAGCATCTTTTTTCTTTTTCCCATTTTGTAAACTCACCTTCTCATGGAGCTGATGTGAAAAGAGAAGGTGGAGCCAAGGTTGTCCAAGTGGCATCTCATTTGCTCAGGGTCAATAGCCCATAAATATAGAAGACAATAGGAACAAGCTAAGCAGTAAAATCACACCTGTTCAAGCCTTAATAAAGTTCAGATACATTCTTTTTGCAAGTATGGAATTATTCTTTTTATGTAGTATATGTGTGCATACTAGGTATTTTTAAGTGTACATGATAATCATAAGCATCACCTTTTAAATYCTGTGGTGGTTATGAGATGTTACTTGAACCACAGCTGTAGAAWCTGCAAGTTCCATGATGCTTAAATGCACTACAGCTGGAGAGGAAAAGAAGGGTGAGAGCTTGAAGACAACAAATGAGCAAGGTAAAACATCTCATACAGTTTAGTTTTATAGTCTGTCACTCTTGGACAAACCTGCCCCGCTCCTTGAAGGATCCACCTTTCACAAAACAGTATTCTTTGAACATGCTGGAAAAGTTAACGTAGGATGCAACTAAAAACCTGCCATATCCTGTCAGGTATGGAAGTGTACAGCCTGAACAGAAGTAAGAAATTCCATCACAAGCAAAAGTTCACTGACATCCCCTTTCAATGTGTTTTGCCTGATAAAGGATTTTGGAAATGGGCCCCAAGCCATAAGCTGAAACAATGAAATGTTTAAAGCYGATACTGAACAAGAAAGAGGCTGTAAGAAGGTAATGCACAAATATTTATAGTACAGACTATCATTTTGTTATGCACATGGCAGCTTGCCTATGAAGGGTTCTTATTGCTGATTCCTAACTTTATTCTGTCACTCAAGTCCGTAGGGTGATTCTCTGTGTTGAGTGAAAGCATCAGTATGTTTAAAATCTTGTGTGTAACATTCACAAGAAGATGTGAGCATCAAATGTGCTTTTTTTCCCCTGTCCTGTAGTTGTCTGTAATGCACCCACTTCTTTGAGTGAGTTGACCTTTAGTACTGGCTGTCAGAGTTACAACACAGAGTACATGATTACTGCCCTTCCCCATCCCCCCGAAACAACAAGGTGTCCAGCGTGAACCCAGCGCTCACCCCGTGTTCTGATGCTGTAATTCTTTCCTTATGGAGGGCACAGCACAGGCACTGCTTGGGGATTTAAAGAAGAGCAGACTCTTTTTTTGTGATGTGTCGGAAATGTGTTTCCACTTCCCGATTTCTTTTGAGATACCTTAATGATAAAATAGTTCTTGAGCATGTGATATTAAAGCATTTCTCCAAGGTAACATGCCTCTGACTTGGCTGGCAACAAAATGGGCCAGGCATTACCTCTGCAGTTCAGGAGGAGAACACAGTGTTGTTACTTTTGTAAAAATCTGTGTTCTTCCTTTCTAGTGCATGTTTTCAGGCATTTATTTGCTTTTACATTGTATTGTTATTTCCCTCCTTCTGTTTTTAATAATTGTTTGGAATTTTGTGTGTGTGATTCATGTCAGAAAGACAATGTATTTCTATTTTCATATAAGTGGTTTAAAAATATGTAATGTTAGTGACTCTTTAAATATACCATAATAGCACATGTAATGTGGTATGAGTATGTCCAATACACAAATTATTTAAAGAAATACTGGAGTGCTGCTGTAAAACTGTGACTGCACTTTCTTTCATACAGGGCATTTGCATAATAATGAAAGAAATAATGAAATAATAGCCTTTATATTCACAACATATAATATTCTGTTATTATTAAGTAAGATTGTGAAAGAACATTTATGATTCCCATCAGCCTGTGCCTGCACATCTGACTGGAGCTGTAAGTCTAAAATGTACAATTACTGATGTCACTAGTGGTTTATAAGGGTTTTTTTTCACTGTACTGTTCAAAGGCTGGAGATACTCAGCACTGATAGAAACAAAAGGGACAGTTCAGGACCTCTAAAGGAATCATTTCAGGCTTTTGACAAGCTCAGGTGAATTTAGTTTAACAAGTTTAGATTCACTTCTTTGAATGAAAGCTGGGATACGCTGTTCTGGGATTGTAGAGGGACTTTCAAAGAGAGATCTGGGATTGTTTTCAAGCTTTASTGTTTGAAGCTAAGCGTGTAAATATAATTGTCAGAAATTATTATCTGTAGATACTGTTACAGTGGTTTTTTTTTTCACTCTCTAGGAATCTAGTTTTTGGAATCATAAGAATGTATGAAGAAAAGGAGTTAGCTTCACTGTAAAAATTTCACAAGGAATGGTGGCGAGGTTTATAGATAAACCAAGATTTATTATGTGCAATCATTATTTTTAAAATAGACTTCCTTTTATGTTCTTCTTTTTAGTAGAAACAAATGATCCAATAAAGCCAGCTCTTCAATGCTGTAGGATAACAGTGCATTATGATGCAAAAGTCTGTTTTCATGCAGTGGAAAATGTGCATACTCACTTGCTGCCTGGTCTGTGTTTTTTAAGGGCAYGTTCTTTGGATTTTAAAATTAATTTCCTGAAAGGCAGGTTCAAATGAGACTTGGAAATAGATAGTGCTAGTAAAGTGGGTGTGAGTTGTACCAGAAAGGGCTCACAGATGGATTGTAGGCCAGTGTGGTGCTTTGTCCTGGTGACTTTTATTTGTCTTTTTAAAAGCACTTTGAACGTAAGCTTATTAGACTAGTAAAAGTTTTGACAGAGTAGGTTTGTGCATCCATGTGCTCTTGCCCCATTGCCTAATGCCTTCAGATTTCAGTCTACCTTAATATGTGTCCACACACCACCATCAGTATCTACCTTTTCTCCAGACTAGTGATTAATTTTTGGACAAAAGGAAATAGGTGTGGTGAGTCCTTGGGAGCTTCACAAGTGCTAATTGATACCTGATACCCTCACATTAGGGCCTTTCCCTTACTAAGGGCACTAGTTTGCATCTGTTTCTTTTATTTATCTATTAATTTTAATGAAATACATAARAACTCACTCTTTTTAAGAACTTATTCCCCAGCCTTTGTCCAGTTTGCTAAACAGTCTCAGCAGTAGTTAAAGTAGATTTACAGGCAACCAATAAAARGTGTGATTATGTGATACTCACTTCCTTACAAAACCAGATTAACAAAATAAAATTATCCAAGCCTTCCTGGAGTGGGAAGCAGTATTGTGCATGCAAAGCAAGCAGCTGCAGATTAGCAGTGTTAYACCTTGCTGGGAGTTGTTGCCTCCACACACTGCTGGATTCTGAACTCCAGCTGATACCAGAGCTGGTTTGGTCAGAAGAGGATATGGGGAAAAAGGATATTACAGGTAGGGAGCTGGGGAGGAAAAAGAGTTTGGACATTTGCTGTTATCAGAAAAGAGCTTTTATATAAAACAGGAGAGCTGATTGGCAGGCACCGAGGAATGTAAAAATAGAAAGGACCAGAATTTTAACAGCACAATTTTTTAAAAAAAATTACGCTTTGATTTTATCTTTTCCCTGAAAAGTATTGTTATATAAAACTATTTGAGTTTATCGTGTAGCCCTCTATATTTCTGTACATCAGAATGAAATAAAATAGTCCTTGTACAGAATGAAACAGGATGGTCTTTACAACCATTGCAAAAAGAGGAATCACTTCCTTACTGCTTGATACTCTGTTTGTATATGTAAAGGTGGCATTAAYTACAGATTCATCAGATTCATTAGAGCTGTATGTTCTACTGAATTCTTCTAGAGTCTCTCTATTTATTTGTTTGGAGATTTGCCCTGGTTATACTCTGGTTACRGGCCACTGGTACATAGCCACAGTTTGTGCAATGTTCTGAAATATGGAAATAGAGTAACGAGTATTGACATCTATTTCTTCACCCCATTCTAAACTCATGCTTGTTAACTTGACAGCTTTGCCTTGTCTTGAAGTATCTTGACTCCTGTGAAAAGAATAATCATTTTTTTTCTTTTTGTTGTTTGGGTACTTTTCCTCCTTTAGTGGAAGACCAAGTATTCCAAGYTGATTTTCAGGAAATCTGATACGGTACCTGAGGAGCTGCATCAAATGGTCCAAGAAAGCTTTCTGACCTTGCGAGAACACAACTGTTTGTTTCAAGATCTTGTCAGGATCAAAGGAAAAGATTTCTTTACTCCAGTGTCTCGTATATTAATTGGAAACCCAGGATGCACTTACAAGTACTTGAACACAAGATTATTTACAGTTCCTTGGCCTACTGAAGGTTATGATATAAAATATTGCAGTCCTCAAATACAWGATGCTTGTAAAGCATTAATGAGACTTAATGACTACTTGCATATTGAAGCAGTCAAGGCATTAAAAGAACAGAATTTGTCTGAGACCAAAGAAATTAAAGATACTCCTGTAACAGATAGGGAGCAAAACTGTGCTGCTTCTCTTACGGAGCAAGGGTCTGTTTCAAAAGATCAAAGCAGTGTTTGTGTACCAGAGGATGACAGAAGTCTAAAGAACAGAACATCTTATAACTTGACTTTATTAAATTATATGGATCCACTGCAAATGCTGTACTTGAAACAAGAACCTTACTTTGGAATGGGGAACATGGCAGTGAGCTGGCACCACGACGAGAATCTGGTGGAAAGGTCAGCGGTGGCTGTGTACAGTTACAGCTGTGAAGGTGAGTGATGGCACTTGACCAGTCACAGAAATAGCTGAAATCCCTGAARCTCTMCTCTGTTCYCTTGTGTGTATGTACAYAAACACACCTGCCTGCTGGTCTAGACTTGTCACGTGCTTCTGAATGCATTGTGGTACCTTTTGTGTTTAAGCCTTATCTTTATTTCCTCTAAAACCTGTACAAAATACCTATGTTTACTGCAGCTGGCTTAGCAGTTGTTCTCTAAGTAGATTTAAAAATTGGAATAATTAACTCCCTGAMTAAGAGCCAGGAAATCAAAATCTGTCAAACTTTTCTCAGGTTAATGYATGTGCATGTTTTCTATCCTGTAAAATGTTTCATTGTAGTTGAGRTCACCATTTTTATGATGTTATTTGTCATATACAGACTTGTTTTGCTTTATGCTGATTTTACTACTCTTCTTTCTTTGGAAAGATAATTTTCAGTTGGTTTTGGATAAAAGTATTACTGTATTTACTTAGAAGTATATGCATTTTGTCTAGGCATGCTGCAGTGTTAATGCATGTTGTATGGAGAACTTGCCAACATTTCTCTAGCTGGGAAGCGTGGACACTTTGCATTAAAAGAACTGTTGTCTGACAGGCTTTGCAGACTCTTGCTTATTTCAAAGCCATTTATGTACAGTATTTTGGGGAGGTGTTGGCAAAAGTGCAGTTGAAGCATCATTAAATATTTCATTTTTAGTTGAAAGTACCTGTCCTRTTTTTTATCTTTGTTTAAGAGCAGGCATGAGGAATTTTGTTTGTTTTGTTCCTAACAATGTTTGAACAAAAGCTTGGATTTTTTTTTAAATGATTCTTAGTTTTGCGAACATAAGATTAGAATTTAGACACTTGATTTGRATTTGCAAATGTTCTGTTAAGTTTTATAATTCACAATGGATTTTCCTTCTTCCAGAAGTTCGGTGTTGTTTGCTTTAGAACATGGGAAGAATTCATGTTGAATTCAGTAGGTTTTGCTGAAGTCTGTGATATAAAAATAATAGTTTATACTGCCACGTGTATTCTCTTATGGGTTTTTGTTAGTTTTAAACTGTTTTAAACTGTTTTAAACAGTTTTAAAACTGGGTCACTTTGTTACTTAGTGTATAGCTAAAGTCATATTATTTACATTTTTCTGGATATAAAACATCAGCTGGCTTAGCAAACTAAATAGAAAAGATTTCCTGACTGGTAAAAGTGTAATTTTCTTCATGCACATTTTTCTGTCCTATTTGTCAATGGTGTCAAGTAGATGTTTTGGGTTTTTTTCCAGTAGTGTGCTGTAGATAAATATTTTTTCAGTAGGATTTTAAGTTGAAGAAACCTTAACATGAACTTGAAGTAATAATACTGTGTATGAGAATTTATTGTAGTATACTTAAAACGTTTTAACTTCAACATAAAGTTGCTTATGGAGGGGGGAAAAAGTGAGTCCCTTTAAGTTCAGAGAGCTATAAATTAACMAAACTGAAAGCTACTTTATTTATTCATAATTTATCAGTTGATTTTGTTTCTTTCATTCAGCAGATTAAATAGGTTAAAATTATGGTGTTTTAAAACCAGTGAAAATTTGGTAGAATATTTGATTGATGTGGGTAGAGAGAAATATTTTATATATTTAGAGTAAAAATTATTTTGGTATCTATGCACAATTAATTTTTTTGCCAAATACAAGGCATTTTCATAAATACACTTATAATTAAAAGTTTGTCTTTTTTTCTGAAAGATTTAGAAATAAAACCCAGAATTACTCCAGGTCATAAATTGACTGTTCTGTCATTTAAATTAAAAAAAAATAAAACTCACTGCTTAAATTTTTTCTGGTTTTGCATTCTCAAGTTGGGTTCTTGAGCTTTAGAGGATTTCAGGTGCCTGGTGTGGCTATGGAGCATCGTGGAGAAATGTCCCACAGTGCAGCTCCATGGCAAGCAGTTCACTGCCCTCTCTGTGCTCAGGGTGTGCTTGTCATTGTTTTTCCCTAAAGCAATGTTTTTCCCTTATTCATAAATTGGAGGAAATTTATCCTGTTGATAGTTTAGGAGYATGGTTTTGTAACTGAAGGGACACTAAAGTTCAGTAAAGTTTTGTACTCAGTGCATCCAAGAGGATTTGATTTTAGAGAACTAGATTGTGGTTTTGCTGTTCTGATTTTCTGTTTACAGCATTGCAGTACTGGTGGTGATAAGCTCATCAGTGTTTATATTTTTCTTTCCAGTTCTGTATAAATTCAACGTTTTGATAGTTTCTGCAGTTCATAAAGACTTTCACTTATTTCCTATATTTCTTACCAGGTCTAGATACTGTGAAACATGAGGATCTCAGCATCCTTTTGGGGTATATTGTTATATCTTTGTAAAATCGTATCTTGACTTCTTATTTTCCATGAATATATTTAATTTTTTTGCCAAGGTATTTTAGTGGTACTTATTCCATTAATTCATTTAGTATTGAGTTAGCATTGAAWTCTCAGTGTAGTGTAAAAAGACTATTACAGCATTATTATTGAAAACATAATAAAAAAAGTAGATGTGGTCAGAWTTTTTTTGATGGAACTATGATTCCTTAGAAGACGTAGATGAGCTGGATTAATAATTTTCTAGGAGAAAACACTAATTCTGTGAAAAATGCAAATAAACATTGATTTTTTTTTTGTTGGAACTGGCTTGATTCTGTTTTCTGCTAGTTCTTGCACAGTTATTTTGTGTCAGCTCTCAATTTCCAAATCCTCTCTGTCTCTGAGGCACTCCAAACGCTGAGCGTCTTCCAGAGCTCCATGGCTGGTACTGATCCACCCTGCTGCTAATGCAGAATCCCCAGGTTGTCAGATTTGAGCAGCAGGAGCCCTTGGAGTCAAGCACTCTTACTGAGCTATGGTAGCTCTGTCAGACTGTTTGGAGATGCACAACTCAGGTTATAGTGTTGTCTTTTTACTTTAATTTGTATTTTTTACCATTATTTGTGTTGTACCTACTTGCTGGATTAAATAGCATTAAAACAGATACTACTGTAACTGAAACAACTTATTTTCTTGCTCTTTTGTTCATTGTTTGATGCTATAATGAAAATTTCATGTTTGAAACTTTGATCAGTATTAATTACAGTAGAAACAGTTTTCAATATGCCAGGAAAGAAATTTAGACATCAACATAAAGATATTGGAACAAGCTGATATTCTAATTGGTATCAGTGCTTGTTTTGTTTCCAGTGTGAAACTATTTCAAAGCAACTTCAAATGAKGTACATTTCTAACAACAAAATAAGTTAAACATTTTGCTTGATGCTTTTACTCACAATGCATTAGGGTAAGAGTAGGTTGTCAAATAATAAGAATAGAGCCTCATAAAAATTGGAGAGGTTTCCTGTTAGTCTGTGTGCTGCATGGAAGTGCATGAGTGATAGTCAGGGTGCACACGCAAAACTGAATGGGTTGCAGAATGTGTGTTCAATTATATTGTTACTAAAAATATTCAGAATTCATTTACTTTTTCAGAACCTATCAAGGAATGGGGATTTCAAATTTTAACCAATTCAGCATTTTTAACAACACATTAGCTCACAAATATCGTATCACCTGAGAGCATGACCAGGATTTTAATRTAGTAAGTAATAACCCATATTTATTTCCTGCAGTTATAAAAGTGAATTGCAATCCGGTAGAATAAGGGAATTTTCAAAAATTGGATTTTATCCATGAAAAGTTCCTAATGACCAGCTTTCCCTAGGGTCGTTGTAAGTTTTGTAGGAAGTTTTATTACTTAGCAGAGCACTAGTTGGTTCTAAAGATGTTCTTTGAAGTAGAGACTTGTTTCAGTTACTGACTTACAGGAGATGGAAAAAAATGTAGTCACTTGAAGTGTGTCCATCTTTCTCTTACCTGGATTTCCCACTCACTGTTAGAAATTATATAACCAGTTTTCTTTAGATTCTTTACCATATCTAGTTTGTCTTCTTGCTGTAAGGCCTATTTGCTGTTTAACTCTTGAACACGTGGCTCTGTCTGCTGACCAGGTAACGTTTACAGGTTTAACAATCCTACTGTTACAGTGATGACTAATCTTGAAGGACCTTTTGTGCTTGTTTCTTTTGTAAAATGCTGTTTGTATTTTTTACTCTGCAAAGTTAGAAGCAACATCCTAGCCTAATTGTGACTATTTCATTTAATTGGGTATAAAAACAACTGAGATGCACTACAGATGTGTATTTCCTCACCAYGTTAAAAAAAAATCCTGAAACTACAGAAGTTGTTTAGAATTTAAGTCAATCTAACTTTGTTCATGACCAGTAACCCTCTTTATTTACTGCTTAATGGATAAAAGTCACGGGTAGATTTTTTTTCTTTTTAGGATTAGAATAATTTATAATGTCAATAATATAATAGTAATATTGSTTGTTGAAAAAACAGAAATGGTAAGTGGGAAAATTTATATTGCTTTTAAAGAAATGAATAAGTGCATGAAATGGTGGCAACTCAAGCTTGTAGGGTCTGGCTTTGGAATTATGTTCTGAGGGTCACAAATTTTTAGTGATCCACTTATTTTCACAGTAATAGATTTGAATCTCTGTTGTCTAAAAAGAAATCATAATTTGAGTAAACTGTTGGGGTTGTGGGATTTCTTATAAACATGTTCTCACTAATTTGATCAAATACAGCCTTTCCTTCAGAAGTGATGAGATGACAGAATATCCTTTGTTCTTATTTTAGTGCTTTTGTTCATGATATATTTGGATACAGCATTACAAACACGAATTGTTAAGAACATTTTTGGCCAAATCTTGTGATTTTTGGTTTCGTGAATGTCAGTTGCAAGAAAAAATTAAATATTAATAGAGTTTAACCTCTTACACWATGGCTTTTCAGTAATGAGGTGGAAGAACCAACTCTGGGTAGAAACTCTTTCCCATCAGCTGCTGAGAGGCAAAGCATGCTCTGCTGCTTTAGCTTCATGCATGTAACATACATAAATTGCTATTGAAAGAGACAGATAATTTATATATTTATTTATTTGAGGAATGTGTGCTAAAATTATTTTACATTCTGAAAAAAAAAATCAGTCAATCTGTAAAGAAAGAATATAGCAATGGTCAGTTGGATTTAATGACAAAATAAATGCTTACAGCCCTTGTTCTTAGAAATGTGTTGGCAGTGATTCTATTATCTTAAGAAACTGTGAGTAAGATTACATTTAGGATATAATTTGGCATTACAGTTTGACTTGAATAGAGATCATTTAGGTTTCAGAGCATCAAAAAAGTCTCAAACTCTTGAAGATTTTGGAGCCAAATAGCAAAGAAACCTTTCAAAGCTTCTTTTTCTTTSTGTGCTGTGGAACAATAACCAAAGTAGTTCCAGGAAAGCAAGTTTCATATTGTTCTGAAACTAACCATGACCCAAACTTGATAAGATCAGATCTCAATGCTGGAACATCTCTGAAATTTGAGCTGTCTAGTTAAAAGCATAATATTGTGGCCAATTTTCTGCAGCTACATTCTCTCTTTCATGGTTCCACCATAATTACAGGTTTGATGAGGTATTGTTGTTATGTTGTGGTAAGCTTSTTACTTCATTGCACCATTTTACTTGGGATGCCAGCATAAAGATTTCTTGCAGGCCCAAGTCTGTAAATCTCTGCTGACCAGAATCCAAATCTGAACATAGGTTTGTTATATTTCTATTAAAAGCTTGCATATTTGACCATTTCTGTATGGTTTACTACAAAATAAGTTTGTGTTTTTAAGGAGATGGGTATGTGCAAGATCCACATAATTTATTCTCAAATACTTACCATGCAGATGCATCCAAATGTTTTCACTTAATGGGAACTGTAATTATATCAATAAATATACASCATTCAGTCATGCTTGAGGTGTCATAGAGAACTTAATAACAACTTTTTATGAAAAAGTTTGTCCGTGCTACCTGGGGATATGCCACAATTGTTAAGGTGTCTTTTTTTTTCCTTGCTCTCACTTTCAGGGTAGCTTGAGTTTAAAAGCAAGTAGCAGCTTGCTTCCATTTGTTACCAAAATAACATGGTAGGAGAAATCAGTTTCAATTGCTGCTGATAATTATAAGGTGCAATAATTGAGAATATAGAGAAAAGGAGACTGTGAGCTGTATTTGAACTCAGTACTTAAGCAATAAAAAATTTATCAAACTGCAAAAAATAAGTCATTTTAACGAGCACATTCCAAAGGTGCTGGATTTATGAGGAGACCCCAGGAAACTTTGATTGAAATTGCTGTCTCTGATTGTAGTTCTATATTTTATTGGTGCCATATTGTGAACAGTGCTGCTGCCAAASTGAATGGGAAAGCAGCATAACAGAGAGAGTTAACCCAGAAAGGTTACTTCTTTTTATAATATCCATGATGTATTGCATTAAAAATGCCTTGAAAGCCATCCTATTTGCAGTTTTCAGAAAACATTTTTCTTAAATTAAGTTACGATTTATCTGAGCRGGGTAGAAAATATGAAAGCCCCTTGAAGAGTTTAGTATTGATTTTTCTGAGTATTTGCTAGCTCTTGCTTTCTCATTTGTGTGCTGCTTGATGGAAGGGCCTAGAGCTGCTCCTGAGCCAGAGCTTCTGCTGAGATGAGAACTGCAGCAGTGAAGGGAGAGAACTCGGGGACTGAATGGACTGGAAAAATTGTCACTTAAGAACTTTTCAGTTTGGCTCAAGCTTTATTTCTCTGCTTCCTGAATTTAGACAATATTTAATTGACATAATAGTTAATAAATTGTCTTAATTTTCTAAATGTTGCCCCCTTTAGTAGCCATGTGCAGTAACCACGTGAGATGAGTGACATGARTATTTTGGAAGTGTGAGTTCTTGGTCACATTTTGTTTGTGCTTATTATAAGAAGAGCTAAAAGTCTTTAATATGTTTCTTCTGGAATTAAATGAAAACAAAGGTTTTAAAAAATATTACATGAAAGCACATTTCAAGTGGACAGCGAAATGGACACAGTTACTAAGTTGTAAGCAAGAATTGGGCATGGTGCATAGTTAATTTCTAAATGTTCACTGCTKTTCTGTGCCAGCTGCTTATTAAAACTTCATCCTCCCTCTGTCCAAATGCTCTGTTACTTTAGCTGTAAAACTGTTATACCATATCTCCCAAATACCTTGTTGTAAATGCTGACTGTATCTTTCAATTTATACTGCAATAACGTAAGCTTATGAAAATAGTTCTGAGGGATTAAGCTCTAAATACTATTTCTATGCAGTGGATTATTTTTTCCCCAAGCTCAACATGTTCATGTTGCATAATGATAAGGAAAGTGTTGTGACAAATGTATTGAAGCTTCATTGGCTCTTGCACATGTTGCTAGCATGTTTGACTAGTAATTTTGAGAAAAGAATGACAGAGATGATTCCAAGATTTGCTCAACTTTGTTGGTCTAGACTGTTTTGTAACCACTATTTCACCTTACTTTGCCTCRGTTTATGATTTGGTGAAATTTCAAGTATATAAACAAATGAAAYTGTTCATRAAATACTTGGGCAGTTTATGACTTGAAATTCTTTCAGAAGTTATCTATTGTTATGTCAGTGTTGCTGCATTTTTTTTCCTTCCATACTTATAGTATTAGTAATGAAAAAAATCAAATTGAATGAAGCTTAACTAAAACTCCCCTTACATTTGCTTAAGAATTTCAGAAAGCCTTGAGTCCATTACAAGCATTGTCTTGACTAGCCTTCACTTGGCAGTTAACATAAACTTTTCAGCTTGATAAAGTTGGTTGCAAAAAAATTCTTGATCTCATATGGCTTTTTTACCTATTGCATACTTTTGAATTTGGAAATAGTGATTACGGCAAATAGACATTTTAGAATCTTTAAGCCTTTTAAGATTGGACCAATGTGGGATATCTTTAAGTCTAAACTAGATTTTTTGTTTATGATTCTTACCTTTCTCTCATTTTTGTGGTCTCTTTCTCTCTCTCAAGATTCAGGTGTAGAAACAAACAGTGAACAAGAACTGAAGGGAAGAGACCCGGCTGTTTGGCACGTGGGCTTGAAGGTAGCATGGGACATAGACACACCTGGATTAGCAATGCCACTTCACCAAGGAGACATCTACTTGATGCTTGGTAATTTTCAAGGACTAAAAAGTTAAACTTTCTGTAGACAATAGAAAAAAATCCATTTACGTTAAAATAAGTTACCGTACTTTTCTTACAATTAGGACTTTTCTTATTTAGAAAGACATGCACTCTGGCTGGAGTRTACAGTAAATTCCTCCTACCCTGCCTGCTTCCAGAGTATTTTGGRGAGCTCTTCTTAATGTTTCATTCACTTCACAGCTAAGAAAGAAATAGTCTTTCTTTTTCACCTTTTCTGTCTGTTGTGCTGTCTCAATTACGAGTCCAAGTCAGGCTTCAGGCCAGAACCAGAATTTCGTGCAAGAAGYTGTGCTGTGTCTGTCCCATCCCTGTATTTCTAGATGTTTTTTTATATTCTTAATGCTGTTTTTCTGAGTAACAGTGATCATCTCCATCTCTTATGTTCAACAGATAAATTTCTGTTCTTCAGCTTGGCTTATCAAGTGGTCCCAGTATTATGTAAGCTGTGAATGAATGTCTTCAAGTTTTCTGGTGCCGTGGTTCTTGGGTTTTGAATCATTATGCCAGTCTGGGGATATTTCATTAGTCAGTTTTACACATGATGTTTCTCTCCTTCTGCTACACTTTTCCATGTCTATATTCAAACAAACTATTTTCTAGTAGTGGGATTATACTAAGATCATAATGAAAAGAGCTGTCTTACTCCAATAATGAGTCTCAATGTCTCAAGCGTAGAGGATTAAAAAAAGAAAATTAAATCGAGTTAATTTGCTTGAGCAGCTGAGCTCGTGTGCTGAGGTTTATCCATTGAAAGAAACGAAGCAAGAACTGCTGCTAAGGTTCATTGACACAAAATCTTTCACACAAATCTGTTGCTTTCTCTTTTGGCTTGGATTTCCTCTTGGTTATAATTTTTGTTTAAATAAATTTAGTTTTAAATCACACAAAAAGAAGAACAAGGCCTCTGACAAGATCATGTTTGCCTGTTTAGTGTCTGGTCACAGATATCATCTTTGAAGACCGAGGGCACTTTCAGAGCTCCCTGCTTACCTGTTTGTGACTTGGAAGTTGCATTCCATGGAATGTCTCTAGAATGACCTGCCACACTCCCAACTCCATGGGCAGAACTTTACYTTTCACAGTTTATTTACTAAAACCCATACATTTATAAGCCATCATAAAAACCGTGTACCATTCCTTGTTCTTAGTTATCAAATCTTTTGCTCTGTCAGCAGGAAAGTACCTTGTGTAAAAGTACTGGACTAACTGTGCTCTGAAGTACGTTCAGTATGAAAAGATCAAGCGTTGAGATCCTTTGGCATAGTGGTCTGGATGTGCCTCCCTGTTCTGTATATGTAAGATTATAAAGTAGAAGCCTAGAAGGAAAGAGGGACAATGAAAGTGAAGTTTAAGTGGCAATTAAACATTCCTAGAAGGGTTATTACTAATCTGTTTTTGTGCAATAGCATTTAGGGCATCAAGTGAACTTACCATCCTTCCTGAGTGGAAACTTTGAGCATATAGAGCTGTGCTGTTCAACAGATTCAGAAGTATTTAATAAAAGGAGACTAACTTTAGTATTTTTATTGCAAAATACTGTGGATTGTAGCTGATTGAGTTACCAGATCATAAGGGTGTTTTTTATTCCCTAGTGGAATTTATATTGTAAGTAAAGTATTTTCAGGGATTCTTTTTGAAGGGTAGATCAGAAAGTTAGTTTATTTAATGAGTAACATCATGTTTAGATGGAAACAAAGGATATATTAAACAGTCTTTTGAAGATGATGTGTAAATCACTTTCTTATTAATACTTTTGAAGAGCTACAGATTTGAGCTCTGTAGGCCAGGTGTTTTATTAATCTCTTCTGCATTTCCATAGTCTTTGTATTTCTTTTCAATTACTTGAAAAAAAAATGACTCTTCTAAATAGTCTTAGAGGGTATTCTCAAAACGGACTTTTTATTAGGTTTCTTTGTTTGGCAGAGCTGCCTTTATCATTTTGACTTGGAGTGGCAGACAATATAAGTGGACATATACAATTTTAGTGTGTTCTTTACTGTTCCGATATTTTTTGCACTGACTTTTAAGAGAARGCATCTTGAGGATGCCATCTAAAAGAAAATATGAAAAAAAGAAACTTGACCATAAAGGAAAAAAAGATATCCATTTATATACACTATATTCCAGAACCTCATTTCAGCAAGCAGAGTCCTTTTACTGGCATTATGTTAAAAGCAGTGGCAGTGCTGTGCAGGACATCTAGAAAATASAACATCAGGAGTCCTGCAGCTGGTGGTTGTTCATGTCCAGGGACTGATTGATAGGACTGGGAGGATTGGTTCTGACCACCACTGATTCATCCTCTCTAGCACAAAGCTCAGCCCCTCTGGAGGTCTGTTCTTCCAGTTGTTGGAATGGTGTAGTGTTACTGCTTTATATGAGTGTTGTAAAATGCTGAAACATCACATTCAATATGTTGGTTGTAATTTAAAAGTCAGGTCCTATCAATTCTTGTACCTGTAATTCCATGAGTATTTCCTGTGGTACACACAAATCTTATATAAGAAAGTGTGGGAACTGGATATTTCTAACAGTAACATGCAATTACAGTAAATTGTAAATCAAGATCAATGGGTATAACAAAGTAACAGAAAAAAGAGGGTTTTTTTTTAGCGTTTCTAGTAGACTTTTAATAATACTTTTGTTTCTCTCTTCATTGGGTCTATAAATGGTTTTTGTTATTCTGGTGAGAAATTTAGTAAAATAGCTTAAAATTTAAATTTACTTCTTCCTTCTCAGCAGCCCTTTCCAGATGAAATCATGAGCCATAATTTAAATGTATGTTAATACTAAGCATAAGGTGATCAGATCCATTCTTCTATTAAGTTATTACAATAATATGTGTCTTTTAAGCAAAACCAACAAAAATTACTTTCACTGAGTGAAAGTTTTATTTTTAAATCATTTTTTTAGGCTTTTCTTAATAAAAGTGTGGTGAACGGCTGCAAGTCTGCTGCCTAAAATTTCAAATCTAAACTTTATATCACTCATGAAACGGAAACACTTKAGCTCAATTTGCAATAATATATTGGTCTGCAGAGGAAGTGCACACTGTACCCTGCTGTCTCAAGTACACAGTCAAGGGGTGTCTAATATGAAACGTGTTGGGTGCATGCAATAAATCCAAAGCACGTGGAGGTGAGCAAAGGGCCCCATCTGCTCTGTCCYAGAGCATGCTTAACCAGGCTTGTCATGGTCCCACTATTAAATTGGAATTTTTCCACTAATCTTTGAGTTAGACATGACCAGATTTGCAAGCARATTTACAATTTTCACTAATTTTCCTACCATGACTTCAAAACATACTTAACAAAAGTACATTCTGGACTCTTTCAARGGCAGATTTACTTTTCTGCAGCTGTTTCCCATAGATCAAGTTCTTGCTTGAAGGTTAGGGTTTTAAAACAGCATGAAGATGAACTTTGAATCTTATACCACTCCCCACCCCCAGCAAATTATAGTTTGAGAAATATCAAAAAATTATTTTCATAACCAACCAGAAGTAGGTTGCACACATTGCAGAGGTTGGCCTGTGGTTAAAGATAAGAATTTAATGGCAACATTTCCACATGTATATAGTGACTCATTAAACTATTTCTAGATATTTAATCTGCTTCCATTTTCACAAACTAACTTGAACCCTCTTTGCTCTCCAGCATCTTGAATGTGTTGGAGTCTTTTAAACCCCCCTTTTTTTTGAGCCCACATTTAATCCAAATGGTGTATTCGCTACTGTTAAGACTTAGAACTCCAGAAATGTATTTGTCATTACCAAACTTTGATCCTGAGGTTTGATGAATCTCAGACATTTTTTTTTAGTTAATTTTGTTTTGTTTTTAGAATTTTAATTAATTATGTTTTGTTTGTACATGGTTTTCCTGTTCAAAAACTGAAAATATTTCTTAKTTAAGGAAAGATCATCCCTCTAGCTTTTTGTTGTGAAAGGAATATTCCACTGACCCATAATTTCTTAGGGAAGGAGAAATGCCTTCCTGATGCTTTTGTTGATATACCTGCAGTGCTTGTTATGTAGCATTTTCTCAAGCTTTTCAGCTGTAGCTATCTGCAAACCTCATGCAAACAGAAAATAAAACTCCCATCTAAACCAATTCAGTGCAAATTCAATCCTATCTTATAGCACTTATCTGCTACTTCTTATATAAATTATTTTTCTGATTTTTATTTTTGAGTTTTTTTCAAGTTTGTAGTGCTGTCTGCTGTCTTGGAGATGTTAATAGTGSCTTGGAAAAATTATAAAAAGACAGTTGTAAAACCAAGAAAAAAATACTAATTTTTCTGATTTCTTACTTATTAGACTTTTCTCAATTTTAAAGTTTTAGACTTGCTGTAAAGTAAAGTAGATGTTTTAAGCTATATATTTTTTCCACTAAGCCTCAAAACCTGTATTCTTTTTGATATGATAGTCTTGTTATTATGGTCATAAGAGTGTTTTCAAAAGTTGGTGGAAATTTGGGATATCAGACTTTGCACATATTGATTTCTGAAAGAGAAATAATTTTATATGAAGCTTGATAATTCCTCATCATGCTGGTTCCCTGAAAAAATGAATATTATTAAAAATACAGACTCCCAGTTAACAGACATCTTTGTAGGTCTCTGTTCCTGTTCTCTTCTAATTTTGTCTGTGATGACTTTTTGCTTGGTGACTCATCAGGTCACCTAGTTTTGTATGATTTTTAAATCTGTATCCCAAGAGTGATTTTGCATAGATTTTTGATAGATTTTCCTGAATGTCTTATTAAGGTTGAAAGAGCAGTCTAATTTTAACAACAAAACATTTAAATTGAAAGCACTTCATGAATGTTTTTCAACATAGAAGTGAGTATTGTTACTAGATCTAGTCTGAACTCTTCCAGAGGAGTAAATTTCCTTAAAACTTCTGATTGTTAGATTTCAGGTGTTGYTCAGTTACAATAATTTTGATGAAATTCTTGGTGGCAACCAAGCAGGTTCCATCTCCAGGGTTTGTGGGGTTGTTTGTTTGCCAGTTAATGAACTGGAGTCCATGTCAGCTCTCTGGAAGGCTACAAGTAAATCACAAAAAAGTTATTTTGGAGACAGTTCTTTGCCCAGATTTGAGTGTCAGATAAAATGGTCAAGTAATATGTGTGTAGGGGAGTTCTTCTCTTCCTTTTTTTTTTCAAGAAATTTTGGTATTTTTTAGTGATTTTTGGAAAGATTGTAACTTCCAAGAAGTGTGTTGAGTGATCCTCAGCTTTGGAGCAATTAATTTGTTTAATTTAACTTTYCACATAAGTGGGGAAAATGCCACTTCTGAACTGTATAAACTGGGAGAAAAATAGTGTAAGTACAAGTATTGCTGCCTCTAAGGTGGTGAATAATGTGCTCTGCAAAACATTAGGGCTTTGTGACTGAATTCTCTAAGCATTAAAGCAAAAAAGCAGTGTTCCTTATTCATCTTCAACCAGATTATTTTGTTAAGTATAATTTTCCCCTGTACTTAAGGTTTTCTGCTCTGTCCCTAGATGATCTCAACATGACACATCAGCACTGTGTTCTGGCTGGTTTATCACCTCGGTTCAGCTCTACTCACAGGGTGGCAGATGTAAGTATCASAAATGTTTCACTGTTTGGTTCCTCCTAAAACCAATATCCTGGTGCAATATATGCAGCACCGTGATGTCTTACCCAGAATTGTGGTTCACATTATGTTTGTGACTCAAAATGTTTTCTTTAACARCTGCTATTGTTTATTTTTGATTGAGGTACTCTTGGTTCTGTGTTGGTAGTTGGCCTAAACTCCCAGGCAGGCATATCAGATGTGAATTGAGAATGTGCTGCACCACTCTTCATGGTTTATTGATGAAAAATAGTTGAGAAATACATATTTTCTGAAGTGTTTGTTGTGTCTTTATAGTGTTCAAGAGGAACATTGGAATACATACTTGGACGATGTGAACTGGCACTCCAGAATTTACAGACTKATTCTGATTCAATGGCTTTGTCTTTGAAATCACTGGAAGCTGCAGTTGTGAAGCAAGTAGAAGAAATACATAATGAGGTGAGATGATGTGCACTGAAAATACTTCAGCCAGGTCTGAGCAGTGCAGTCTCCTCATGGAGTTAATGGCAATTAAATGTGTTCAGCTCCTTGCAAGGCATTGCCTTGTTCAAGTTTGAAATGTGGCTTTTACGACTTTTTTACTTGGGTCAGTAATTAGATTATTGTGAAAGTTCTCATTTTTCCTCCTTAAGATCCCTCTGCTGGTAAGGTAAGAGAAGTTTCACAAAATATTACACCAGAACTGACAGTGTGGTGGACAATTTCTATTCTAGGCACTTCCCTAACAGAAAGTAAAGAGAGAGAAGGGATTAGAGGGAAAGAGGAGGTAAAACTTTTCAGTTGTTGCTCCCTGGTTTGTGTTGAATCAGGTTTTCACAGAATATCAGGGGCGGCACGATTGTGAGTGTGGGCTCTAAAGTATGTTCTGAAGAAAATACAGTGGAAATAATTGTGAGGAACATATTTAAGCTACTGAAAATGCAAGTGTATTAATGCACTTTGACAGGATTCCACTGAAACTGGCAGTGCTTTCTTGCTTGGAGCTGTGCTGTCTTTCTACTAAGATAAATTAGAAGCTGTACATAGGTCATTTTCACTCAAATTAGAATTCATGTAAAATGTTTAAATTGCTGTCTGCTGAGGAATAYAATACTGTGTAGTGCTACTAAAACTTTGTGGAACACATTTTTATCTGTACCGTGTTTACAGTTGGTAAAATGGAGCATAGTGTTGGAAAAMGATTTGCGCCCTTGACTTTTACCAAAACAGCTCCTAGGGCAATTTAAAGAAGTCTGATGCATGCAGGGGTTTACAAAACATTAATCAGGCTCAGTCCATAAAACTACACGCATATGTGGTTTGCACAGCAAGGGCCACAGGCACAGCTGGTGTAAATTTGCACGGGTCCTTTAACATCAAAGCCATGTGCTGTTTACATCAGGTGAGAGAGTAGCCCCTGGTGTTTGCAGTCACCTGAATAATTTTGCAATGTGACATACAGGGATGTTTCCTGTTACACATATGGGATGTACTGTAACAGCAATCCTTGTTTAACTTGCAGGCTTGGTAGACACATTGGATCTATATTTAATTTGGAAAGAGACTACCCATCCACTATTTTGCTATTATTTTCTGGTTTTTTTTATCCCAAGGTCACATCTTCACTCGCTGTTAGAGTGCTACTTAAATTTCATTTATTGCTGCACAAATAGACAAAATTTCTAGAGGCTTATCTCTRTGGTAAATGCCTATTTCTTTTTCAAACATCACTGAACTGAAAATATAAAGACCTGTGAAGCTAATGCAACTTTTCTTGCATATAAAGKCTTCCTACATTCTTTCATTCTGTATGATAAATCTGTCTTTTCAGGCACTAATACAGGTTTTAGGTTCAAATTTTATCAGGTAGAAGAACAAGAGATTGTTTTGTTTCTTTAAAGGATCAAAGTGCTTATTGATGAAAAAGAGTTTTTCATTTCACTCTCTTAGTTTGTTAGCAATTTTTAATGCAAAATCAAAACAGCTTTTTGGATTAATGAAGAACTGCTACCCCATATCCCAATTTTGCCTGTGTATTTCTGGTAAACAGCTTTCTGTGCTATTTTTAAACCTCCTTACAGGTTTTTTGTTTTTTTTTTCTCTTCCTCTGGACCAGAGATCCTGAGTTTGAAATGAGATATTATCTAGAGGTGATGATGCTGTTGTATTTTATTTTTAAATATTGTCAYAACTGAAGCTCTTCAGTTTAACTCTTGTAACTAGATGCAGCCTTTCTTCTTGATTCTTTATCTTCCTGAAATGCTATGGGTTCATTCTTTTTACCCTCTTGCTGGTAAAGGAGTCATCAGAGAACATTAACCAGAACAGAACCATCACARTACCAAGGTAAAATACAGTAGTTTAACAGATTCACAGTCTGTGCAGAAATTAACTGCTCTGCCAAATGAGGCCTGGATGAATTATCTGGGTCTGCTCGAGGGAAAAAGCCTAAGAGCGAGTCTGAAAGAATGAGGAATGATTCTGTGCCTTCACTTTTGTACTCCTGGGCAGGAAAATTGACTTGCTGTGGTGATAGAGTGTGTTTGAACTGAGGATCTGAAGCATAGGTGGAGACTTAGGTTTTTTTTCCAGTGTTGTGGTGGGCAGAGAAACCTCTAAAAGAGTATCTGGGGGATGTCCTTACTTGATGTTAGATTTCCCAGAGTTCATTTGTCAGGGCCCTGTCTTGGATGCGCTGACAGAGGTGTTCCTGTTGAAAAAGTAAGATGCTAACCTGAGGAGGATTTTAGCATCTCTAGCGGGCAGCCAGGTGGAAGTTTAATATTTCTTTAAACCTGGCTTTGTTGTCATGGTCTGCCTCACTAAAACAACCTTCAAAGGAATATCTGAGTAATTGCAAGGTATGCGCTGTGTTAGATGTGTGAGTCACTTCTCTCCCAGTGTGTACTTTGTAGTTGTAAGTWAAGATAACCTTAATTAAGGGTGTTCACGTGCTGCTTGCCTGGGTGGTTTCTGGGCTTTGCAGYCTGAACAAAGCTCTGGTGGCAGAGGTGCAGCAGGGTGAGCAGATGGAGTTACCTGGCAGTGTGGGGTGTGATAGCCTGACAGCTGACACAGTCACAACCACATTGGGTCAGGGCTCATTTATCCCAAAAGAAATCATCTTGCACAGTTCTCTGAATGGGAACCTCTTGCTCCTACTACTGCTTTCCTCCTCCTTGGCTTTCCCAAACACATACAGCTGCTGAGTACATCCCAAACAGAGCTACAGGGTACCTGGGGAAAACCATCGGCAGCTAAATTCCTTCTAAAGTAACTAAATAGTGCTGGACAGATCATGTAAATACTCATGCATATAAAAATAAATCTACAGAAAAGATCTTCACCAGCCTGATTTTCACATTTAAAAGAAATTTTTTCTTGTTGTGACTAATGCAAAACTGCTAATAGCTCAGTTCAACTGTTGGTGTGGAGTGGTTTCAAGGCTTCCATATTTGCCAACGCCAAACTAATATCCAGATATTCCCAGYGTAGTAAAACACTAAAAGGAAGCCTTCTTAGTATCTAGGGGTTGTGTTGAAAATATGGCAGGTTTCAAAGTACTCAAGTTTATAARGTAGGGGTTTGTTCTCATCAGGGTGTTTGGTCAGCTCTGATAATCAGATCCTGATTACCATGATTAAAACTAGAGACTGAATTGGTGGAGTCACTTTTGCCTGCAGCAAATCCATTTTTCTGGCAGCAGTAGATAAATGGAGCTTGGAGAATGCACAGGAAGGAAGCAAGCCTGGGCCAGCTGAGATGAAGGGATGTGGTGTTAGACACTGAGGTCACTGATGAGAAAGGGRGAGGTGTAGGCAGCAAAGGAAGGTTAATATGTTTTAGTACATTACAGTGAGCTGACAGCATGGTTGGTGGCTGACTAGTGTGGCAGAGAGAAAATATAGATCACCTACACATGTGGCATTTAATAACCAGTACTTTTGAATAACTGACTGAGKAGCATTGCCCCACAAAATGTCAAATGCTACTGTTGGCCTTTTACTACCTGGTGTTGACAATGACCTAAAATTGCCCTTTAATCATTGCTGAAAGGACAACTTGAAAATATGTTGAGATTAGACACAGGAGACCTGATTCTGAGCTTACTTGCACAGATGTAAGTCATAAGTGAAAATCAATTGGAAGATGAAATTTATTCCTCAGACACTCAGCCTTTATATTTTAATATGTAAATATGTTTAAACTTTGTCCTCGTCAGTCATGTAAAATACTTTCAATGATAACTAACGTTAGTTCTTATATATGGGAGTCTCCAAATTAAAACTGTTTGACAAAATCCTTAGCAAAAGCTGATAACCTGGGAGTTTTGGCACAGAAGGTGAGTGTTCTGTAACTTCCATTCCACTGGTGCTAGCAATGAGCTTTTTGTGTCTCAGTATTTAGTGYTGAGGGTTTTTTACTAGGACAGCTTCTGCTGTGCATGGAAGGAGACAAGCCAAGAGGAGGGAGCTCCTGCTACAGGAAAAGGCATTGCARGAGAGAAATCATGCCACCCTTGGCTCATCAAGGTAATTTTCTTTCTCGGAATCAACAATTATGATTGACCTCTGTTCAGAGGTCATAGTTCAGAGCAGTCACTGGACAAGCAGCTTGGTGGCCAYGTTGGAGGGYGAAAYATTGTTYTTTTTCCCCAAAYMCAATTTTATTAACCCTAAATAAACCTTTAGGTTGGAGCTAAAGAGGTGCTCTGAGATGAATGCAGAGCAGTATTCGATGGCAGTCCACATCATTAAACAGCCTCTTGTTGCAATAAGGTGCACACTGACCTCTGATGAGACAGCTAACCCTGCAGAACACGAATTAGCTTGTTACTAAACTTTGTCTTACACCTAAAAAGCAGCTCTTTTGTGTCAAATTATATTTATTCTGTATAGGATCAAGACATTTAAATTTTGGCCCATATGAGGATCAAGATACATTTAAATTTTGGCCAAGATGCCAGACTCCAATTGGAGTGAAATTACATAGATTATTGTAACAAATCAATATGACTWGTTAAAAATCAGATTGACTGAAACAGATTTATGATGAGTCATATTTTAACATTGATTTTAATAAAAAGGGTTTTTTTTTCATTGATTAATGACCTCATGATTAATTTTATGGAACCTAATTGCCAGATGTGATAGAGGCCGAAAAAGCGCAAAAAGAAGTAGAGAGAGAGAAAAAACGTTCTTAAAATTCTAGTTGAATAATGATATACTCAGCTTTCCCAAAACTCCATATACTGGTTTTTAATTTTTTTTTTGACAAGCCATAACTGGATCTTTCATATCTCATTAATGTTATAGAGGAAGCAAAGTTTCCTTCAGTTTTTTTGGGTTTTTTTCTTTTTTAGGAAGGATGTCATCAAACTTCTCTGGCTAGCAGTCACGTGTTTTTGGAAACATTTTAAGATCTGTGTCTGCCAACTAACCATGTTCTATTTTACTAACAGATTTGCTGTAATATTCTTTTTATGCACTGAAAATTTAAGRAATTTTTTTATTGTAATCTTTAATGTATTGACCAAGTATTTTAGTTAATGTTTAGTTAATATTAACTGGACCACTTTTATATTTCTGTAGCTGTTCAGTTTTCTCTTGCAKGAAAGGAAGGTGACAGCTTTGGGCAGTTTTCTTTATTCTTTCACCTTGGTAGGTTGTCTTTGTTTGCATCTTCAGAGTTGAGCAGGGATAAACAAATCTTCTTTGTGGTACAAATAATGATTAAAGCAGCTTTGAACTCAGTGTGAAACATAGCTACCACAACAAAGATAAATATGGAATTCTAAAGACCAGAACTATGGATTACTATTAAAGGAAAGCAGCATCTCTGGCTGTCTGGTAAAGGATGAGAGGCTGTGATTCCTTGTAGTGCCACCTTCTTATTCCATAGCTACTGGGCTGCATTCTAGCAATGTTGCTACTTCAAGTTTTTTCAAWCTTTTATGACTGAAACAATTTGAAACCCACAGAGATAATCACAATAAGCCAGAGTTGGCRCATATTTGACTGCATTGTGTGTAAAATGGATTTTTTTTATGTTTGTTGTACATGTACCACATGTAAAAAAAAATAAAATAAAAATGGAGAGTTGAGTTTTGCACTTCTCTGGGTTTGAAGAGAGTAGCTCAGCTCACAAATTGATGTGGAATAGCAACAAACAGCTAAGGATGGCTTTGGTAACTKTCTCCTTTTCTGTAGGACTGKTCAGGTATAGCTGGATTCTTGCATTACCCTGTTCCTGCCCCAGATAATGACCATGGATATTTATGGTGCCATGTGTTTTTATCTTGCAGGTTGAATTTGAGTGGCTTAGGCARTTTTGGTTCCAAGGCAAGAGGTATTTGAAGTGCACTGATTGGTGGCTTAAGCCTATGGCTAAATTGGAAGAATTCTGGAGAAAAATGGAGATTATGGTAAGTACTAGTTTTAGAGTCTAAAGCCTCTAGGGCTTAATTCTGAGAGCACTCACAATTATGTTTTTAATTGTACTGTAGTAATGGGTTTTAGACTTTATTCAGAACATATGAGAAGCAGAATCAATTTCAGCCTTTCACTGTCTCCTCTTACTTTTATCCCCCAGTAGCCAGAAAAAATGTGAGCAAAATCAGATCCAAAACCCCAGGATTTCAGTTAGTTCTTGACTTTGCTTGTTTTTAAAGTTTGAAAGCCTCATAAAAGCCTCATATGAGCMTTTTAGAGCCTCATGAGATGACAGCTATAAATTACACTCCACAAATGCTGTGCATTGTCAACTTTGTTTGTGCAACACCCYGATAGACAGCTCTGCTGATGACAGCAATGGTGCATGCTTCTGAGCAAAGCTGAAACACAACTGGTGATCTGGAAATGCCACTGGTCCATCTACACACTTACAGCATAGCTAGAACCTGCAAGAGAGGGTTCATTTCAAGAATAAATGTATTAAYGGTTTGAAAGTAAGTCATGCATTCCTTGAAAACAGATTTAGGTCTGCACACTCACCCCGTTGCTGCTGCTGTCCATGCAAAGCCTCAGATGACAGATTGTGCTGTCAGAGTTTCCAAAGCAGTTGCCATCGTGCCTCCTCCTGGGTCTCACTCAGAGGGGTCTGTGCTGGCAGATCTGTTGTGTTCATCCCCATCCATCCGCTCTCAGTCACTCGTGCTGCTCACAGCCTCAGTTTGCCCATGTTGGTGTTGTGGCTCAGGGTGCTCAGGGTGGTTTGTGTCAGAGCTGTGCTGGTCTCTGCAGATGCCATGGCTGAGGATGGTTTGTGTCAGAGCTGTCTCTGCAGATGCTGTGCAGCAGGAATTTGCCCATGAGCCTGCAGGAAATGTTGTGACTCTGATTCACATGTAGTGTGAGCTTCTCCAGCCATGGCTGGTGTCACACTTGGGAAACACGCCTGGAAAACTGGAACTACCCGTCGGGGAGTCAGTTGTCACAAGAAATGAGTGAACACTGAATTTTCCTACAAAAGCAGAGAAAATACGACTTGCTTATGTGGGTTGTTTTTTTTTTTCCTCCTCATTTTTTGCGTTCTTGCACGCTCACATTCTTCAACGACCCTTATAATTTAAAAAAAGCCTTTTGGTTTGTTTTTCTTTCAAATGACAACTTACTCCCTTGTAGCGCGGGCTTAGATGAGGTAGAGACAAGAATGTTTGATATTTTATATCCATTGTGTGTTGAAAACACGGAGAAACGGCAAACTCTGGAACTCTCAAGGGTTRGTTTTTCTGCAATTGGTGTGACATTGCCATGTGTCTCTAATTAGGAACATGGTGGCGTCAGTGTATCTCCTTTCAACAGGCCTCAGGATGATATTTATCAGCAAACCCAAGGCTGGGCCAAGACAGAAGCTGCTTCTAATTTAAATTTKAAGTATTGCTTTAATGTTTTATGACTTATAACATATTAATCACAATTAATTTCAGCTATTGGAGGAGACAGAAGAGAATGTTAATTGAGAATGTCTGTTTTGTTGAGTGTCTCAGTGAATTCGCTGTGTTCAGCCTTGGAGCTGGAATGGTTTTTTGGGGACACATCCCRGGTTTTGTGTATTTCTGGGAATGCCATCAGGGGGCAATGTTGAGCCGCAGTTTCCAGGCACAGCCTCGCTAAAATCCCATGGAAATGTGGCATTAACATCAAGAATTATCCCTGTTGCTCCAAGTTAGCCGTAATCTCTAAGATTCCATAACACAGGAAATCAATTGCGGGTTAACAAATTCAACAGCAATTTAACATAAAAAGTGCAGTGTTTTGGTGCATGCTTAGCTTCCACAGCTAAGTTAAATCAAAAGGGTATTTTTGAAGGTACCCAGTAGTCTGCAATTGATGTTTTTTTTCCTCCAGATTTATAATTTTAGCTGGATGATTCTTTGAAAAAAAAAAAAACTAAAAAAGAGAGTAGTGTAAAATGGTAAAAGTGAAAATGTCTTAGAATTATTGATCTTCTTTTGGAAGATTTTTGCTGCTGAAAAGGAATTATTTCTTGAATGAGAATATTTAAGCAACGTGTTTTTCCTTTGTGTGTGAGCTGAACAACTGTTAATGTGGTTTTTTATATATGTGTGTAGGGTGATACAAAAGTCAGTCTCAGGGTCCCTCTGTGCCCTCATTTATTTTACCCCTTTTTTAGTAAAGCAGATATAAAGAAGAAAAGAAAGTTTCCAAAATTATCTGGGTCTGCTAATTGCAATTAGCCTTCTGTCACAGCAGAGTAAGATACTGCAGGAAGCTTAGCCCAGTGTCTTCAAACCTGTGAGCTTTATTTAATATTTTTATACATTATAGGAAGCGCACAATTTTATCATAATGTTTATTCCTGGCATTTCTTTCCCTGAGGATAGTTTTACTTAGAGCTCACTCTTGTGATGTAAATGTTAAACCTTTCATTTGAATGACATTCTGATAAAACATCACATTTCCCACAATATTACCTCATGAATTTATGAGCCATTAAATCCAAAGCAGTTTAACCAATCTTCTCTTTTTTTTTTCCCCCCTCCCTTGAAAATATGAAGGCTATTCATATGTTGGATTTTCTTTTTTTTTAAAAGTCATCCAAGATTAACACGTTATCGCCTGCAACATCAGGATAAATGCTTGCAGAATTCAAAGGGAGAGTTACCATTTGAAAAAAGACYGTACAAGCTTTGCTTTCTGGGTAAAGAGAAGTCTGAAAAGCTGAAATCTCATGTGATGTGAGCAAGTCTTGCTGTAGCTGTTCTGAGATTCAGTGGAGAGACAATTTGTCTCTCAGGGTCTGATATCATGCAAACCTTGCAATCTGACATTTATTTTAGCTATGAAAATCGGTAACCACCACACCAAATCTGTAAAAACTGCAGAAGTCCAACGGTCTTTTTTTGTTTATTTTGTTTTAGGTTGATTCACATTAGAAAAACAAAATGTAGTCAATGCAATTATTTTTGTTTATGGAATGAAAAGTAAGTATATATGGCTACACTTGCATGCTGAATTTTTAAAGGCCTTTTTAGATATATCTAGTGTTCCTTAAAAAAAAAGGCCCTTGCAGTGCTGTATGGTGTGAATTGTATTTCCTGCTTTGACAGTCCATTTAGCAATGTAGCAATGTATTTATATGGCAGTTGGCCTTAATAACCTTTATTGACTTTAGTGGGTAAGAGCCAAGACTGGCATTATTAAAATGTATCAATTTCATTGCAGTATAAAATCACAACATATATAATTACCTTAGGTAGGCTAGGCTCCATTTAATCCCACCTATTTATGCAGGAATTTGGCAAGACGAAGGAAAGTGTGGAACTGAAATGTGGAGAAAAGTGTGAGTGACTTTTACATTTTTTACATTTAACAGCACAACTGTTTGCCTGCAGTGAGGGGACTACTTAAAGGAATGAAACATAGATCTTAAGGAAATAATTTCTTAATGGTATAACTGAAACACAAGTAATTGTTAACACCATTTGTTTCGCTTTTTGGCATCTTGAAATGGAGCTGATGACAATGAAGTGCAGCTCACCTCTTAATTTGCAGTGGTGTAAAAGCAGCAGCATGCACTCGGTGTAAGTGGAATGATCAAAGTGACGTTCCATGCAGATTGGTATCTTTCTGCACAACTTTCATCTTGATTTCTAAAACTTTTCAAAAACTATCTTTAGTCCTGTTATTGCTGCTATTCTCAATAACAGGCTTTTTATCAGTTTATACAACTGAAATCAGAGAGCAAGACTATGTTCTTGTAAAATTATTTTCCTTTCCTTTTTGAGGTCTATTTCATTATTTGCTACTATTGCTGTATATGAAATATGTCATAGTTTCAGCTATAAGCCACTATTGTCAGGGGCTTAAAGCCTGACAGTTAAAATTGAGTCTACACTGAAACTTGAGCTACAAAATCTCAGCCCAGAGCCATTTTTTTTTTTTTCAAATTAAAGTAGAGGTTTAAATATGTATTTAAATCAAGAGTATTTCAGTTCCCAGATAACCATGAAAAGCTCTAAGACAAAATATGCTTTTACAAGGAATTCTCCTAGCTTTTGTAGACTTTGGCACTTTAAACAACTAACCAATTATTTTTTAAAAAAATAGATAATGGGATCACAAACTGGCTGGTTGGTTGTTTAGCTTCTTTCAGAAATTGCATAGCAACTTAACTGACGTTTGAATTGGTTTGACCTTGTCAGCCAAAATTCCAGGAACTCTGAGGTATTATTTTAATTTCTCTTTTGGTTTTCCCGTTGTGCTCTGATACTGCAGTGTCACACTTTATTGGAGGGACATGTGGCGATGGGTGATSGGATTTGCCTAATGAGCTGTGAAATGTAGGTACAACGTGGCAGCTCCAGACCCAAATTTTACCCATATTTCTTGTCTTTTGGGGCTCTCCTTATCTGTTTAGGCCAGAGCCTTTAAATAAATGTATTTTTGGCAGGTTATATTTTATGTGCACTGGGAGTCAGATGTTTCTGGAAATGTATCTTTTATCTTAAACAACAACAAAACCTGTTCCTGGGGACT